>NC_137498.1:4952500-5280000 GCF_041902795.1 Electrophorus electricus
TCTGCTCTTCTTAACGGCCCCAGCTGCTACTAAATATGTTAGACCTTTTTGAATATCATAAAATATCTTTCCTAAGAGCTTAATCTAATAACATTCCATATCCAGGTAAAAGGTTTTCTCCTGAGGCTAAATGCTTGCTGGAATTGTCCCAAATCACCAAATCATTCAAAGAACGGATCCTGTAGTATTAGGCCAAGTACGGGTCAGTATATAAATACTAAAATACTAAACTGCCGAGTGCAAGTTTTTTTATTCCATCGAATAAAAAAAAAACAAATGTAATTTTATGCTGGCGCTCATGTGACACCGTAGAACATCTGAACCGCCGTTTGCGTTCTTAAGGCGAGGCACTGACAAATGCGCTAACGTTTTCTCTTTATTTATTTATCTTCATTTATTTATTTACTTATCTATCGCGCTCTCGCTTGGGGGAAATTGCTGCCAAATGAGTTAACGAGTTCGCCTGCATGCCGCCTTGCTTCTCTGACAGAGATACAAACCACACCCGCACGGGCAGCTCGGTTATTCGCGTCCGTTTTTCTAGCCTCGTTTTTTGTTTTTTGAATGTGAGGCTGATAAATTCCGTGGCCGTGGCAGCGGAGATGGATCGAGGCTTCGAGTAACTTGTTTTTCTTGTTTTTTTTTCCCTTTGCCTGCACTGGCCAAGAGCGATCATCTTTCAATATCGATTTTGCCATCAGCACCTGTGCAAGAGAGAGAGAGAGAGAGAGAGAGAGAGAGAGAGAGAGAGAGAGAGAGAGAGAGAGAGAGAGAGAGAGAGAGAGAGAGAGAGAGAGAGAGAGAGAGAGAGAGAGAGAGAGAGAGAGAGAGAGAGAGAGAGAGAGAGAGAGAGAGAGAGAGAGAGAGAATACTTTTGACTAATGGAGCAAATATTTTTGACTAAACTCTCTGTAAATAAAAAAACCTCAACAAACAAAACTGGTTTCAATCTGGAACTCGCAATGGTAACAAATGCTTTCTTGACATTTGCATTAATTTTCCTTGTTTCCTCAGGTCAACAGAGAGGAAGCTGGAGCTTCTGGCAGGAAGAAGCTACCGTGGGTAAAAGCCAGAGCCTCCAGCACTCATGGGCAAATGCGGCAATTATAGGATGGCTAAGAGGTGGCTGAGCTCTATCTTATCTTATCTGGGCCTATTTAAGGGTTGCCGTGGCAGAGAGAGGATGAGACAAGCATCTGGAAAATGGCATTACTAGCAGGGAAAAGTATGGAATTTTCCGTGCTGTCTGCTGCACTGCAAATGAGCCTTGGGGTTTTATTTGAACAAAGAAAGGAAATTTAATCTTGGCATAAAATTGCATATGTGCACCAGGGCTAATGTAACTGTAATACTGTTAGACTAATACTGTTACTGTTGTAGAATACTGTACACTATTAACGTAAAAGGATACAAGACGTTTTGCACTATAATGTCTGAATTAAGAAAATATGTTGACACAAAAGCTGCTAGATAGAAGATGAGTATGGTGTGCAATTCTAGTTTTGTACGTGTGTGTGTGTGTCTGTGTGCGCGTGCGTTTACTTTCTCATTGAGGAATAAATGTGCATCCTTGCGTTGTTTATTAAAAACAAACAAACAAAAAAAGAATAAGAAGTAATGCAGCATATGAATTTTTCAGCGTCTTTGCAGGCCCCATGGCCCTTCAGATTGTGGTCAAAGTCTCTGAGTGCTCGTTCGAACGGCTGGAGAGCCGTTTAGCTGAAAGGGAACCCTCTAGTCTGAGATACACATCAGTCCAAACTGGTGGTCCTGGAAAACGGTAGATTCTGTTCTTCCTTTCTAAATTTATGTAGTAGGGCCATGTGAGGCACCATGCAAAAATGCCTTGATGCAGTATGGTATCACTGCAATTTCAGAACAATTTTTTCACCAACTCATCCCCAAAACTGAAAATGTTTGCAAATTATTTAGGAGAAAGAATGAACATCATTTATGCCAAAACCTTTCATATTTGGAAGTTCACAAATAGCTGCCATTTTATGCAAATTTCGTGGGTATGTTGGATGGCCTAAAATGCGTTTCATGAGCAGATGTACCTAAAATTCAAATGGTTCACAATTGTAATTTTCAGAAATATCTGATTCAAACTGTCAGAAAAAAATGCTGTTTAGCTGAAAGGGAACCCTCTAGTCTGACCTACACATCAGTCCAAACTGGTGGTCCTGGAAAATTGTAGGTTCTGTTCTTGCTTTCTAAACCTATGTAGCAGGGCCGTGTGAGTTCTTCACTGCTTAAGGCCATAAAAACCGAAGATCTCTTTCATTGCAGTCCCAATAGTTGTCCTCAGAACCTCACTCCTCTCAATTCTACCTTGAAGTCATGAACAGTATTTCCTTCTTTTAGCATTTTGAGTGCAGTTAAAAAGCAGCTCAGCTGCAGTTCCATGATGCTGAGTTTAAGTTGATTTCCCTGTGCAGTTCTTTAGCCTCGCCTGCCCATGCTTCCCTTTGTTCCAACCATTTTATACAGTAAACACCAAAAATGGATGAAAGAGAAATGCTTCTGCACAGTATGGAAGCTGGGACATGTGACCTGGAAAGCAAATGCAATGACCACTACTCTAGACAAATCAAGAGAGTTCAAGATCTATATCAATCAATAATGATCCCCCAAAAAGGTCTTTTAGTCAACAGGATTTATGACAAAATGATGTTGCGATTAGACAAGGAGCTTGGTGCCTCAGTCTGAGGACCTAAAGGGCAAACCGCACAAAGAGTCTCCCACTTGATACGCTGCTTACAAAAAGCAAGTGCCCAACTACTGTGCTATCAAGAGGGATGTTTCTGCCAGGTATGGAACAGAGGACCTTTCTCGTGTCAGGCGAACATGCTGAGCACTACACTACAGAAACCACTTTAAAATGCTTCTTTGCCTCTCCAGTTTTTGCTCATTTTTGGGGCTTGAAAATCATAGCTTTAAATCTGGCTAAGCAGTATGACTTCTCAAGCATTAGGATGAAAATTCAGACAACCCCACCAAAGCTCTCTTGTTTCCTAAACTTCGAGAAACAGACTGTTGCTAACTAGGCATAATATGAAGAGTTTTACTTTATCTCTGTAGTTCTCTCATTGGCATTTAGAGCATAACCTATTGCACAAATTGTGTAGGCTTGATATTGCCTTGCAAGGATTTGTTCTTTGCCATAGACTTGACGAAAGTAACTTTTAAATTTCAGCTAATTAGCATAACCTCTGTTAGGAAACAAAATGAGAACACACTCACTAAAGTTTATGCTTTAAAGACTTGAATTAGCATAGCCATTATGGTATGAGTTTTAATTAATCAGCTTGGCCATTAATTAAGGAGCCTGACTTTTCTCTGTGAAGGACGGCTCTCCATTCAATTGAAAGGACAGCAGTTACACATCTACCAAGAGTTGTGTTTCTGCCTGGTATCGAGCCAGGGACCTTTCGCGTGTGAGGCGCACGTGAGAACCACTGCACTACAGAAACCCTACAGCACTGGCCGTTCAGGATCAGCCCAGCATTTCCTCCTTTTTGGTGCCTGCAAGGCATAGTTTAAAAACTGGCTTGAATTGTCTTCTCCCCGTTAGGACGCAAAATTCAATCCCACCAAGCAATGTTTTCTTGTTTCATTGCCTTTGAGAGACAGAATGTTACTCCCTAGGAATAATATGAAGAGCTTTACCGGATCACTGTAGGCTTATTCATCGGCATGGAAAGCAGTCCCTAGTGCACAAATTCTGCATCATTAACATTGCTTTGTATAGATTTTAATTGTCAGGAGACTATAAGGATGTTACTTTTAAGAATTAGCTAAGTAGCATAACTTATCTCTGTTAGGAGATCAAATACAGATGCACTCGTGGAGTTTCTGTTTTGTTTAATTTTGTTTGAAATACATGGATTAGCACACCCATCATGCTACAATGAGTTTTACATCATCCCTGTGACAATTGAAATCAGCCGTAAACACAGCTCCTAAAGCACAGTCCTTGCATCACCGGAGGACAAGCCTGCTGCATATATTGACTTTCTCGGTTTGCAAATGGAGACAGTGATGGGATATTTTTTTCCAACAGAGAAGCTACTCTTTATGTCCATACTAAGATGCTAGTAATCTTCTGATCTTGAAATTTCCATTTTTGCACAATGTAGAACCAAGTTGCAGACGAAGAGGTTAGGGATTTCACATGCGTTATAGTGCCGGAGTTTGGAGTAGAGGACTTGGAGAACTCAATTGGAGTAACTAGGGAGTTCAGAAAACCATTTCCCTCTGCTGCAAGAAGGCCATTCGATTCCCTGGTGTCTACTTCAAATAGAAGACACAGAAACCAAAGAACCAGCTAATGTTTCTGCTCAGCTTCAATTCAAGGTCCTTTCACACATAATGCAAACGTGATGACCAATTCACTACAGACACCATGCAAAAATGCCTTGATGCAGTATGGTATCACTGCAATTTCAGAACAATTTTTTCACCAACTCATTCCCAAAACTGAAAATGTGTGCAAATTATTTAGGAGAAAGAATGAACATCATTTATGCCAAAACCTTTCATATTTGGAAGTTCACAAATAGCTGCCATTTTACGCAAATTTAGTGGGTATGTTGGATGGCCTAAAATGCTGTTAATGAGCAGATGTACCTAAAATTCAAATGGTTCACAATTCTAATTTTTCAGAAATATCTGATTCAAACTTGCAGAAAAAATATTGTTTAGCTGACAGGGAACCCTCTAGTCCGAGCGACACTTCAGTCCAAACTGGTGGTCCTGGAAAATGGTAGGTTCTGTTCTGGCTTTCTAAACTTATGCAGCAGGGCCATGTTAGATCTTCACTGCTTAAGGCCATAAAACCCAAAGATCTCTTTCTTTGCAGTCCCAATAGTTGTCCTCAGAACCTCACTCCTCTCAATTGTACTTTGAAGTCATGAACAGTATTGCCTTCTTTTAACGTTTTGAATACAGTTAAAAAGCAGCTCAGCTGCAGTTCCATGATGGTGAGTTTAAGTTGATTTCCCTGTGCAGTTCTTTAGCCTCGCCTGCCCATGCTTCCCTTTGTTCCAACTATTTCAAACAGCAAAAATGGATGAGAAATGCTTCTGCACAGTATATAAGCTGGGACCTGTGAACTGAAAAGCAAATGCATTGACCACTACTCTAGAAAAATCAAGAGAGTTCAACATCTATATCAATCAATAATTATCCCCCCAAAAGGTCTGATGGTTAACAGGATTCATGACAAAATGATGCTGCGATTAGACAAGGAGCTTGGCGTCTCAGTCTCAGGACCTAAAGGGCAAACTGCAAAAAGAGATACCCACTTCATACACTGTTTACAAACAACAATTGCGCTATCAAGAGGGATGTTTCTGCCCAGTTTCAAACTGAGGACCTTTCGCCTGTTAGGCGAATGTGATGACCACTACACTACAGAAACCACTGTTAAAAGATTCTTTGGGCTCACTCTCCAACTTTTGCTCATTTTTGGCACTTGAAAATCATAGCTTTAAATTTGGCTAAGGAGTCTGACTTCTCAATCATTAGGATGAAAATTCTCACAACCCCACCAAAGTTCTCTTGTTTCTTACCATTTGAGGAACAGACTGTTGCTAACTAGGCATAATATGAAGAGCTTTACTTTATCTGTGTAGTTCTCTCATTGGCATGTAGAGCATAACCTATTGCGTAAATTCTGTATGCTTGACATTGCCTTGCAAGGATTTTTTCTTTGCCATAGAATTGATGAAATTAACTTTTGAAATTCAGCTAATTAGCATAACCTCTGTTAGGAAACATAATGAGAACACACTCACCAAAGTTTATGCTTCCTGTAGTAATGTTTAAGAAACTGGCTTGAACTGTCTTCACCCCATTAGGACGCAAAATTCAATCCCAGCAACCAATGTTTACTTGTTTCATTGCCTTTGAGAGACAGAATGTTACTCTCTAGGAATAATATGAAGAACTTTACCTGATCACTGGAAGCTGTTTCATTGGCATGGAAAGCAATCCCTAGTGCACAGATTCTGCATCATAAACATTGCTTTGCATGGATTTTAATTGTCAGGAGACTAGAAGTAATTTACTTTTAAGAATTAGCTAAGTAGCATAACTTATCTCTGTTAGTAGATCAAATACAGATGCACTCGTGGTGTTTCTGTTTTGTTTACTTTTGTTTGAAATACATGGATTAGCACACCCATCATGCTACAATGAGTTTTACATCATGCCTGTGACAATTGAAATCAGCCTTAAGCACAGCTCCTAAAGCACAGTCCTTGCATCACCGGAGCACAAGTGTGCTGCATATATTGACTTTCTCAGTTTGCAAATAGAGACCCAACAGAGAAACTACTCTTTATGTCCATACTAAGATGATAGTAATCTTCTGATCTTGAAATTTTAATTTTGCACAATGTGGAACCAAGATGCAGAAGAAGACGTTGGGGATTTCAAATGAGTTATAGTGCCAGAGTTTGGAGTACAGGAATTGGAGAACTCAATCGGAGTAACTAGGGAGTTCAAAAAATCTTTTCTCTCTGCTGCAAGAAGGCCATTCGATTCCCTGATGTCTACTTCAAATACAAGAGACAGAAACCAAAGAACCAACTACTGTTTCTGCTCAGCTTCAATTCAAGGACCTTTTACATATAATGCAAACGTGATGACCACTTCACTACAGAAATCATGCAAAGACTCCTTGATGCAGTATGGTATCACTGCACTTTCAGAACAATCTTTTCACCAACTCATCCACAAAACTGATAATGAGTGCAAGTTATTGAGTAAAAGAATGAATATAATTTATGCCAAAACCTTTCATATTAGCAAGTTCACAAATAGCTGCCATTTTACGCAAATTTAGTTGGTATGTTGGATGGCCTAAAATGCTAATAATGAGCAGATGTACCTAAAATTCAAATGGTTCACAATTCTAATTTTTCAGAAATATCTGATTCAAACTTGCAGAAAAAATATTGTTTAGCTGACAGGGAACCCTCTAGTCTGAGCGACACTTCAGTCCAAACTGGTGGTCCTGGAAAGTGGTAGGTTCTGTTCTGGCTTTCTAAACTTATGCAGCAGGGCCATGTGAGATCTTCACTGCTTAAGGCCATAAAACCCAAAGATCTCTTTCTTTGCTGTCCCAATAGTTGTCCTCAGAACCTCACTCCTCTCAATTGTACTTTGAAGTCATGAACAGTATTGCCTTCTTTTAACGTTTTGAATACAGTTAAAAAGCAGCTCAGCTGCAGTTCCATGATGGTGAGTTTAAGTTGATTTCCCTGTGCAGTTCTTTAGCCTCGCCTGCCCATGCTTCCCTTTGTTCCAACTATTTCAAACAGCAAAAATGGATGAGAAATGCTTCTGCACAGTATATAAGCTGGGACCTGTGAACTGGAAAGCAAATGCATTGACCACTACTCTAGAAAAATCAAGAGAGTTCAACATCTATATCAATCAATAATTATCCCCCCAAAAGGTCTGGTAGTTAACAGGATTTATGACAAAATGATGCTGCGATTAGACAAGGAGCTTGGTGTCTCAGTCTCAGGACCTAAAGAGCAAACTGCAAAAAGAGACTCCCGCACAAAGAGTCTCCCACTTGATACACTGCTTACAAAAAGCACGTGCCCAACTACTGTGCTATCAAGAGGGATGTTTCTGCCAGGTATGGAACAGAGGACCTTTCTCGTGTCAGGCGAACATGCTGAGCACTACACTACAGAAACCACTTTAAAATGCTTCTTTGCCTCTCCAGCTTTTGCTCATTTTTGGGGCTTGAAAATCATAACTTTAAATCTGGCTAAGGAGTCTGACTTCTCAATCATTAGGATGAAAATTCTCACAACCCCACCAAAGTTCTCTTGTTTCCTACCATTTGAGGAACAGACTGTTGCTAATTAGGCATAATATGAAGAGTTTTACTTTATCTCTGTAGTTCTCTCATTGGCATATAGAGCATAACCTATTGCGCAAATTCTGTATGCTTGACATTGCCTTGCAAGCATTTTTTCTTTGCCGTAGAATTGATGAAATTAACTTTTGAAATTCAGCTAATTAGCATAACCTCTGTTAGGAAACAAAATGAGAACACACTCACCAAAGTTTATGCTTCCTGTAGTAATGTTTAAGAAACTGTCTTGAATTGTCTTCACCCCATTAGGACGCAAAATTCAATCCCAGCAACCAATGTTTACTTGTTTCATTGCCTTTGAGAGACAGAATGTTACTCTCTAGGAATAATATGAAGAACTTTACCTGATCACTGGAAGCTGTTTCATTGGCATGGAAAGCAGTCCCTAGTGCACAGATTCTGCATCATAATCATTGCTTTGCATGGATTTTAATTGTCAGGAGACTAGAAGGAATTTACTTTTAAGAATTAGCTAAGTAGCATAACTTATCTCTGTTAGTAGATCAAATACAGATGCACTCATGGTTTTTCTGTTTTGTTTACTTTTGTTTGAAATACATGGATTAGCACACCCATCATGCTACAATGAGTTTTACATCATGCCTGTGACAATTGAAATCAGCCTTAAGCACAGCTCCTAAAGCACAGTCCTTGCATCACCGGAGCACAAGTGTGCTGCATATATTGACTTTCTCAGTTTGCAAATAGAGACCCAACAGAGAAACTACTCTTTATGTCCATACTAAGATGATAGTAATCTTCTGATCTTGAAATTTTAATTTTGAACAATGTGGAACCAAGTTGCAGAAGAAGACGTTGGGGATTTCACATGACTTATAGTGCCAGAGTTTGGAGTACAGGAATTGGAGAACTCAATCGGAGTAACTAGGGAGTTCAAAAAATCTTTTCACTCTGCTGCAAGAAGGCCATTCGATTCCCTGATGTCTACTTCAAATACAAGAGTCAGAAACCCAAGAACCAACTACTGTTTCTGCTCAGCTTCAATTCAAGGACCTTTTACGTATAATGCAAACGTGATGATCACTTCACTACAGAAATCATGCAAAGACTCCTTGATGCAGTATGGTATCAATGCACTTTCAGAACAATCTTTTCACCAACTCATACCCAAAACTGATAATGAGTGCAAGTTATTGAGTAAAAGAATGAATATCATTTATGCCAAAACCTTTCATATTAGCAAGTTCACAAATAGCTGCCATTTTACGCAAATGTAGTGGGTATGTTGGATGGCCTAAAATGCTAATAATGAGCAGATGTACCTAAAATTCAAATGGTTCACAATTCCAATTTTTCAGAAATATCTGATTCTAACTTGCAGAAAAAATATTGGATAGCTGACAGGAAACCCTCTAGTCCGAGCGACACTTCAGTCCAAACTGGTGGTCCTGGAAAATGGTAGGTTCTGTTCTGGCTTTCTAAACATATGCAGCAGGGCCATGTGAGATCTTCACTGCTTAAGGCCATAAAACCCGAAGATCTTTTTCTTTGCAGTCCCAATAGTTGTGCTCAGAACCTCACTCATCTCAATTGTACTTTGAAGTCATGAACAGTATTGCCTTCTTTTAACGTTTTGAATACAGTTAAAAAGCAGCTCAGCTGCAGTTCCATGATTCTGAGTTTAAGTTGATTTCCCTGTGCAGTTCTTTAGCCTCACCTGCCCATGCTTCCCTTTGTTCCAACTATTTCAAACAGCAAAAATGGATGAGAAATGCTTCTGCACAGTATATAAACTGGGACCTGTGACCTGGAAAGCAAATGCATTGACCACTACTCTAGAAAAATCAAGAGTGTTCAACATCTATATCAATCAATAATTATACCCCCAAAAGGTCTGGTTGTTAACAGGATTTATGACAAAATGATGCTGCGATTAGACAAGGAGCTTGGTGTCTCAGTCTCAGGACCTAAAGGGCAAACTGCAAAAAGAGACACCCACTTCATACACACAACAATTGCCCCACTAGTGTGCTATCAAGAGGGATGTTTCTGCCCAGTTTCAAACTGAGGACCTTTCGCGTGTTAGGCGAATGTGATGACCACTACACTACAGAAACCACTGTTAAAAGATTCTTTGGGCTCACTCTCCAGCTTTTGCTCATTTTTGGCACTTGAAAATCATAGCTTTAAATCTGGCTAAGGAGTCTGACTTCTCAATCATTAGGATGGAAATTCTCACAACCCCACCAAAGTTCTCTTGTTTCTTACCATTTGAGGAACAGACTGTTGCTAACTAGGCATATTATGAAGAGTTTTACTTTATCTCTGTAGTTCCCTCATTGGCATATAGAGCATAACCTATTGCGCAAATTCTGTATGCTTGACATTGCCTTGCAAGGATTTTTTCTTTGCCATAGAATTGATGAAATTAACTTTTGAAATTCAGCTAATTAGCATAACCTCTGTTGGGAAACAAAATGAGAACACACTCACCAAAGTTTATGCTTCCTGTAGTAATGTTTAAGAAACTGGCTTGAATTGTCTTCACCCCATTAGGACGCAAAATTCAAACCCAGCAACCAATGTTTACTTGTTTCATTGCCTTTGAGAGACAGAATGTTACTCTCTAGGAATAATATGAAGAACTTTACCTGATCACTGGAAGCTGTTTCATTGGCATGGAAAGCAATCCCTAGTGCACAGATTCTGCATCATAAATATTGCTTTGCATGGATTTTAATTGTCAGGAGACTAGAAGGAATTTACTTTTAAGAATTAGCTAAGTAGCATAACTTATCTCTGTTAGTAGATCAAATACAGATGCACTCGTGGTGTTTCTGTTTTGTTTACTTTTGTTTGAAATACATGGATTAGCACACCCATCATGCTACAATGAGTTTTACATCATCCATGTGACAATTGAAATCAGCCTTAAACACAGCTCCTAAAGCACAGTCCTTGCATCACCGGAGGACAAGCCTGCTGCATATATTGACTTTCTCGGTTTGCAAATAGAGCCCCAACAGAGAAACTACTCTTTATGTCCATACTAAGATGATAGTAATCTTCTGATCTTGAAATTTTAATTTTGCACAATGTGGAACCAAGTTGCAGAAGAAGACGTTGGGGATTTCACATGAGTTATAGTGCCAGATTTTGGAGTACAGTAATTGGAGAACTCAATCGGAGTAAGTAGGGAGTTCAAAAAATCTTTTCACTCTGCTGCAAGAAGGCCATTCGATTCCCTGATGTCTACTTCAAATACAAGAGTCAGAAACCCAAGAACCAACTACTGTTTCTGCTCAGCTTCAATTCAAGGACCTTTTACGTATAATGCAAAGGTGATGACCACTTCACTACAGAAATCATGCAAAGACTCCTTGATGCAGTATGGTATCAATGCACTTTCAGAACAATCTTTTCACCAACTCATACCCAAAACTGATAATGAGTGCAAGTTATTGAGTAAAAGAATGAATATAATTTATGCCAAAACCTTTCATATTTGCAAGTTCACAAATAGCTGCCATTTTACGCAAATTTAGTGGGTATGTTGGATGGCCTAAAATGCTAATAATGAGCAGATGTACCTAAAATTCAAATGGTTCACAAGTCCAATTTTTCAGAAATATCTGATTCAAACTTGCAGAAAAAATATTGGATAGCTGACAGGAAACCCTCTAGTCCGAGCGACACTTCAGTCCAAACTGGTGGTCCTGGAAAATGGTAGGTTCTGTTCTGGCTTTCTAAACTTATGCAGCAGGGCCATGTGAGATCTTCACTGCTTAAGGCCACAAAACCCGAAGATCTTTTTCTTTGCAGTCCCAATAGTTGTGCTCAGAACCTCACTCATCTCAATTGTACTTTGAAGTCATGAACAGTATTGCCTTCTTTTAACGTTTTGAATACAGTTAAAAAGCAGCTCAGCTGCAGTTCCATGATGCTGAGTTTAAGTTGATTTCCCTGTGCAGTTCTTTAGCCTCACCTGCCCATGCTTCCCTTTGTTCCAACTATTTCAAACAGCAAAAATGGATGAGAAATGCTTCTGCACAGTATATAAACTGGGACCTGTGACCTGGAAAGCAAATGCATTGACCACTACTCTAGAAAAATCAAGAGTGTTCAACATCTATATCAATCAATAATTATACCCCCAAAAGGTCTGGTTGTTAACAGGATTTATGACAAAATGATGCTGCGATTAGACAAGGAGCTTGGTGTCTCAGTCTCAGGACCTAAAGGGCAAACTGCAAAAAGAGAACCACTTCATACACACAACAATTGCCACACTAGTGTGCTATCAAGAGGGATGTTTCTGCCCAGTTTCGCACTGAGGACCTTTCGCGTGTTTGGCGAATGTGATGACCACTACACTACAGAAACCACTGTTAAAAGGTTCTTTGGGCTCACTCTCCAGCTTTTGCTCATTTTTGGCACTTGAAAATCATAGCTTTAAATCTGGCTAAGGAGTCTGACTTCTCAATCATTAGGATGGAAATTCTCACAACCCCACCAAAGTTCTCTTGTTTCTTACCATTTGAGGAACAGACTGTTGCTAACTAGGCATATTATGAAGAGTTTTACTTTATCTCTGTAGTTCCCTCATTGGCATATAGAGCATAACCTATTGCGCAAATTCTGTATGCTTGACATTGCCTTGCAAGGATTTTTTCTTTGCCATAGAATTGATGAAATTAACTTTTGAAATTCAGCTAATTAGCATAACCTCTGTTGGGAAACAAAATGAGAACACACTCACCAAAGTTTATGCTTCCTGTAGTAATGTTTAAGAAACTGGCTTGAATTGTCTTCACCCCATTAGGACGCAAAATTCAAACCCAGCAACCAATGTTTACTTGTTTCATTGCCTTTGAGAGACAGAATGTTACTCTCTAGGAATAATATGAAGAACTTTACCTGATCACTGGAAGCTGTTTCACTGGCATGGAAAGCAATCCCTAGTGCACAGATTCTGCATCATAAACATTGCTTTGCATGGATTTTAATTGTCAGGAGACTAGAAGGAATTTACTTTTAAGAATTAGCTAAGTAGCATAACTTATCTCTGTTAGTAGATCAAATACAGATGCACTCGTGGTGTTTCTGTTTTGTTTACTTTTGTTTGAAATACATGGATTAGCACACCCATCATGCTACAATGAGTTTTACATCATGCCTGTGACAATTGAAATCAGCCTTAAGCACAGCTCCTAAAGCACAGTCCTTGCATCACCGGAGCAAAAGTGTGCTGCATATATTGACTTTCTCAGTTTGCAAATAGAGCCCCAACAGAGAAACTACTCTTTATGTCCATACTAAGATGATAGTAATCTTCTGATCTTGAAATTTTAATTTTGCACAATGTGGAACCAAGTTGCAGAAAAAGACGTTGGGGATTTCACATGAGTTATAGTGCCAGATTTTGGAGTACAGGAATTGGAGAACTCAATCGGAGTAAGTAGGGAGTTCAAAAAATCTTTTCACTCTGCTGCAAGAAGGCCATTCGATTCCCTGATGTCTACTTCAAATACAAGAGTCAGAAACCCAAGAACCAACTACTGTTTCTGCTCAGCTTCAATTCAAGGACCTTTTACATATAATGCAAAGGTGATGACCACTTCACTACAGAAATCATGCAAAGACTCCTTGATGCAGTATGGTATCAATGCACTTTCAGAACAATCTTTTCACCAACTCATACCCAAAACTGATAATGAGTGCAAGTTATTGAGTAAAAGAATGAATATAATTTATGCCAAAACCTTTCATATTTGCAAGTTCACAAATAGCTGCCATTTTACGCAAATTTAGTGGGTATGTTGGATGGCCTATAATGCTAATAATGAGCAGATGTACCTAAAATTCAAATGGTTCACAAGTCCAATTTTTCAGAAATATCTGATTCAAACTTGCAGAAAAAATATTGGATAGCTGACAGGAAACCCTCTAGTCCGAGCGACACTTCAGTCCAAACTGGTGGTCCTGGAAAATGGTAGGTTCTGTACTGGCTTTCTAAACTTATGCAGCAGGGCCATGTGAGATCTTCACTGCTTAAGGCCACAAAACCCGAAGATCTTTTTCTTTGCAGTCCCAATAGTTGTGCTCAGAACCTCACTCATCTCAATTGTACTTTGAAGTCATGAACAGTATTGCCTTCTTTTAACGTTTTGAATACAGTTAAAAAGCAGCTCAGCTGCAGTTCCATGATGCTGAGTTTAAGTTGATTTCCCTGTGCAGTTCTTTAGCCTCACCTGCCCATGCTTCCCTTTGTTCCAACTATTTCAAACAGCAAAAATGGATGAGAAATGCTTCTGCACAGTATATAAACTGGGACCTGTGACCTGGAAAGCAAATGCATTGACCACTACTCTAGAAAAATCAAGAGTGTTCAACATCTATATCAATCAATAATTATACCCCCAAAAGGTCTGGTTGTTAACAGGATTTATGACAAAATGATGCTGCGATTAGACAAGGAGCTTGGCGTCTCAGTCTCAGGACCTAAAGGGCAAACTGCAAAAAGAGAACCACTTCATACACACAACAATTGCCCCACTAGTGTGCTATCAAGTGGGATGTTTCTGCCCAGTTTCGAACTGAGGACCTTTCGCGTGTTAGGCAAATGTGATGACCACTACACTACAGAAACCACTGTTAAAAGGTTCTTTGGGCTCACTCTCCAGCTTTTGCTCATTTTTGGCACTTGAAAATCATAGCTTTAAATCTGGCTAAGGAGTCTGACTTCTCAATCATTAGGATGGAAATTCTCACAACCCCACCAAAGTTCTCTTGTTTCTTACCATTTGAGAAACAGACTGTTGCTAACTAGGCATATTATGAAGTTTTACTTTATCTCTGTAGTTCCCTCATTGGCATATAGAGCATAACCTATTGCGCAAATTCTGTATGCTTGACATTGTCTTGCAAGGATTTTTTCTTTGCCATAGAATTGATGAAATTAACTTTTGAAATTCAGCTAATTAGCATAACCTCTGTTGGGAAACAAAATGAGAACACACTCACCAAAGTTTATGCTTCCTGTAGTAATGTTTAAGAAACTGGCTTGAATTGTCTTCACCCCATTAGGACGCAAAATTCAAACCCAGCAACCAATGTTTACTTGTTTCATTGCCTTTGAGAGACAGAATGTTACTCTCTAGGAATAATATGAAGAACTTTACCTGATCACTGGAAGCTGTTTCATTGGCATGGAAAGCAATCCCTAGTGCACAGATTCTGCATCATAAACATTGCTTTGCATGGATTTTAATTGTCAGGAGACTAGAAGGAATTTACTTTTAAGAATTAGCTAAGTAGCATAACTTATCTCTGTTAGTAGATCAAATACAGATGCACTCGTGGTGTTTCTGTTTTGTTTACTTTTGTTTGAAATACATGGATTAGCACACCCATCAAGCTACAATGAGTTTTACATCATGCCTGTGACAATTGAAATCAGCCTTAAGCACAGCTCCTAAAGCACAGTCCTTGCATCACCGGAGCAAAAGTGTGCTGCATATATTGACTTTCTCAGTTTGCAAATAGAGCCCCAACAGAGAAACTACTCTTTATGTCCATACTAAGATGATAGTAATCTTCTGATCTTGAAATTTTAATTTTGCACAATGTGGAACCAAGTTGCAGAAGAAGACGTTGGGGATTTCACATGAGTTATAGTGCCAGATTTTGGAGTATAGGAATTGGAGAACTCAATCGGAGTAAGTAGGGAGTTCAAAAAATCTTTTCACTCTGCTGCAAGAAGGCCATTCGATTCCTTGATGTCTACTTCAAATACAAGAGTCAGAAACCCAAGAACCAACTACTGTTTCTGCTCAGCTTCAATTCAAGGACCTTTTACGTATAATGCAAAGGTGATGACCACTTCACTACAGAAATCATGCGAAGACAGCTTGATGCAGTATGGTATCAATGCACTTTCAGAACAATCTTTTCACCAACTCATACCCAAAACTGATAATGAGTGCAAGTTATTGAGTAAAAGAATGAATATCATTTATGCCAAAACCTTTCATATTAGCAAGTTCACAAATAGCTGCCATTTTACGCAAATTTAGTGGGTATGTTGGATGGCCTAAAATGCTAATAATGAGCAGATGTACCTAAAATTCAAATGGTTCACAATTCCAATTTTTCAGAAATATCTGATTCTAACTTGCAGAAAAAATATTGGATAGCTGACAGGAAACCCTCTAGTCCGAGCGACACTTCAGTCCAAACTGGTGGTCCTGGAAAATGGTAGGTTCTGTTCTGGCTTTCTAAACATATGCAGCAGGGCCATGTGAGATCTTCACTGCTTAAGGCCATAAAACCCGAAGATCTTTTTCTTTGCAGTCCCAATAGTTGTGCTCAGAACCTCACTCATCTCAATTGTACTTTGAAGTCATGAACAGTATTGCCTTCTTTTAACGTTTTGAATACAGTTAAAAAGCAGCTCAGCTGCAGTTCCATGATGCTGAGTTTAAGTTGATTTCCCTGTGCAGTTCTTTAGCCTCACCTGCCCATGCTTCCCTTTGTTCCAACTATTTCAAACAGCAAAAATGGATGAGAAATGCTTCTGCACAGTATATAAACTGGGACCTGTGACCTGGAAAGCAAATGCATTGACCACTACTCTAGAAAAATCAAGAGTGTTCAACATCTATATCAATCAATAATTATACCCCCAAAAGGTCTGGTTGTTAACAGGATTTATGACAAAATGATGCTGCGATTAGACAAGGAGCTTGGTGTCTCAGTCTCAGGACCTAAAGGGCAAACTGCAAAAAGAGACACCCACTTCATACACACAACAATTGCCCCACTAGTGTGCTATCAAGAGGGATGTTTCTGCCCAGTTTCAAACTGAGGACCTTTCGCGTGTTAGGCGAATGTGATGACCACTACACTACAGAAACCACTGTTAAAAGATTCTTTGGGCTCACTCTCCAGCTTTTGCTCATTTTTGGCACTTGAAAATCATAGCTTTAAATCTGGCTAAGGAGTCTGACTTCTCAATCATTAGGATGGAAATTCTCACAACCCCACCAAAGTTCTCTTGTTTCTTACCATTTGAGGAACAGACTGTTGCTAACTAGGCATATTATGAAGAGTTTTACTTTATCTCTGTAGTTCCCTCATTGGCATATAGAGCATAACCTATTGCGCAAATTCTGTATGCTTGACATTGCCTTGCAAGGATTTTTTCTTTGCCATAGAATTGATGAAATTAACTTTTGAAATTCAGCTAATTAGCATAACCTCTGTTGGGAAACAAAATGAGAACACACTCACCAAAGTTTATGCTTCCTGTAGTAATGTTTAAGAAACTGGCTTGAATTGTCTTCACCCCATTAGGACGCAAAATTCAAACCCAGCAACCAATGTTTACTTGTTTCATTGCCTTTGAGAGACAGAATGTTACTCTCTAGGAATAATATGAAGAACTTTACCTGATCACTGGAAGCTGTTTCATTGGCATGGAAAGCAATCCCTAGTGCACAGATTCTGCATCATAAACATTGCTTTGCATGGATTTTAATTGTCAGGAGACTAGAAGGAATTTACTTTTAAGAATTAGCTAAGTAGCATAACTTATCTCTGTTAGTAGATCAAATACAGATGCACTCGTGGTGTTTCTGTTTTGTTTACTTTTGTTTGAAATACATGGATTAGCACAGCCATCATGCTACAATGAGTTTTACATCATCCATGTGACAATTGAAATCAGCCTTAAACACAGCTCCTAAAGCACAGTCCTTGCATCACCGGAGGACAAGCCTGCTGCATATATTGACTTTCTCGGTTTGCAAATGGAGACAGTGATGGGATATTTTTTTCCAACAGAGAAGCTACTCTTTATGTCCATACTAAGATGCTAGTAATCTTCTGATCTTGAAATTTCCATTTTGCACAATGTAGAACCAAGTTGCAGACGAAGAGGTTAGGGATTTCACATGCGTTATAGTGCCGGAGTTTGGAGTACAGGACTTGGAGAACTCAATTGGAGTAACTAGGGAGTTCAGAAAATCATTTCCCTCTGCTGCAAGAAGGCCATTCGATTCCCTGGTGTCTACTTCAAATAGAAGACACAGAAACCAAAGAACCAGCTAATGTTTCTGCTCAGCTTCAATTCAAGGTCCTTTCACACATAATGCAAACGTGATGACCAATTGACTACAGACACCATGCAAAAATGCCTTGATGCAGTATGGTATCACTGCAATTTCAGAACAATTTTTTCACCAACTCATCCCCAAAACTGAAAATGTGTGCAAATTATTTAGGAGAAAATATGAACATCATTTATGCCAAAACCTTTCATATTTGGAAGTTCACAAATAGCTGCCATTTTATGCAAATTTCGTGGGTATGTTGGATGGCCTAAAATGCGTTTCATGAGCAGACGTACCTAAAATTCAAATGGTTCACAATTGTAATTTTCAGAAATATCTGATTCACTGTCAGAAAAAAATGCTGTTTAGCTGAAAGGGAACCCTCTAGTCCGACCTACACATCAGTCCAAACTGGTGGTCCTGGAAAATTGTAGGTTCTGTTCTTGCTTTCTAAACCTATGTAGCAGGGCCGTGTGAGCTCTTCACTGCTTAAGGCCATAAAAACCAAAGATCTTTTTCATTGCAGTCCCAATAGTTGTCCTCAGAACCTCACTCCTCTCAATTCTACCTTGAAGTCATGAACAGTATTTCCTTCTTTTACCATTTTGAGTGCAGTTAAAAAGCAGCTCAGCTGCAGTTCCATGATGCTGAGTTTAAGTTGATTTCCCTGTGCAGTTCTTTAGCCTCGCTTGCCCATGCTTCCCTTTGTTCCAACCATTTTATACAGTAAACACCAAAAATGGATGAAAGAGAAATGCTTCTGCACAGTATGGAAGCTGGGACATGTGACCTGGAAAGCAAATGCAATGACCACTACTCTAGACAAATCAAGAGAGTTCAAGATCTATATCAATCAATAATGATCCCCCAAAAAGGTCTTTTAGTCAACAGGATTTATGCCAAAATGATGTTGCGATTAGACAAGGAGCTTGGTGCCTCAGTCTGAGGACCTAAAGGGCAAACCGCACAAAGAGTCTCCCACTTGATACACTGCTTACAAAAAGCACGTGCCCAACTACTGTTCTATCAAGAGGGATGTTTCTGCCAGGTATGGAACAGAAGACCTTTCTCGTGTCAGGCGAATATGCTGAGCACTACACTACAGAAATCACTTTAAAATGCTTCTTTGCCTCTCCAGCTTTTGCTCATTTTTGGGGCTTGAAAATCATAGCTTTAAATCTGGCTAAGCAGTATGACTTCTCAAGCATTAGGATGAAAATTCAGACAACCCCACCAAAGTTCTCTTGTTTCCTAAACTTCGAGAAACAGACTGTTGCTAACTAGGCATAATATGAAGAGTTTTACTTTATCTCTCTAGTTCTCTCATTGGCATTTAGAGCATAACCTATTGCACAAATTGTGTAGGCTTGATATTGCCTTGCAAGGATTTGTTCTTTGCCATAGACTTGATGAAAGTAACTTTTAAATTTCAGCTAATTAGCATAACCTCTGTTAGGAAACAAAATGAGAACACACTCACTAAAGTTTATGCTTGAAAGACTTGAATTATAATAGCCATTATGCTAAGAGTTTTAATTAATCAGCTTGGCTATTAATTAAGGAGCCTGACTTTTCTCTGTGAAGAACGGCTCTCCATTCAATTAAAAGGACAGCAGTTACACATCTACCAAGAGTCGTGTTTCTGCCTGGTATCGAGCCAGGGACCTTTTGCTTGTGAGGCGAACGTGATAACCACTACACTACAGAAACCCTACAGCACTGGCCGTTCAGGATCAGCCCAGCATTTCCTCCTTTTTGGTGCCTGCAAGGCATAGTTTAAAAACTGGCTTGAATTGTCTTCTCCCCGTTAGGACGCAAAATTCAATCCCACCAAGCAATGTTTTCTTGTTTCATTGCCTTTGAGAGACAGAATGTTACTCCCTAGGAATAATATGAAGAGCTTTACCGGATCACTGTAGGCTTATTCATCGGCATGGAAAGCAGTCCCTAGTGCACAAATTCTGCATCATTAACATTGCTTTGCATAGATTTTAATTGTCAGGAGACTATAAGGATGTTACTTTTAAGAATTAGCTAAGTAGCATAACTTATCTCTGTTAGGAGATCAAATACAGATGCACTCGTGGAGTTTCTGTTTTGTTTAATTTTGTTTGAAATACATGGATTAGCACACCCATCATGCTACAATGAGTTTTACATCATCCCTGTGACAATTGAAATCAGCCTTAAACACAGCTCCTAAAGCACAGTCCTTGCATCACCGGAGGACAAGCCTGCTGCATATATTGACTTTCTCGGTTTGCAAATGGAGACAGTGATGGGATTTTTTTTCCAGCAGAGAAGCTACTCTTTATGTCCATACTAAGATGCTAGTAATCTTCTGATCTTGAAATTTCCATTTTGCACAATGTAGAACCAAGTTGCAGACGAAGAGGTTAGGGATTTCACATGCGTTATAGTGCTGGAGTTTGGAGTACAGGACTTGGAGAACTCAATTGGAGTAACTAGGGAGTTCAGAAAATCATTTCCCTCTGCTGCAAGAAGGCCATTCGATTCCCTGGTGTCTACTTCAAATAGAAGACACAGAAACAAAAGAACCAGCTAATGTTTCTGCTCAGCTTCAATTCAAGGTCCTTTCACACATAATGCAAACATGATGACCAATTGACTACAGACACCATGCAAAAATGCCTTGATGCAGTATGGTATCACTGCAATTTCAGAACAATTTTTTCACCAACTCATCCCCAAAACTGAAAATGTGTGCAAATTATTTAGGAGAAAAAATGAACATCATTTATGCCAAAACCATTCATATTTGGAAGTTCACAAATAGCTGCCATTTTATGCAAATTTCGTGGGTATGTCGGATGGCCTAAAATGCGTTTCATGAGCAGACGTACCTAAAATTCAAATGGTTCACAATTGTAATTTTCAGAAATATCTGATTCAAACTGTCAGAAAAAAAATGCTGTTTAGCTGAAAGGGAACCCTCTAGTCCGACCTACACATCAGTCCAAACTGGTGGTCCTGGAAAATTGTAGGTTCTGTTCTTGCTTTCTAAACCTATGTAGCAGGGCCGTGTGAGCTCTTCACTGCTTAAGGCCATAAAAACCGAAGATCTCTTTCATTGCAGTCCCAATAGTTGTCCTCAGAACCTCACTCCTCTCAATTCTACCTTGAAGTCATGAACAGTATTGCCTTCTTTTACCATTTTGAGTGCAGTTAAAAAGCAGCTCAGCTGCAGTTCCATGATGCTGAGTTTAAGTTGATTTCCCTGTGCAGTTCTTTAGCCTCGCCTGCCCATGCTTCCCTTTGTTCCAACCATTTTATACAGTAAACACCAAAAATGGATGAAAGAGAAATGCTTCTGCACAGTATGGAAGCTGGGACATGTGACCTGGAAAGCAAATGCAATGACCACTACTCTAGACAAATCAAGAGAGTTCAAGATCTATATCAATCAATAATGATCCCCCAAAAAGGTCTTTTAGTCAACAGGATTTATGACAAAATGATGTTGCGATTAGACAAGGAGCTTGGTGCCTCAGTCTGAGGACCTAAAGGGCAAACCGCACAAAGAGTCTCCCACTTGATACACTGCTTACAAAAAGCACGTGCCCAACTACTGTGCTATCAAGAGGGATGTTTCTGCCAGGTATGGAACAGAGGACCTTTCTCGTGTCAGGCGAACATGCTGAGCACTACACTACAGAAACCACTTTAAAATGCTTCTTTGCCTCTCCAGCTTTTGCTCATTTTTGGGGCTTGAAAATCATAGCTTTAAATCTAGCTAAGCAGTATGACTTCTCAAGCATTAGGATGAAAATTCAGACAACCCCACCAAAGTTCTCTTGTTTCCTACCCTTCGAGAAACAGACTGTTGCTAACTAGGCATAATATGAAGAGTTTTACTTTATCTCTGTAGTTCTCTCATTGGCATTTAGAGCATAACCTATTGCACAAATTGTGTATGCTTGATATTGCCTTGCAAGGATTTGTTCTTTGCCATAGACTTGATGAAAGTAACTTTTAAATTTCAGCTAATTAGCATAACCTCTGTTAGGAAACAAAATGAGAACACACTCACTAAAGTTTATGCTTGAAAGACTTGAATTAGAATAGCCATTATGCTAAGAGTTTTAATTAATCAGCTTGGCTATTAATTAAGGAGCCTGACTTTTCTCAGTGAAGAACGGTTCTCCATTCAATTAAAAGGACAGCAGTTACACATCTACCAAGAGTTGTGTTTCTGCCTGGTATCGAGCCAGGGACCTTTCGCGCGTGAGGCAAACGTGATAACCACTACACTACAGAAACCCTACAGCAGTGGCCGTTCAGGATCAGCCCAGCATTTCCTCCTTTTTGGTGCCTGCAAGGCATAGTTTAAAAACTGGCTTGAATTGTCTTCTCCCCGTTAGGACGCAAAATTCAATCCCACCAAGCAATGTTTTCTTGTTTCATTGCCTTTGAGAGACAGAATGTTACTCCCTAGGAATAATATGAAGAGCTTTACCGGATCACTGTAGGCTTATTCATCGGCATGGAAAGCAGTCCCTAGTGCACAAATTCTGCATCATTAACATTGCTTTGCATAGATTTTAATTGTCAGGAGACTATAAGGATGTTACTTTTAAGAATTAGCTAAGTAGCATAACTTATCTCTGTTAGGAGATCAAATACAGATGCACTCGTGGAGTTTCTGTTTTGTTTAATTTTGTTTGAAATACATGGATTAGCACACCCATCATGCTACAATGAGTTTTACATCATCCCTGTGACAATTGAAATCAGCCTTAAACACAGCTCCTAAAGCACAGTCCTTGCATCACCGGAGGACAAGCCTGCTGCAAATATTGACTTTCTCGGTTTGCAAATGGAGACAGTGATGGGATATTTTTTTCCAACAGAGAAGCTACTCTTTATGTCCATACTAAGATACTAGTAATCTTCTGATCTTGAAATTTCCATTTTGCACAATGTAGAACCAAGTTGCAGACGAAGAGGTTAGGGATTTCACATGCGTTATAGTGCCGGAGTTTGGAGTACAGGACTTGGAGAACTCAATTGAAGTAACTAGGGAGTTCAGAAAATCATTTCCCTCTGCTGCAAGAAGGCCATTCGATTCCCTGGTGTCTACTTCAAATAGAAGACACAGAAACAAAAGAACCAGCTAATGTTTCTGCTCAGCTTCAATTCAAGGTCCTTTCACACATAATGCAAACGTGATGACCAATTCACTACAGACACCATGCAAAAATGCCTTGATGCAGTATGGTATCACTGCAATTTCAGATCAATTTTTTCGCCAGCTCATCCCCAAAACTGAAAATGTGTGCAAATTATTTAGGAGAAAGAATGAACATCATTTATGCCAAAACCTTTCATATTTGGAAGTTCACAAATAGCTGCCGTTTTATGCAAATTTCGTGGGTATGTTGGATGGCCTAAAATGCGTTTCATGAGCAGACGTACCTAAAATTCAAATGGTTCACAATTGTAATTTTCAGAAATATCTGATTCAAACTGTCAGAAAAAAAATGCTGTTTAGCTGAAAGGGAACCCTCTAGTCCGACCTACACATCAGTCCAAACTGTTGGTCCTGGAAAATTGTAGGTTCTGTTCTTGCTTTCTAAACCTATGTAGCAGGGCCGTGTGAGCTCTTCACTGCTTAAGGCCATAAAAACCGAAGATCTCTTTCATTGCAGTCCCAATAGTTGTCCTCAGAACCTCACTCCTCTCAATTCTACCTTGAAGTCATGAACAGTATTGCCTTCTTTTACCATTTTGAGTGCAGTTAAAAAGCAGCTCAGCTGCAGTTCCATGATGCTGAGTTTAAGTTGATTTCCCTGTGCAGTTCTTTAGCCTCGCCTGCCCATGCTTCCCTTTGTTCCAACCATTTTATACAGTAAACACCAAAAATGGATGAAAGAGAAATGCTTCTGCACAGTATGGAAGCTGGGACATGTGACCTGGAAAGCAAATGCAATGACCACTACTCTAGACAAATCAAGAGAGTTCAAGATCTATATCAATCAATAATGATCCCCCAAAAAGGTCTTTTAGTCAACAGGATTTATGACAAAATTATGTTGCGATTAGACAAGGAGCTTGGTGCCTCAGTCTGAGGACCTAAAGGGCAAACCGCACAAAGAGTCTCCCACTTGATACACTGCTTACAAAAAGCACGTGCCCAACTACTGTGCTATCAAGAGGGATGTTTCTGCCAGGTATGGAACAGAGGACCTTTCTCGTGTCAGGCGAACATGCTGAGCACTACACTACAGAAACCACTTTAAAATGCTTCTTTGCCTCTCCAGCTTTTGCTCATTTTTGGGGCTTGAAAATCATAGCTTTAAATCTAGCTAAGCAGTATGACTTCTCAAGCATTAGGATGAAAATTCAGACAACCCCACCAAAGTTCTCTTGTTTCCTACCCTTCGAGAAACAGACTGTTGCTAACTAGGCATAATATGAAGAGTTTTACTTTATCTCTGTAGTTCTCTCATTGGCATTTAGAGCATAACCTATTGCACAAATTGTGTATGCTTGATATTGCCTTGCAAGGATTTGTTCTTTGCCATAGACTTGATGAAAGTAACTTTTAAATTTCAGCTAATTAGCATAACCTCTGTTAGGAAACAAAATGAGAACACACTCACTAAAGTTTATGCTTGAAAGACTTGAATTAGAATAGCCATTATGCTAAGAGTTTTAATTAATCAGCTTGGCTATTAATTAAGGAGCCTGACTTTTCTCAGTGAAGAACGGTTCTCCATTCAATTAAAAGGACAGCAGTTACACATCTACCAAGAGTTGTGTTTCTGCCTGGTATCGAGCCAGGGACCTTTCGCGTGTGAGGCAAACGTGATAACCACTACACTACAGAAACCCTACAGCAGTGGCCGTTCAGGATCAGCCCAGCATTTCCTCCTTTTTGGTGCCTGCAAGGCATAGTTTAAAAACTGGCTTGAATTGTCTTCTCCCCGTTAGGACGCAAAATTCAATCCCACCAAGCAATGTTTTCTTGTTTCATTGCCTTTGAGAGACAGAATGTTACTCCCTAGGAATAATATGAAGAGCTTTACCGGATCACTGTAGGCTTATTCATCGGCATGGAAAGCAGTCCCTAGTGCACAAATTCTGCATCATTAACATTGCTTTGCATAGATTTTAATTGTCAGGAGACTATAAGGATGTTACTTTTAAGAATTAGCTAAGTAGCATAACTTATCTCTGTTAGGAGATCAAATACAGATGCACTCGTGGAGTTTCTGTTTTGTTTAATTTTGTTTGAAATACATGGATTAGCACACCCATCATGCTACAATGAGTTTTACATCATCCCTGTGACAATTGAAATCAGCCTTAAACACAGCTCCTAAAGCACAGTCCTTGCATCACCGGAGGACAAGCCTGCTGCAAATATTGACTTTCTCGGTTTGCAAATGGAGACAGTGATGGGATATTTTTTTCCAACAGAGAAGCTACTCTTTATGTCCATACTAAGATACTAGTAATCTTCTGATCTTGAAATTTCCATTTTGCACAATGTAGAACCAAGTTGCAGACGAAGAGGTTAGGGATTTCACATGCGTTATAGTGCCGGAGTTTGGAGTACAGGACTTGGAGAACTCAATTGAAGTAACTAGGGAGTTCAGAAAATCATTTCCCTCTGCTGCAAGAAGGCCATTCGATTCCCTGGTGTCTACTTCAAATAGAAGACACAGAAACAAAAGAACCAGCTAATGTTTCTGCTCAGCTTCAATTCAAGGTCCTTTCACACATAATGCAAACGTGATGACCAATTCACTACAGACACCATGCAAAAATGCCTTGATGCAGTATGGTATCACTGCAATTTCAGATCAATTTTTTCGCCAGCTCATCCCCAAAACTGAAAATGTGTGCAAATTATTTAGGAGAAAGAATGAACATCATTTATGCCAAAACCTTTCATATTTGGAAGTTCACAAATAGCTGCCATTTTATGCAAATTTCGTGGGTATGTCGGATGGCCTAAAATGCGTTTCATGAGCAGACGTACCTAAAATTCAAATGGTTCACAATTGTAATTTTCAGAAATATCTGATTCAAACTGTCAGAAAAAAAATGCTGTTTAGCTGAAAGGGAACCCTCTAGTCCGACCTACACATCAGTCCAAACTGGTGGTCCTGGAAAATTGTAGGTTCTGTTCTTGCTTTCTAAACCTATGTAGCAGGGCCGTGTGAGCTCTTCACTGCTTAAGGCCATAAAAACCGAAGATCTCTTTCATTGCAGTCCCAATAGTTGTCCTCAGAACCTCACTCCTCTCAATTCTACCTTGAAGTCATGAACAGTATTGCCTTCTTTTACCATTTTGAGTGCAGTTAAAAAGCAGCTCAGCTGCAGTTCCATGATGCTGAGTTTAAGTTGATTTCCCTGTGCAGTTCTTTAGCCTCGCCTGCCCATGCTTCCCTTTGTTCCAACCATTTTATACAGTAAACACCAAAAATGGATGAAAGAGAAATGCTTCTGCACAGTATGGAAGCTGGGACATGTGACCTGGAAAGCAAATGCAATGACCACTACTCTAGACAAATCAAGAGAGTTCAAGATCTATATCAATCAATAATGATCCCCCAAAAAGGTCTTTTAGTCAACAGGATTTATGACAAAATGATGTTGCGATTAGACAAGGAGCTTGGTGCCTCAGTCTGAGGACCTAAAGGGCAAACCGCACAAAGAGTCTCCCACTTGATACACTGCTTACAAAAAGCACGTGCCCAACTACTGTGCTATCAAGAGGGATGTTTCTGCCAGGTATGGAACAGAGGACCTTTCTCGTGTCAGGCGAACATGCTGAGCACTACACTACAGAAACCACTTTAAAATGCTTCTTTGCCTCTCCAGCTTTTGCTCATTTTTGGGGCTTGAAAATCATAGCTTTAAATCTAGCTAAGCAGTATGACTTCTCAAGCATTAGGATGAAAATTCAGACAACCCCACCAAAGTTCTCTTGTTTCCTACCCTTCGAGAAACAGACTGTTGCTAACTAGGCATAATATGAAGAGTTTTACTTTATCTCTGTAGTTCTCTCATTGGCATTTAGAGCATAACCTATTGCACAAATTGTGTATGCTTGATATTGCCTTGCAAGGATTTGTTCTTTGCCATAGACTTGATGAAAGTAACTTTTAAATTTCAGCTAATTAGCATAACCTCTGTTAGGAAACAAAATGAGAACACACTCACTAAAGTTTATGCTTGAAAGACTTGAATTAGAATACCCATTATGCTAAGAGTTTTAATTAATCAGCTTGGCTATTAATTAAGGAGCCTGACTTTTCTCTGTGAAGAACGACTCTCCATTCAATTAAAAGGACAGCAGTTACAAATCTACCAAGAGTTGTGTTTCTGCCTGGTATCGAGCCAGGGACCTTTTGCGTGTGAGGCGAACGTGATAACCACTACACTACAGAAACCCTACTACACTAGCCGTTCAGGATCAGCCCAGCATTTCCTCCTTTTTGGTGCCTGCAAGGCATAGTTTAAAAACTGGCTTGAATTGTCTTCTCCCCGTTAGGAGGCAAAATTCAATCCCACCAAGCAATGTTTTCTTGTTTCATTGCCTTTGAGAGACAGAATGTTACTCCCTAGGAATAATATGAAGAGCTTTACCGGATCACTGTAGGCTTATTCATCGGCATGGAAAGCAATCCCTAGTGCACAAATTCTGCATCATTAACATTGCTTTGCATAGATTTTAATTGTCAGGAGACTATAAGGATGTTACTTTTAAGAATTAGCTAAGTAGCATAACTTATCTCTGTTAGGAGATCAAATACAGATGCACTCGTGGAGTTTCTGTTTTGTTTAATTTTGTTTGAAATACATGGATTAGCACACCCATCATGCTACAATGAGTTTTACATCATCCCTGTGACAATTGAAATCAGCCTTAAACACAGCTCCTAAAGCACAGTCCTTGCATCACCGGAGGACAAGCCTGCTGCATATATTGACTTTCTCGGTTTGCAAATGGAGACAGTGATGGGATATTTTTTTCCAACAGAGAAGCTACTCTTTATGTCCATACTAAGATGCTAGTAATCTTCTGATCTTGAAATTTCCATTTTGCACAATGTAGAACCAAGTTGCAGACGAAGAGGTTAGGGATTTCACATGCGTTATAGTGCCGGAGTTTGGAGTACAGGACTTGGAGAACTCAATTGAAGTAACTATGGAGTTCAGAAAATCATTTCCCTCTGCTGCAAGAAGGCCATTCGATTCCCTGGTGTCTACGTCAAATAGAAGACACAGAAACCAAAGAACCAGCTAATGTTTCTGCTCAGCTTCAATTCAAGGTCCTTTCACACATAATGCAAACGTGATGACCAATTCACTACAGACACCATGCAAAAATGCCTTGATGCAGTATGGTATCACTGCAATTTCAGATCAATTTTTTCACCAGCTCATCCCCAAAACTGAAAATGTGTGCAAATTATTTAGGAGAAAGAATGAACATCATTTATGCCAAAACCTTTCATATTTGGAAGTTCACAAATAGCTGCCATTTTATGCAAATTTCGTGGGTATGTTGGATGGCCTAAAATGCGTTTCATGAGCAGACGTACCTAAAATTCAAATGGTTCACAATTGTAATTTTCAGAAATATCTGATTCAAACTGTCAGAAAAAAAATGCTGTTTAGCTGAAAGGGAACCCTCTAGTCCGACCTACACATCAGTCCAAACTGGTGGTCCTGGAAAATTGTAGGTTCTGTTCTTGCTTTCTAAACCTATGTAGCAGGGCCGTGTGAGCTCTTCACTGCTTAAGGCCATAAAAACCGAAGATCTCTTTCATTGCAGTCCCAATAGTTGTCCTCAGAACCTCACTCCTCTCAATTCTACCTTGAAGTCATGAACAGTATTGCCTTCTTTTACCATTTTGAGTGCAGTTAAAAAGCAGCTCAGCTGCAGTTCCATGATGCTGAGTTTAAGTTGATTTCCCTGTGCAGTTCTTTAGCCTCGCCTGCCCATGCTTCCCTTTGTTCCAACCATTTTATACAGTAAACACCAAAAATGGATGAAAGAGAAATGCTTCTGCACAGTATGGAAGCTGGGACATGTGACCTGGAAAGCAAATGCAATGACCACTACTCTAGACAAATCAAGAGAGTTCAAGATCTATATCAATCAATAATGATCCCCCAAAAAGGTCTTTTAGTCAACAGGATTTATGACAAAATGATGTTGCGATTAGACAAGGAGCTTGGTGCCTCAGTCTGAGGACCTAAAGGGCAAACCGCACAAAGAGTCTCCCACTTGATACACTGCTTACAAAAAGCACGTGCCCAACTACTGTGCTATCAAGAGGGATGTTTCTGCCAGGTATGGAACAGAGGACCTTTCTCGTGTCAGGCGAACATGCTGAGCACTACACTACAGAAACCACTTTAAAATGCTTCTTTGCCTCTCCAGCTTTTGCTCATTTTTGGGGCTTGAAAATCATAGCTTTAAATCTGGCTAAGCAGTATGACTTCTCAAGCATTAGGATGAAAATTCAGACAACCCCACCAAAGTTCTCTTGTTTCCTAAACTTCAAGAAACAGACTGTTGCTAACTAGGCATAATATGAAGAGTTTTACTTTATCTCTGTAGTTCTCTCATTGGCATTTAGAGCATAACCTATTGCACAAATTGTGTATGCTTGATATTGCCTTGCAAGGATTTGTTCTTTGCCATAGACTTGATGAAAGTAACTTTTAAATTTCAGCTAATTAGCATAACCTCTGTTAGGAAACAAAATGAGAACACACTCACTAAAGTTTATGCTTGAAAGACTTGAATTAGAATACCCATTATGCTAAGAGTTTTAATTAATCAGCTTGGCTATTAATTAAGGAGCCTGACTTTTCTCTGTGAAGAACGACTCTCCATTCAATTAAAAGGACAGCAGTTACAAATCTACCAAGAGTTGTGTTTCTGCCTGGTATCGAGCCAGGGACCTTTCGCGTGTGAGGCTAACATGATAACCACTACACTACAGAAACCCTACTGCACTAGCCGTTCAGGATCAGCCCAGCATTTCCTCCTTTTTGGTGCCTGCAAGGCATAGTTTAAAAACTGGCTTGAATTGTCTTCTCCCCGTTAGGAGGCAAAATTCAATCCCACCAAGCAATGTTTTCTTGTTTCATTGCCTTTGAGAGACAGAATGTTACTCCCTAGGAATAATATGAAGAGCTTTACCGGATCACTGTAGGCTTATTCATCGGCATGGAAAGCAATCCCTAGTGCACAAATTCTGCATCATTAACATTGCTTTGCATAGATTTTAATTGTCAGGAGACTATAAGGATGTTACTTTTAAGAATTAGCTAAGTAGCATAACTTATCTCTGTTAGGAGATCAAATACAGATGCACTCGTGGAGTTTCTGTTTTGTTTAATTTTGTTTGAAATACATGGATTAGCACACCCATCATGCTACAATGAGTTTTACATCATCCCTGTGACAATTGAAATCAGCCTTAAACACAGCTCCTAAAGCACAGTCCTTGCATCACCAGAGGACAAGCCTGCTGCATATATTGACTTTCTCGGTTTGCAAATGGAGACAGTGATGGGATATTTTTTTCCAACAGAGAAGCTACTCTTTATGTCCATACTAAGATGCTAGTAATCTTCTGATCTTGAAATTTCCATTTTGCACAATGTAGAACCAAGTTGCAGACGAAGAGGTTAGGGATTTCACATGCGTTATAGTGCCGGAGTTTGGAGTACAGGACTTGGAGAACTCAATTGAAGTAACTATGGAGTTCAGAAAATCATTTCCCTCTGCTGCAAGAAGGCCATTCGATTCCCTGGTGTCTACGTCAAATAGAAGACACAGAAACCAAAGAACCAGCTAATGTTTCTGCTCAGCTTCAATTCAAGGTCCTTTCACACATAATGCAAACGTGATGACCAATTCACTACAGACACCATGCAAAAATGCCTTGATGCAGTATGGTATCACTGCAATTTCAGATCAATTTTTTCACCAGCTCATCCCCAAAACTGAAAATGTGTGCAAATTATTTAGGAGAAAGAATGAACATCATTTATGCCAAAACCTTTCATATTTGGAAGTTCACAAATAGCTGCCATTTTATGCAAATTTCGTGGGTATGTTGGATGGCCTAAAATGCGTTTCATGAGCAGACGTACCTAAAATTCAAATGGTTCACAATTGTAATTTTCAGAAATATCTGATTCAAACTGTCAGAAAAAAAATGCTGTTTAGCTGAAAGGGAACCCTCTAGTCCGACCTACACATCAGTCCAAACTGGTGGTCCTGGAAAATTGTAGGTTCTGTTCTTGCTTTCTAAACCTATGTAGCAGGGCCGTGTGAGCTCTTCACTGCTTAAGGCCATAAAAACCGAAGATCTCTTTCATTGCAGTCCCAATAGTTGTCCTCAGAACCTCACTCCTCTCAATTCTACCTTGAAGTCATGAACAGTATTGCCTTCTTTTACCATTTTGAGTGCAGTTAAAAAGCAGCTCAGCTGCAGTTCCATGATGCTGAGTTTAAGTTGATTTCCCTGTGCAGTTCTTTAGCCTCGCCTGCCCATGCTTCCCTTTGTTCCAACCATTTTATACAGTAAACACCAAAAATGGATGAAAGAGAAATGCTTCTGCACAGTATGGAAGCTGGGACATGTGACCTGGAAAGCAAATGCAATGACCACTACTCTAGACAAATCAAGAGAGTTCAAGATCTATATCAATCAATAATGATCCCCCAAAAAGGTCTTTTAGTCAACAGGATTTATGACAAAATGATGTTGCGATTAGACAAGGAGCTTGGTGCCTCAGTCTGAGGACCTAAAGGGCAAACCGCACAAAGAGTCTCCCACTTGATACACTGCTTACAAAAAGCACGTGCCCAACTACTGTGCTATCAAGAGGGATGTTTCTGCCAGGTATGGAACAGAGGACCTTTCTCGTGTCAGGCGAACATGCTGAGCACTACACTACAGAAACCACTTTAAAATGCTTCTTTGCCTCTCCAGCTTTTGCTCATTTTTGGGGCTTGAAAATCATAGCTTTAAATCTGGCTAAGCAGTATGACTTCTCAAGCATTAGGATGAAAATTCAGACAACCCCACCAAAGTTCTCTTGTTTCCTAAACTTCAAGAAACAGACTGTTGCTAACTAGGCATAATATGAAGAGTTTTACTTTATCTCTGTAGTTCTCTCATTGGCATTTAGAGCATAACCTATTGCACAAATTGTGTATGCTTGATATTGCCTTGCAAGGATTTGTTCTTTGCCATAGACTTGATGAAAGTAACTTTTAAATTTCAGCTAATTAGCATAACCTCTGTTAGGAAACAAAATGAGAACACACTCACTAAAGTTTATGCTTGAAAGACTTGAATTAGAATACCCATTATGCTAAGAGTTTTAATTAATCAGCTTGGCTATTAATTAAGGAGCCTGACTTTTCTCTGTGAAGAACGACTCTCCATTCAATTAAAAGGACAGCAGTTACAAATCTACCAAGAGTTGTGTTTCTGCCTGGTATCGAGCCAGGGACCTTTCGCGTGTGAGGCTAACGTGATAACCACTACACTACAGAAACCCTACTGCACTAGCCGTTCAGGATCAGCCCAGCATTTCCTCCTTTTTGGTGCCTGCAAGGCATAGTTTAAAAACTGGCTTGAATTGTCTTCTCCCCGTTAGGAGGCAAAATTCAATCCCACCAAGCAATGTTTTCTTGTTTCATTGCCTTTGAGAGACAGAATGTTACTCCCTAGGAATAATATGAAGAGCTTTACCGGATCACTGTAGGCTTATTCATCGGCATGGAAAGCAATCCCTAGTGCACAAATTCTGCATCATTAACATTGCTTTGCATAGATTTTAATTGTCAGGAGACTATAAGGATGTTACTTTTAAGAATTAGCTAAGTAGCATAACTTATCTCTGTTAGGAGATCAAATACAGATGCACTCGTGGAGTTTCTGTTTTGTTTAATTTTGTTTGAAATACATGGATTAGCACACCCATCATGCTACAATGAGTTTTACATCATCCCTGTGACAATTGAAATCAGCCTTAAACACAGCTCCTAAAGCACAGTCCTTGCATCACCGGAGGACAAGCCTGCTGCATATATTGACTTTCTCGGTTTGCAAATGGAGACAGTGATGGGATATTTTTTTCCAAAAGAGAAGCTACTCTTTATGTCCATACTAAGATGCTAGTAATCTTCTGATCTTGAAATTTCCATTTTGCACAATGTAGAACCAAGTTGCAGACGAAGAGGTTAGGGATTTCACATGCGTTATAGTGCCGGAGTTTGGAGTACAGGACTTGGAGAACTCAATTGAAGTAACTATGGAGTTCAGAAAATCATTTCCCTCTGCTGCAAGAAGGCCATTCGATTCCCTGGTGTCTACGTCAAATAGAAGACACAGAAACCAAAGAACCAGCTAATGTTTCTGCTCAGCTTCAATTCAAGGTCCTTTCACACATAATGCAAACGTGATGACCAATTCACTACAGACACCATGCAAAAATGCCTTGATGCAGTATGGTATCACTGCAATTTCAGATCAATTTTTTCACCAGCTCATCCCCAAAACTGAAAATGTGTGCAAATTATTTAGGAGAAAGAATGAACATCATTTATGCCAAAACCTTTCATATTTGGAAGTTCACAAATAGCTGCCATTTTATGCAAATTTCGTGGGTATGTTGGATGGCCTAAAATGCGTTTCATGAGCAGACGTACCTAAAATTCAAATGGTTCACAATTGTAATTTTCAGAAATATCTGATTCAAACTGTCAGAAAAAAAATGCTGTTTAGCTGAAAGGGAACCCTCTAGTCCGACCTACACATCAGTCCAAACTGGTGGTCCTGGAAAATTGTAGGTTCTGTTCTTGCTTTCTAAACCTATGTAGCAGGGCCGTGTGAGCTCTTCACTGCTTAAGGCCATAAAAACCGAAGATCTCTTTCATTGCAGTCCCAATAGTTGTCCTCAGAACCTCACTCCTCTCAATTCTACCTTGAAGTCATGAACAGTATTGCCTTCTTTTACCATTTTGAGTGCAGTTAAAAAGCAGCTCAGCTGCAGTTCCATGATGCTGAGTTTAAGTTGATTTCCCTGTGCAGTTCTTTAGCCTCGCCTGCCCATGCTTCCCTTTGTTCCAACCATTTTATACAGTAAACACCAAAAATGGATGAAAGAGAAATGCTTCTGCACAGTATGGAAGCTGGGACATGTGACCTGGAAAGCAAATGCATTGACCACTACTCTAGAAAAATCAAGAGTGTTCAACATCTATATCAATCAATAATTATACCCCCAAAAGGTCTGGTTGTTAACAGGATTTATGACAAAATGATGCTGCAATTAGACAAGGAGCTTGGCGTCTCAGTCTCAGGACCTAAAGGGCAAACTGCAAAAAGAGAACCACTTCATACACACAACAATTGCCCCACTAGTGTGCTATCAAGATGGATGTTTCTGCCCAGTTTCGAACTGAGGACCTTTCGCGTGTTAGGCGAATGTGATGACCACTACACTACAGAAACCACTGTTAAAAGATTCTTTGGGCTCACTCTCCAGCTTTTGCTCATTTATGGCACTTGAAAATCATAGCTTTAAATCTGGCTAAGGAGTCTGACTTCTCAATCATTAGGATGGAAATTCTCACAACCCCACCAAAGTTCTCTTGTTTCTTACCATTTGAGGAACAGACTGTTGCTAACTAGGCATATTATGAAGAGTTTTACTTTATCTCTGTAGTTCCCTCATTGGCATATAGAGCATAACCTATTGCGCAAATTCTGTATGCTTGACATTGCCTTGCAAGCATTTTTTCTTTGCCATAGAATTGATGAAATTAACTTTTGAAATTCAGCTAATTAGCATAACCTCTGTTGGGAAACAAAATGAGAACACACTCACCAAAGTTTATGCTTCCTGTAGTAATGTTTAAGAAACTGGCTTGAATTGTCTTCACCCCATTAGGACGCAAAATTCAAACCCAGCAACCAATGTTTACTTGTTTCATTGCCTTTGAGAGACAGAATGTTACTCTCTAGGAATAATATGAAGAACTTTACCTGATCACTGGAAGCTGTTTCATTGGCATGGAAAGCAATCCCTAGTGCACAGATTCTGCATCATAAACATTGCTTTGCATGGATTTTAATTGTCAGGAGACTAGAAGGAATTTACTTTTAAGAATTAGCTAAGTAGCATAACTTATCTCTGTTAGTAGATCAAATACAGATGCACTCGTGGTGTTTCTGTTTTGTTTACTTTTGTTTGAAATACATGGATTAGCACACCCATCATGCTACAATGAGTTTTACATCATCCCTGTGACAATTGAAATCAGCCTTAAACACAGCTCCTAAAGCACAGTCCTTGCATCACCGGAGGACAAGCCTGCTGCATATATTGACTTTCTCGGTTTGCAAATAGAGCCCCAACAGAGAAACTACTCTTTATGTCCATACTAAGATGATAGTAATCTTCTGATCTTGAAATTTTAATTTTGCACAATGTGGAACCAAGTTGCAGAAGAAGACGTTGGGGATTTCACATGAGTTATAGTGCCAGATTTTGGAGTACAGGAATTGGAGAACTCAATCGGAGTAAGTAGGGAGTTCAAAAAATCTTTTCACTCTGCTGCAAGAAGGCCATTCGATTCCCTGATGTCTACTTCAAATACAAGAGTCAGAAACCCAAGAACCAACTACTGTTTCTACTCAGCTTCAATTCAAGGACCTTTTACGTATAATGCAAAGGTGATGACCACTTCACTACAGAAATCATGCAAAGACAGCTTGATGCAGTATGGTATCAATGCACTTTCAGAACAATCTTTTCACCAACTCATACCCAAAACTGATAAAGAGTGCAAGTTATTGAGTAAAAGAATGAATATCATTTATGCCAAAACCTTTCATATTTGCAAGTTCACAAATAGCTGCCATTTTACGCAAATTTAGTGGGTATGTTGGATGGCCTAAAATGCTAATAATGAGCAGATGTACCTAAAATTCAAATGGTTCACAATTCCAATTTTTCAGAAATATCTGATTCAAACTTGCAGAAAAAATATTGGATAGCTGACAGGAAACCCTCTAGTCCGAGCGACACTTCAGTCCAAACTGGTGGTCCTGGAAAATGGTAGGTTCTGTTCTGGCTTTCTAAACTTATGCAGCAGGGCCATGTGAGATCTTCACTGCTTAAGGCCATAAAACCCGAAGATCTTTTTCTTTGCAGTCCCAATAGTTGTGCTCAGAACCTCACTCATCTCAATTGTACTTTGAAGTCATGAACAGTATTGCCTTCTTTTAACGTTTTGAATACAGTTAAAAAGCAGCTCAGCTGCAGTTCCATGATGCTGAGTTTAAGTTGATTTCCCTGTGCAGTTCTTTAGCCTCACCTGCCCATGCTTCCCTTTGTTCCAACTATTTCAAACAGCAAAAATGGATGAGAAATGCTTCTGCACAGTATATAAACTGGGACCTGTGACCTGGAAAGCAAATGCATTGACCACTACTCTAGAAAAATCAAGAGTGTTCAACATCTATATCAATCAATAATTATACCCCCAAAAGGTCTGGTTGTTAACAGGATTTATGACAAAATGATGCTGCGATTAGACAAGGAGCTTGGCGTCTCAGTCTCAGGACCTAAAGGGCAAACTGCAAAAAGAGAACCACTTCATACACACAACAATTGCCCCACTAGTGTGCTATCAAGAGGGATGTTTCTGCCCAGTTTCGAACTGAGGACCTTTCGCGTGTTAGGCAAATGTGATGACCACTACACTACAGAAACCACTGTTAAAAGGTTCTTTGGGCTCACTCTCCAGCTTTTGCTCATTTTTGGCACTTGAAAATCATAGCTTTAAATCTGGCTAAGGAGTCTGACTTCTCAATCATTAGGATGGAAATTCTCACAACCCCACCAAAGTTCTCTTGTTTCTTACCATTTGAGGAACAGACTGTTGCTAACTAGGCATATTATGAAGAGTTTTACTTTATCTCTGTAGTTCCCTCATTGGCATATAGAGCATAACCTATTGCGCAAATTCTGTATGCTTGACATTGCCTTGCAAGGATTTTTTCTTTGCCATAGAATTGATGAAATTAACTTTTGAAATTCAGCTAATTAGCATAACCTCTGTTGGGAAACAAAATGAGAACACACTCACCAAAGTTTATGCTTCCTGTAGTAATGTTTAAGAAACTGGCTTGAATTGTCTTCACCCCATTAGGACGCAAAATTCAAACCCAGCAACCAATGTTTACTTGTTTCATTGCCTTTGAGAGACAGAATGTTACTCTCTAGGAATAATATGAAGAACTTTACCTGATCACTGGAAGCTGTTTCATTGGCATGGAAAGCAATCCCTAGTGCACAGATTCTGCATCATAAACATTGCTTTGCATGGATTTTAATTGTCAGGAGACTAGAAGGAATTTACTTTTAAGAATTAGCTAAGTAGCATAACTTATCTCTGTTAGTAGATCAAATACAGATGCACTCGTGGTGTTTCTGTTTTGTTTACTTTTGTTTGAAATACATGGATTAGCACACCCATCATGCTACAATGAGTTTTACATCATCCCTGTGACAATTGAAATCAGCCTTAAACACAGCTCCTAAAGCACAGTCCTTGCATCACCGGAGGACAAGCCTGCTGCATATATTGACTTTCTCGTTTTGCAAATAGAGCCCCAACAGAGAAACTACTCTTTATGTCCATACTAAGATGATAGTAATCTTCTGATCTTGAAATTTTAATTTTGCACAATGTGGAACCAAGTTGCAGAAGAAGACGTTGGGGATTTCACATGAGTTATAGTGCCAGATTTTGGAGTACAGGAATTGGAGAACTCAATCGGAGTAAGTAGGGAGTTCAAAAAATCTTTTCACTCTGCTGCAAGAAGGCCATTCGATTCCCTGATGTCTACTTCAAATACAAGAGTCAGAAACCCAAGAACCAACTACTGTTTCTGCTCAGCTTCAATTCAAGGAGCTTTTACGTATAATGCAAAGGTGATGACCACTTCACTACAGAAATCATGCAAAGACTCCTTGATGCAGTATGGTATCAATGCACTTTCAGAACAATCTTTTCACCAACTCATACCCAAAACTGATAATGAGTGCAAGTTATTGAGTAAAAGAATGAATATAATTTATGCCAAAACCTTTCATATTTGCAAGTTCACAAATAGCTGCCATTTTACGCAAATTTAGTGGGTATGTTGGATGGCCTAAAATGCTAATAATGAGCAGATGTACCTAAAATTCAAATGGTTCACAATTCCAATTTTTCAGAAATATCTGATTCAAACTTGCAGAAAAAATATTGGATAGCTGACAGGAAACCCTCTAGTCCGAGCGACACTTCAGTCCAAACTGGTGGTCCTGGAAAATGGTAGGTTCTGTTCTGGCTTTCTAAACTTATGCAGCAGGGCCATGTGAGATCTTCACTGCTTAAGGCCATAAAACCCGAAGAACTTTTTCTTTGCAGTCCCAATAGTTGTGCTCAGAACCTCACTCATCTCAATTGTACTTTGAAGTCATGAACAGTATTGCCTTCTTTTAACGTTTTGAATACAGTTAAAAAGCAGCTCAGCTGCAGTTCCATGATGCTGAGTTTAAGTTGATTTCCCTGTGCAGTTCTTTAGCCTCACCTGCCCATGCTTCCCTTTGTTCCAACTATTTCAAACAGCAAAAATGGATGAGAAATGCTTCTGCACAGTATATAAACTGGGACCTGTGACCTGGAAAGCAAATGCATTGACCACTACTCTAGAAAAATCAAGAGTGTTCAACATCTATATCAATCAATAATTATACCCCCAAAAGGTCTGGTTGTTAACAGGATTTATGACAAAATGATGCTGCGATTAGACAAGGAGCTTGGCGTCTCAGTCTCAGGACCTAAAGGGCAAACTGCAAAAAGAGAACCACTGCATACACACAACAATTGCCCCACTAGTGTGCTATCAAGAGAGATGTTTCTGCCCAGTTTCGAACTGAGGACCTTTCGCATGTTAGGCCAATGTGATGACCACTACACTACAGAAACCACTGTTAAAAGGTTCTTTGGGCTCACTCTCCAGCTTTTGCTCATTTTTGGCACTTGAAAATCATAGCTTTAAATCTGGCTAAGGAGTCTGACTTCTCAATCATTAGGATGGAAATTCTCACAACCCCACCAAAGTTCTCTTGTTTCTTACCATTTGAGGAACAGACTGTTGCTAACTAGGCATATTATGAAGAGTTTTACTTTATCTCTGTAGTTCCCTCATTGGCATATAGAGCATAACCTATTGCGCAAATTCTGTATGCTTGACATTGCCTTGCAAGGATTTTTTCTTTGCCATAGAATTGATGAAATTAACTTTTGAAATTCAGCTAATTAGCATAACCTCTGTTGGGAAACAAAATGAGAACACACTCACCAAAGTTTATGCTTCCTGTAGTAATGTTTAAGAAACTGGCTTGAATTGTCTTCACCCCATTAGTACGCAAAATTCAAACCCAGCAACCAATGTTTACTTGTTTCATTGCCTTTGAGAGAGAATGTTACTCTCTAGGAATAATATGAAGAACTTTACCTGATCACTGGAAGCTGTTTCATTGGCATGGAAAGCAATCCCTAGTGCACAGATTCTGCATCATAAACATTGCTTTGCATGGATTTTAATTGTCAGGAGACTAGAAGGAATTTACTTTTAAGAATTAGCTAAGTAGCATAACTTATCTCTGTTAGTAGATCAAATACAGATGCACTCGTGGTGTTTCTGTTTTGTTTACTTTTGTTTGAAATACATGGATTAGCACACCCATCATGCTACAATGAGTTTTACATCATCCCTGTGACAATTGAAATCAGCCTTAAACACAGCTCCTAAAGCACAGTCCTTGCATCACCGGAGGACAAGCCTGCTGCATATATTGACTTTCTCGGTTTGCAAATAGAGCCCCAACAGAGAAACTACTCTTTATGTCCATACTAAGATGATAGTAATCTTCTGATCTTGAAATTTTAATTTTGCACAATGTGGAACCAAGTTGCAGAAGAAGACGTTGGGGATTTCACATGAGTTATAGTGCCAGATTTTGGAGTACAGGAATTGGAGAACTCAATCGGAGTAAGTAGGGAGTTCAAAAAATCTTTTCACTCTGCTGCAAGAAGGCCATTCGATTCCCTGATGTCTACTTCAAATACAAGAGTCAGAAACCCAAGAACCAACTACTGTTTCTGCTCAGCTTCAATTCAAGGAGCTTTTACGTATAATGCAAAGGTGATGACCACTTCACTACAGAAATCATGCAGACTCCTTGATGCAGTATGGTATCAATGCACTTTCAGAACAATCTTTTCACCAACTCATACCCAAAACTGATAATGAGTGCAAGTTATTGAGTAAAAGAATGAATATAATTTATGCCAAAACCTTTCATATTTGCAAGTTCACAAATAGCTGCCATTTTACGCAAATTTAGTGGGTATGTTGGATGGCCTAAAATGCTAATAATGAGCAGATGTACCTAAAATTCAAATGGTTCACAATTCCAATTTTTCAGAAATATCTGATTCAAACTTGCAGAAAAAATATTGGATAGCTGACAGGAAACCCTCTAGTCCGAGCGACACTTCAGTCCAAACTGGTGGTCCTGGAAAATGGTAGGTTCTGTTCTGGCTTTCTAAACTTATGCAGCAGGGCCATGTGAGATCTTCACTGCTTAAGGCCATAAAACCCGAAGAACTTTTTCTTTGCAGTCCCAATAGTTGTGCTCAGAACCTCACTCATCTCAATTGTACTTTGAAGTCATGAACAGTATTGCCTTCTTTTAACGTTTTGAATACAGTTAAAAAGCAGCTCAGCTGCAGTTCCATGATGCTGAGTTTAAGTTGATTTCCCTGTGCAGTTCTTTAGCCTCACCTGCCCATGCTTCCCTTTGTTCCAACTATTTCAAACAGCAAAAATGGATGAGAAATGCTTCTGCACAGTATATAAACTGGGACCTGTGACCTGGAAAGCAAATGCATTGACCACTACTCTAGAAAAATCAAGAGTGTTCAACATCTATATCAATCAATAATTATACCCCCAAAAGGTCTGGTTGTTAACAGGATTTATGACAAAATGATGCTGCGATTAGACAAGGAGCTTGGCGTCTCAGTCTCAGGACCTAAAGGGCAAACTGCAAAAAGAGAACCACTGCATACACACAAAAATTGCCCCACTAGTGTGCTATCAAGAGAGATGTTTCTGCCCAGTTTCGAACTGAGGACCTTTCACATGTTAGGCCAATGTGATGACCACTACAATACAGAAACCACTGTTAAAAGATTCTTTGGGCTCACTCTCCAGCTTTTGCTCATTTTTGGCACTTGAAAATCATAGCTTTAAATCTGGCTAAGGAGTCTGACTTCTCAATCATTAGGATGGAAATTCTCACAACCCCACCAAAGTTCTCTTGTTTCTTACCATTTGAGGAACAGACTGTTGCTAACTAGGCATATTATGAAGAGTTTTACTTTATCTCTGTAGTTCCCTCATTGGCATATAGAGCATAACCTATTGCGCAAATTCTGTATGCTTGACATTGCCTTGCAAGGATTTTTTCTTTGCCATAGAATTGATGAAATTAACTTTTGAAATTCAGCTAATTAGCATAACCTCTGTTGGGAAACAAAATGAGAACACACTCACCAAAGTTTATGCTTCCTGTAGTAATGTTTAAGAAACTGGCTTGAATTGTCTTCACCCCATTAGGACGCAAAATTCAAACCCAGCAACCAATGTTTACTTGTTTCATTGCCTTTGAGAGAGAATGTTACTCTCTAGGAATAATATGAAGAACTTTACCTGATCACTGGAAGCTGTTTCATTGGCATGGAAAGCAATCCCTAGTGCACAGATTCTGCATCATAAACATTGCTTTGCATGGATTTTAATTGTCAGGAGACTAGAAGGAATTTACTTTTAAGAATTAGCTAAGTAGCATAACTTATCTCTGTTAGTAGATCAAATACAGATGCACTCGTGGTGTTTCTGTTTTGTTTACTTTTGTTTGAAATACATGGATTAGCACACCCATCATGCTACAATGAGTTTTACATCATCCCTGTGACAATTGAAATCAGCCTTAAACACAGCTCCTAAAGCACAGTCCTTGCATCACCGGAGGACAAGCCTGCTGCATATATTGACTTTCTCGGTTTGCAAATAGAGCCCCAACAGAGAAACTACTCTTTATGTCCATACTAAGATGATAGTAATCTTCTGATCTTGAAATTTTAATTTTGCACAATGTGGAACCAAGTTGCAGAAGAAGACGTTGGGGATTTCACATGAGTTATAGTGCCAGATTTTGGAGTACAGGAATTGGAGAACTCAATCGGAGTAAGTAGGGAGTTCAAAAAATCTTTTCACTCTGCTGCAAGAAGGCCATTCGATTCCCTGATGTCTACTTCAAATACAAGAGTCAGAAACCCAAGAACCAACTACTGTTTCTGCTCAGCTTCAATACAAGGAGCTTTTACGTATAATGCAAAGGTGATGACCACTTCACTACAGAAATCATGCAAAGACTCCTTGATGCAGTATGGTATCAATGCACTTTCAGAACAATCTTTTCACCAACTCATACCCAAAACTGATAATGAGTGCAAGTTATTGAGTAAAAGAATGAATATAATTTATGCCAAAACCTTTCATATTTGCAAGTTCACAAATAGCTGCCATTTTACGCAAATTTAGTGGGTATGTTGGATGGCCTAAAATGCTAATAATGAGCAGATGTACCTAAAATTCAAATGGTTCACAAGTCCAATTTTTCAGAAATATCTGATTCAAACTTGCAGAAAAAATATTGGTTAGCTGACAGGAAACCCTCTAGTCCGAGCGACACTTCAGTCCAAACTGCTGGTCCTGGAAAATGGTAGGTTCTGTTCTGGCTTTCTAAACTTATGCAGCAGGGCCATGTGAGATCTTCACTGCTTAAGGCCATAAAACCCGAAGATCTCTTTCTTTGCAGTCCCAATAGTTGTGCTCAGAACCTCACTCCTCTCAATTGTACTTTGAAGTCATGAGCAGTATTGCCTTCTTTTAACATTTTGAATATAGTTAAAAAGCAGCTCAGCTGCAGTTCAATGATGGTGAGTTTAAGTTGATTTCCCTGTGCAGTTCTTTAGCCTCGCCTGCCCATGCTTCCCTTTGTTCCAACTATTTCAAACAGCAAAAATGGATGAGAAATGCTTCTGCACAGTATATAAGCTGGGACCTGTAACCTGGAAAGCAAATGCATTGACCACTACTCTAGAAAAATCAAGAGTGTTCAACATCTATATCAATCAATAATTATACCCCCAAAAGGTCTGGTTGTTAACAGGATTTATAACAAAATGATGCTGCAATTAGACAAGGAGCTTGGCGTCTCAGTCTCAGGACCTAAAGGGCAAACTGCAAAAAGAGAACCACTTCATACACTGTTTACAAACAACAATTGCCCCACTAGTGTGCTATCAAGATGGATGTTTCTGCCCAGTTTCGAACTGAGGACCTTTCGCGTGTTAGGCGAATGCAATGACCACTACACTACAGAAACCACTGTTAAAAGATTCTTTGGGCTCACTCTCCAGCTTTTGCTCATTTTTGGCACTTGAAAATCATAGCTTTAAATCTGGCTAAGGAGTCTGACTTCTCAATCATTAGGATGGAAATTCTCACAACCCCACCAAAGTTCTCTTGTTTCTTACCATTTGAGGAACAGACTGTTGCTAACTAGGCATATTATGAAGAGTTTTACTTTATCTCTGTAGTTCCCTCATTGGCATATAGAGCATAACCTATTGCGCAAATTCTGTATGCTTGACATTGCCTTGCAAGGATTTTTTCTTTGCCATAGAATTGATGAAATTAACTTTTGAAATTCAGCTAATTAGCATAACCTCTGTTGGGAAACAAAATGAGAACACACTCACCAAAGTTTATGCTTCCTGTAGTAATGTTTAAGAAACTGGCTTGAATTGTCTTCACCCCATTAGTACGCAAAATTCAAACCCAGCAACCAATGTTTACTTGTTTCATTGCCTTTGAGAGAGAATGTTACTCTCTAGGAATAATATGAAGAACTTTACCTGATCACTGGAAGCTGTTTCATTGGCATGGAAAGCAATCCCTAGTGCACAGATTCTGCATCATAAACATTGCTTTGCATGGATTTTAATTGTCAGGAGACTAGAAGGAATTTACTTTTAAGAATTAGCTAAGTAGCATAACTTATCTCTGTTAGTAGATCAAATACAGATGCACTCGTGGTGTTTCTGTTTTGTTTACTTTTGTTTGAAATACATGGATTAGCACACCCATCATGCTACAATGAGTTTTACATCATCCCTGTGACAATTGAAATCAGCCTTAAACACAGCTCCTAAAGCACAGTCCTTGCATCAGCGTAGGACAAGCCTGCTGCATATATTGACTTTCTCGGTTTGCAAATAGAGCCCCAACAGAGAAACTACTCTTTATGTCCATACTAAGATGATAGTAATCTTCTGATCTTGAAATTTTAATTTTGCACAATGTGGAACCAAGTTGCAGAAGAAGACGTTGGGGATTTCACATGAGTTATAGTGCCAGATTTTGGAGTACAGGAATTGGAGAACTCAATCGGAGTAAGTAGGGAGTTCAAAAAATCTTTTCACTCTGCTGCAAGAAGGCCATTCGATTCCCTGATGTCTACTTCAAATACAAGAGTCAGAAACCCAAGAACCAACTACTGTTTCTGCTCAGCTTCAATTCAAGGAGCTTTTACGTATAATGCAAAGGTGATGACCACTTCACTACAGAAATCATGCAAAGACTCCTTGATGCAGTATGGTATCAATGCACTTTCAGAACAATCTTTTCACCAACTCATACCCAAAACTGATAATGAGTGCAAGTTATTGAGTAAAAGAATGAATATAATTTATGCCAAAACCTTTCATATTTGCAAGTTCACAAATAGCTGCCATTTAACGCAAATTTAGTGGGTATGTTGGATGGCCTAAAATGCTAATAATGAGCAGATGTACCTAAAATTCAAATGGTTCACAATTCCAATTTTTCAGAAATATCTGATTCAAACTTGCAGAAAAAATATTGGATAGCTGACAGGAAACCCTCTAGTCCGAGCGACACTTCAGTCCAAACTGGTGGTCCTGGAAAATGGTAGGTTCTGTTCTGGCTTTCTAAACTTATGCAGCAGGGCCATGTGAGATCTTCACTGCTTAAGGCCATAAAACCCGAAGAACTTTTTCTTTGCAGTCCCAATAGTTGTGCTCAGAACCTCACTCATCTCAATTGTACTTTGAAGTCATGAACAGTATTGCCTTCTTTTAACGTTTTGAATACAGTTAAAAAGCAGTTCAGCTGCAGTTCCATGATGCTGAGTTTAAGTTGATTTCCCTGTGCAGTTCTTTAGCCTCACCTGCCCATGCTTCCCTTTGTTCCAACTATTTCAAACAGCAAAAATGGATGAGAAATGTTTCTGCACAGTATATAAACTGGGACCTGTGACCTGGAAAGCAAATGCATTGACCACTACTCTAGAAAAATCAAGAATGTTCAACATCTATATCAATCAATATTTATACCCCCAAAAGGTCTGGTTGTTAACAGGATTTATGACAAAATGATGCTGCGATTAGACAAGGAGCTTGGCGTCTCAGTCTCAGGACCTAAAGGGCAAACTGCAAAAAGAGAACCACTTCATACACACAACAATTGCCCCACTAGTGTGCTATCAAGAGGGATGTTTCTGCCCAGTTTCAAACTGAGGACCTTTCGCGTGTTAGGCGAATGTGATGACCACTACACTACAGAAACCACTGTTAAAAGGTTCTTTGGGCTCACTCTCCAGCTTTTGCTCATTTTTGGCACTTGAAAATCATAGCTTTAAATCTGGCTAAGGAGTCTGACTTCTCAATCCTTAGGATGGAAATTCTCACAACCCCACCAAAGTTCTCTTGTTTCTTACCATTTGAGGAACAGACTGTTGCTAACTAGGCATATTATGAAGAGTTTTACTTTATCTCTGTAGTTCCCTCATTGGCATATAGAGCATAACCTATTGCGCAAATTCTGTATGCTTGACATTGTCTTGCAAGGATTTTTTCTTTGCCACAGAATTGATGAAATTAAATTTTGAAATTCAGCTAATTAGCATAACCTCTGTTGGGAAACAAAATGAGAACACACTCACCAAAGTTTATGCTTCCTGTAGTAATGTTTAAGAAACTGGCTTGAATTGTCTTCACCCCATTAGGACGCAAAATTCAAACCCAGCAACCAATGTTTACTTGTTTCATTGCCTTTGAGAGACAGAATGTTACTCTCTAGGAATAATATGAAGAACTTTACCTGATCACTGGAAGCTGTTTCACTGGCATGGAAAGCAATCCCTAGTGCACAGATTCTGCATCATAAACATTGCTTTGCATGGATTTTAATTGTCAGGAGACTAGAAGGAATTTACTTTTAAGAATTAGCTAAGTAGCATAACTTATCTCTGTTAGTAGATCAAATACAGATGCACTCGTGGTGTTTCTGTTTTGTTTACTTTTGTTTGAAATACATGGATTAGCACACCCATCATGCTACAATGAGTTTTACATCATGCCTGTGACAATTGAAATCAGCCTTAAGCACAACTCCTAAAGCACAGTCCTTGCATCACCGGAGCAAAAGTGTGCTGCATATATTGACTTTCTCAGTTTGCAAATAGAGCCCCAACAGAGAAACTACTCTTTATGTCCATACTAAGATGATAGTAATCTTCTGATCTTGAAATTTTAATTTTGCACAATGTGGAACCAAGTTGCAGAAGAAGACGTTGGGGATTTCACATGAGTTATAGTGCCAGAGTTTGGAGTACAGGAATTGGAGAACTCAATCGGAGTAAGTAGGGAGTTCAAAAAATCTTTTCACTCTGCTGCAAGAAGGCCATTCGATTCCCTGATGTCTACTTCAAATACAAGCGTCAGAAACCCAAGAACCAACTACTGTTTCTGCTCAGCTTCAATTCAAGGACCTTTTACGTATAATGCAAAGGTGATGACCACTTCACTACAGAAATCATGCAAAGACAGCTTGATGCAGTATGGTATCAATGCACTTTCAGAACAATCTTTTCACCAACTCATACCCAAAACTGATAATGAGTGCAAGTTATTGAGTAAAAGAATGAATATCATTTATGCCAAAACCTTTCATATTAGCAAGTTCACAAATAGCTGCCATTTTACGCAAATTTAGTGGGTATGTTGGATGGCCTAAAATGCTAATAATGAGCAGATGTACCTAAAATTCAATTGGTTCACAATTCCAATTTTTCAGAAATATCTGATTCAAACTTGCAGAAAAAATATTGGATAGCTGACAGGAAACCCTCTAGTCCGAGCGACACTTCAGTCCAAACTGGTGGTCCTGGAAAATGGTAGGTTCTGTTCTGGCTTTCTAAACTTATGCAGCAGGGCCATGTGAGATCTTCACTGCTTAAGGCCATAAAACCCGAAGATCTTTTTCTTTGAAGTCCCAATAGTTGTGCTCAGAACCTCACTCATCTCAATTGTACTTTGAAGTCATGAACAGTATTGCCTTCTTTTAACGTTTTGAATACAGTTAAAAAGCAGCTCAGCTGCAGTTCCATGATGCTGAGTTTAAGTTGATTTCCCTGTGCAGTTCTTTAGCCTCACCTGCCCATGCTTCCCTTTGTTCCAACTATTTCAAACAGCAAAAATGGATGAGAAATGCTTCTGCACAGTATATAAACTGGGACCTGTGACCTGGAAAGCAAATGCATTGACCACTACTCTAGAAAAATCAAGAGTGTTCAACATCTATATCAATCAATAATTATACCCCCAAAAGGTCTGGTTGTTAACAGGATTTATGACAAAATGATGCCGCGATTAGACAAGGAGCTTGGCGTCTCAGTCTCAGGACCTAAAGGGCAAACTGCAAAAAGAGAACCACTTCATACACACAACAATTGCCCCACTAGTGTGCTATCAAGAGGGATGTTTCTGCCCAGTTTCGAACTGAGGACCTTTCGCGTGTTAGGCGAATGTGATGACCACTACACTACAGAAACCACTGTTAAAAGGTTCTTTGGGCTCACTCTCCAGCTTTTGCTCATTTTTGGCACTTGAAAATCATAGCTTTAAATCTGGCTAAGGAGTCTGACTTCTCAATCATTAGGATGGAAATTCTCACAACCCCACCAAAGTTCTCTTGTTTCTTACCATTTGAGGAACAGACTGTTGCTAACTAGGCATATTATGAAGAGTTTTACTTTATCTCTGTAGTTCCCTCATTGGCATATAGAGCATAACCTATTGCGCAAATTCTGTATTCTTGACATTGCCTTGCAAGGATTTTTTCTTTGCCATATAATTGATGAAATTAACTTTTGAAATTCAGCTAATTAGCATAACCTCTGTTGGGAAACAAAATGAGAACACACTCACCAAAGTTTATGCTTCCTGTAGTAATGTTTAAGAAACTGGCTTGAATTGTCTTCACCCCATTAGGACGCAAAATTCAAACCCAGCAACCAATGTTTACTTGTTTCATTGCCTTTGAGAGACAGAATGTTACTCTCTAGGAATAATATGAAGAACTTTACCTGATCACTGGAAGCTGTTTCACTGGCATGGAAAGCAATCCCTAGTGCACAGATTCTGCATCATAAACATTGCTTTGCATGGATTTTAATTGTCAGGAGACTAGAAGGAATTTACTCTTAAGAATTAGCTAAGTAGCATAACTTATCTCTGTTAGTAGATCAAATACAGATGCACTCGTGGTGTTTCTGTTTTGTTTACTTTTGTTTGAAATACATGGATTAGCACACCCATCATGCTACAATGAGTTTTACATCATGCCTGTGACAATTGAAATCAGCCTTAAGCACAACTCTTAAAGCACAGTCCTTGCATCACCGGAGCAAAAGTGTGCTGCATATATTGACTTTCTCAGTTTGCAAATAGAGCCCCAACAGAGAAACTACTCTTTATGTCCATACTAAGATGATAGTAATCTTCTGATCTTGAAATTTTAATTTTGCACAATGTGGAACCAAGTTGCAGAAGAAGACGTTGGGGATTTCACATGAGTTATAGTGCCAGAGTTTGGAGTACAGGAATTGGAGAACTCAATCGGAGTAAGTAGGGAGTTCAAAAAATCTTTTCACTCTGCTGCAAGAAGGCCATTCGATTCCCTGATGTCTACTTCAAATACAAGAGTCAGAAACCCAAGAACCAACTACTGTTTCTGCTCAGCTTCAATTCAAGGACCTTTTACGTATAATGCAAAGGTGATGACCACTTCACTACAGAAATCATGCAAAGACAGCTTGATGCAGTATGGTATCAATGCACTTTCAGAACAATCTTTTCACCAACTCATACCCAAAACTGATAATGAGTGCAAGTTATTGAGTAAAAGAATGAATATCATTTATGCCAAAACCTTTCATATTAGCAAGTTCACAAATAGCTGCCATTTTACGCAAATTTAGTGGGTATGTTGGATGGCCTAAAATGCTAATAATGAGCAGATGTACCTAAAATTCAATTGGTTCACAATTCCAATTTTTCAGAAATATCTGATTCAAACTTGCAGAAAAAATATTGGATAGCTGACAGGAAACCCTCTAGTCCGAGCGACACTTCAGTCCAAACTGGTGGTCCTGGAAAATGGTAGGTTCTGTTCTGGCTTTCTAAACTTATGCAGCAGGGCCATGTGAGATCTTCACTGCTTAAGGCCATAAAACCCGAAGATCTTTTTCTTTGAAGTCCCAATAGTTGTGCTCAGAACCTCACTCATCTCAATTGTACTTTGAAGTCATGAACAGTATTGCCTTCTTTTAACGTTTTGAATACAGTTAAAAAGCAGCTCAGCTGCAGTTCCATGATGCTGAGTTTAAGTTGATTTCCCTGTGCAGTTCTTTAGCCTCACCTGCCCATGCTTCCCTTTGTTCCAACTATTTCAAACAGCAAAAATGGATGAGAAATGCTTCTGCACAGTATATAAACTGGGACCTGTGACCTGGAAAGCAAATGCATTGACCACTACTCTAGAAAAATCAAGAGTGTTCAACATCTATATCAATCAATAATTATACCCCCAAAAGGTCTGGTTGTTAACAGGATTTATGACAAAATGATGCCGCGATTAGACAAGGAGCTTGGCGTCTCAGTCTCAGGACCTAAAGGGCAAACTGCAAAAAGAGAACCACTTCATACACACAACAATTGCCCCACTAGTGTGCTATCAAGAGGGATGTTTCTGCCCAGTTTCGAACTGAGGACCTTTCGCGTGTTAGGCGAATGTGATGACCACTACACTACAGAAACCACTGTTAAAAGGTTCTTTGGGCTCACTCTCCAGCTTTTGCTCATTTTTGGCACTTGAAAATCATAGCTTTAAATCTGGCTAAGGAGTCTGACTTCTCAATCATTAGGATGGAAATTCTCACAACCCCACCAAAGTTCTCTTGTTTCTTACCATTTGAGGAACAGACTGTTGCTAACTAGGCATATTATGAAGAGTTTTACTTTATCTCTGTAGTTCCCTCATTGGCATATAGAGCATAACCTATTGCGCAAATTCTGTATTCTTGACATTGCCTTGCAAGGATTTTTTCTTTGCCATAGAATTGATGAAATTAACTTTTGAAATTCAGCTAATTAGCATAACCTCTGTTGGGAAACAAAATGAGAACACACTCACCAAAGTTTATGCTTCCTGTAGTAATGTTTAAGAAACTGGCTTGAATTGTCTTCACCCCATTAGGACGCAAAATTCAAACCCAGCAACCAATGTTTACTTGTTTCATTGCCTTTGAGAGACAGAATGTTACTCTCTAGGAATAATATGAAGAACTTTACCTGATCACTGGAAGCTGTTTCACTGGCATGGAAAGCAATCCCTAGTGCACAGATTCTGCATCATAAACATTGCTTTGCATGGATTTTAATTGTCAGGAGACTAGAAGGAATTTACTCTTAAGAATTAGCTAAGTAGCATAACTTATCTCTGTTAGTAGATCAAATACAGATGCACTCGTGGTGTTTCTGTTTTGTTTACTTTTGTTTGAAATACATGGATTAGCACACCCATCATGCTACAATGAGTTTTACATCATGCCTGTGACAATTGAAATCAGCCTTAAGCACAGCTCCTAAAGCACAGTCCTTGCATCACCGGAGCAAAAGTGTGCTGCATATATTGACTTTCTCAGTTTGCAAATAGAGCCCCAACAGAGAAACTACTCTTTATGTCCATACTAAGATGATAGTAATCTTCTGATCTTGAAATTTTAATTTTGCACAATGTGGAACCAAGTTGCAGAAGAAGACGTTGGGGATTTCACATGAGTTATAGTGCCAGATTTTGGAGTACAGGAATTGGAGAACTCAATCGGAGTAAGTAGGGAGTTCAAAAAATCTTTTCACTCTGCTGCAAGAAGGCCATTCGATTCCCTGATGTCTACTTCAAATACAAGAGTCAGAAACCCAAGAACCAACTACTGTTTCTGCTCAGCTTCAATTCAAGGACCTTTTACGTATAATGCAAAGGTGATGACCACTTCACTACAGAAATCATGCAAAGACAGCTTGATGCAGTATGGTATCAATGCACTTTCAGAACAATCTTTTCACCAACTCATACCCAAAACTGATAATGAGTGCAAGTTATTGAGTAAAAGAATGAATATAATTTATGCCAAAACCTTTCATATTAGCAAGTTCACAAATAGCTGCCATTTTACGCAAATTTAGTGGGTATGTTGGATGGCCTAAAATGCTAATAATGAGCAGATGTACCTAAAATTCAATTGGTTCACAATTCCAATTTTTCAGAAATATCTGATTCAAACTTGCAGAAAAAATATTGGATAGCTGACAGGAAACCCTCTAGTCCGAGCGACACTTCAGTCCAAACTGGTGGTCCTGGAAAATGGTAGGTTCTGTTCTGGCTTTCTAAACTTATGCAGCAGGGCCATGTGAGATCTTCACTGCTTAAGGCCATAAAACCCGAAGATCTTTTTCTTTGAAGTCCCAATAGTTGTGCTCAGAACCTCACTCATCTCAATTGTACTTTGAAGTCATGAACAGTATTGCCTTCTTTTAACGTTTTGAATACAGTTAAAAAGCAGCTCAGCTGCAGTTCCATGATGCTGAGTTTAAGTTGATTTCCCTGTGCAGTTCTTTAGCCTCACCTGCCCATGCTTCCCTTTGTTCCAACTATTTCAAACAGCAAAAATGGATGAGAAATGCTTCTGCACAGTATATAAACTGGGACCTGTGACCTGGAAAGCAAATGCATTGACCACTACTCTAGAAAAATCAAGAGTGTTCAACATCTATATCAATCAATAATTATACCCCCAAAAGGTCTGGTTGTTAACAGGATTTATGACAAAATGATGCCGCGATTAGACAAGGAGCTTGGCGTCTCAGTCTCAGGACCTAAAGGGCAAACTGCAAAAAGAGAACCACTTCATACACACAACAATTGCCCCACTAGTGTGCTATCAAGAGGGATGTTTCTGCCCAGTTTCGAACTGAGGACCTTTCGCGTGTTAGGCGAATGTGATGACCACTACACTATAGAAACCACTGTTAAAAGGTTCTTTGGGCTCACTCTCCAGCTTTTGCTCATTTTTGGCACTTGAAAATCATAGCTTTAAATCTGGCTAAGGAGTCTGACTTCTCAATCATTAGGATGGAAATTCTCACAACCCCACCAAAGTTCTCTTGTTTCTTACCATTTGAGGAACAGACTGTTGCTAACTAGGCATATTATGAAGAGTTTTACTTTATCTCTGTAGTTCCCTCATTGGCATATAGAGCATAACCTATTGCGCAAATTCTGTATGCTTGACATTGTCTTGCAAGGATTTTTTCTTTGCCATAGAATTGATGAAATTAACTTTTGAAATTCAGCTAATTAGCATAACCTCTGTTGGGAAACAAAATGAGAACACACTCACCAAAGTTTATGCTTCCTGTAGTAATGTTTAAGAAACTGGCTTGAATTGTCTTCACCCCATTAGGACGCAAAATTCAAACCCAGCAACCAATGTTTACTTGTTTCATTGCCTTTGAGAGACAGAATGTTACTCTCTAGGAATAATATGAAGAACTTTACCTGATCACTGGAAGCTGTTTCACTGGCATGGAAAGCAATCCCTAGTGCACAGATTCTGCATCATAAACATTGCTTTGCATGGATTTTAATTGTCAGGAGACTAGAAGGAATTTACTTTTAAGAATTAGCTAAGTAGCATAACTTATCTCTGTTAGTAGATCAAATACAGATGCACTCGTGTTGTTTCTGTTTTGTTTACTTTTGTTTGAAATACATGGATTAGCACACCCATCATGCTACAATGAGTTTTACATCATGCCTGTGACAATTGAAATCAGCCTTAAGCACAGCTCCTAAAGCACAGTCCTTGCATCACCGGAGCAAAAGTGTGCTGCATATATTGACTTTCTCAGTTTGCAAATAGAGCCCCAACAGAGAAACTACTCTTTATGTCCATACTAAGATGATAGTAATCTTCTGATCTTGAAATTTTAATTTTGCACAATGTGGAACCAAGTTGCAGAAGAAGACGTTGGGGATTTCACATGAGTTATAGTGCCAGATTTTGGAGTACAGGAATTGGAGAACTCAATCGGAGTAAGTAGGGAGTTCAAAAAATCTTTTCACTCTGCTGCAAGAAGGCCATTCGATTCCCTGATGTCTACTTCAAATACAAGAGTCAGAAACCCAAGAACCAACTACTGTTTCTGCTCAGCTTCAATTCAAGGACCTTTTACGTATAATGCAAAGGTGATGACCACTTCACTACAGAAATCATGCAAAGACAGCTTGATGCAGTATGGTATCAATGCACTTTCAGAACAATCTTTTCACCAACTCATACCCAAAACTGATAATGAGTGCAAGTTATTGAGTAAAAGAATGAATATCATTTATGCCAAAACCTTTCATATTAGCAAGTTCACAAATAGCTGCCATTTTACGCAAATTTAGTGGGTATGTTGGATGGCCTAAAATGCTAATAATGAGCAGATGTACCTAAAATTCAATTGGTTCACAATTCCAATTTTTCAGAAATATCTGATTCAAACTTGCAGAAAAAATATTGGATAGCTGACAGGAAACCCTCTAGTCCGAGCGACACTTCAGTCCAAACTGGTGGTCCTGGAAAATGGTAGGTTCTGTTCTGGCTTTCTAAACTTATGCAGCAGGGCCATGTGAGATCTTCACTGCTTAAGGCCATAAAACCCGAAGATCTTTTTGTTTGAAGTCCCAATAGTTGTGCTCAGAACCTCACTCATCTCAATTGTACTTTGAAGTCATGAACAGTATTGCCTTCTTTTAACGTTTTGAATACAGTTAAAAAGCAGCTCAGCTGCAGTTCCATGATGCTGAGTTTAAGTTGATTTCCCTGTGCAGTTCTTTAGCCTCACCTGCCCATGCTTCCCTTTGTTCCAACTATTTCTAACAGCAAAAATGGATGAGAAATGCTTCTGCACAGTATATAAACTGGGACCTGTGACCTGGAAAGCAAATGCATTGACCACTACTCAAGAAAAATCAAGAGTGTTCAACATCTATATCAATCAATAATTATACCCCCAAAAGGTCTGGTTGTTAACAGGATTTATGACAAAATGATGCCGCGATTAGACAAGGAGCTTGGCGTCTCAGTCTCAGGACCTAAAGGGCAAACTGCAAAAAGAGAACCACTTCATACACACAACAATTGCCCCACTAGTGTGCTATCAAGAGGGATGTTTCTGCCCAGTTTCGAACTGAGGACCTTTCGCGTGTTAGGCGAATGTGATGACCACTACACTACAGAAACCACTGTTAAAAGGTTCTTTGGGCTCACTCTCCAGCTTTTGCTCATTTTTGGCACTTGAAAATCATAGCTTTAAATCTGGCTAAGGAGTCTGACTTCTCAATCATTAGGATGGAAATTCTCACAACCCCACCAAAGTTCTCTTGTTTCTTACCATTTGAGGAACAGACTGTTGCTAACTAGGCATATTATGAAGAGTTTTACTTTATCTCTGTAGTTCCCTCATTGGCATATAGAGCATAACCTATTGCGCAAATTCTGTATGCTTGACATTGCCTTGCAAGGATTTTTTCTTTGCCATAGAATTGATGAAATTAACTTTTGAAATTCAGCTAATTAGCATAACCTCTGTTGGGAAACAAAATGAGAACACACTCACCAAAGTTTATGCTTCCTGTAGTAATGTTTAAGAAACTGGCTTGAATTGTCTTCACCCCATTAGGACGCAAAATTCAAACCCAGCAACCAATGTTTACTTGTTTCATTGCCTTTGAGAGACAGAATGTTACTCTCTAGGAATAATATGAAGAACTTTACCTGATCACTGGAAGCTGTTTCACTGGCATGGAAAGCAATCCCTAGTGCACAGATTCTGCATCATAAACATTGCTTTGCATGGATTTTAATTGTCAGGAGACTAGAAGGAATTTACTTTTAAGAATTAGCTAAGTAGCATAACTTATCTCTGTTAGTAGATCAAATACAGATGCACTCGTGGTGTTTCTGTTTTGTTTACTTTTGTTTGAAATACATGGATTAGCACACCCATCATGCTACAATGAGTTTTACATCATGCCTGTGACAATTGAAATCAGCCTTAAGCACAGCTCCTAAAGCACAGTCCTTGCATCACCGGAGCAAAAGTGTGCTGCATATATTGACTTTCTCAGTTTGCAAATAGAGCCCCAACAGAGAAACTACTCTTTATGTCCATACTAAGATGATAGTAATCTTCTGATCTTGAAATTTTAATTTTGCACAATGTGGAACCAAGTTGCAGAAGAAGACGTTGGGGATTTCACATGAGTTATAGTGCCAGAGTTTGGAGTACAGGAATTGGAGAACTCAATCGGAGTAAGTAGGGAGTTCAAAAAATCTTTTCACTCTGCTGCAAGAAGGCCATTCGATTCCCTGATGCCTACTTCAAATACAAGAGTCAGAAACCCAAGAACCAACTACTGTTTCTGCTCAGCTTCAATTCAAGGACCTTTTACGTATAATGCAAATGTGATGACCACTTCACTACAGAAATCATGCAAAGACAGCTTGATGCAGTATGGTATCAATGCACTTTCAGAACAATCTTTTCACCAACTCATACCCAAAACTGATAATGAGTGCAAGTTATTGAGTAAAAGAATGAATATCATTTATGCCAAAACCTTTCATATTAGCAAGTTCACAAATAGCTGCCATTTTACGCAAATTTAGTGGGTATGTTGGATGGCCTAAAATGCTAATAATGAGCAGATGTACCTAAAATTCAATTGGTTCACAATTCCAATTTTTCAGAAATATCTGATTCAAACTTGCAGAAAAAATATTGGATAGCTGACAGGAAACCCTCTAGTCCGAGCGACACTTCAGTCCAAACTGGTGGTCCTGGAAAATGGTAGGTTCTGTTCTGGCTTTCTAAACTTATGCAGCAGGGCCATGTGAGATCTTCACTGCTTAAGGCCATAAAACCCGAAGATCTTTTTCTTTGAAGTCCCAATAGTTGTGCTCAGAACCTCACTCATCTCAATTGTACTTTGAAGTCATGAACAGTATTGCCTTCTTTTAACGTTTTGAATACAGTTAAAAAGCAGCTCAGCTGCAGTTCCATGATGCTGAGTTTAAGTTGATTTCCCTGTGCAGTTCTTTAGCCTCACCTGCCCATGCTTCCCTTTGTTCCAACTATTTCAAACAGCAAAAATGGATGAGAAATGCTTCTGCACAGTATATAAACTGGGACCTGTGACCTGGAAAGCAAATGCATTGACCACTACTCTAGAAAAATCAAGAGTGTTCAACATCTATATCAATCAATAATTATACCCCCAAAAGGTCTGGTTGTTAACAGGATTTATGACAAAATGATGCCGCGATTAGACAAGGAGCTTGGCGTCTCAGTCTCAGGACCTAAAGGGCAAACTGCAAAAAGAGAACCACTTCATACACACAACAATTGCCCCACTAGTGTGCTATCAAGAGGGATGTTTCTGCCCAGTTTCGAACTGAGGACCTTTCGCGTGTTAGGCGAATGTGATGACCACTACACTACAGAAACCACTGTTAAAAGGTTCTTTGGGCTCACTCTCCAGCTTTTGCTCATTTTTGGCACTTGAAAATCATAGCTTTAAATCTGGCTAAGGAGTCTGACTTCTCAATCATTAGGATGGAAATTCTCACAACCCCACCAAAGTTCTCTTGTTTCTTACCATTTGAGGAACAGACTGTTGCTAACTAGGCATATTATGAAGAGTTTTACTTTATCTCTGTAGTTCCCTCATTGGCATATAGAGCATAACCTATTGCGCAAATTCTGTATGCTTGACATTGCCTTGCAAGGATTTTTTCTTTGCCATAGAATTGATGAAATTAACTTTTGAAATTCAGCTAATTAGCATAACCTCTGTTGGGAAACAAAATGAGAACACACTCACCAAAGTTTATGCTTCCTGTAGTAATGTTTAAGAAACTGGCTTGAATTGTCTTCACCCCATTAGGACGCAAAATTCAAACCCAGCAACCAATGTTTACTTGTTTCATTGCCTTTGAGAGACAGAATGTTACTCTCTAGGAATAATATGAAGAACTTTACCTGATCACTGGAAGCTGTTTCACTGGCATGGAAAGCAATCCCTAGTGCACAGATTCTGCATCATAAACATTGCTTTGCATGGATTTTAATTGTCAGGAGACTAGAAGGAATTTACTTTTAAGAATTAGCTAAGTAGCATAACTTATCTCTGTTAGTAGATCAAATACAGATGCACTCGTGGTGTTTCTGTTTTGTTTACTTTTGTTTGAAATACATGGATTAGCACACCCATCATGCTACAATGAGTTTTACATCATGCCTGTGACAATTGAAATCAGCCTTAAGCACAGCTCCTAAAGCACAGTCCTTGCATCACCGGAGCAAAAGTGTGCTGCATATATTGACTTTCTCAGTTTGCAAATAGAGCCCCAACAGAGAAACTACTCTTTATGTCCATACTAAGATGATAGTAATCTTCTGATCTTGAAATTTTAATTTTGCACAATGTGGAACCAAGTTGCAGAAGAAGACGTTGGGGATTTCACATGAGTTATAGTGCCAGAGTTTGGAGTACAGGAATTGGAGAACTCAATCGGAGTAAGTAGGGAGTTCAAAAAATCTTTTCACTCTGCTGCAAGAAGGCCATTCGATTCCCTGATGCCTACTTCAAATACAAGAGTCAGAAACCCAAGAACCAACTACTGTTTCTGCTCAGCTTCAATTCAAGGACCTTTTACGTATAATGCAAATGTGATGACCACTTCACTACAGAAATCATGCAAAGACAGCTTGATGCAGTATGGTATCAATGCACATTCAGAACAATCTTTTCACCAACTCATACCCAAAACTGATAATGAGTGCAAGTTATTGAGTAAAAGAATGAATATCATTTATGCCAAAACCTTTCATATTAGCAAGTTCACAAATAGCTGCCATTTTACGCAAATTTAGTGGGTATGTTGGATGGCCTAAAATGCTAATAATGAGCAGATGTACCTAAAATTCAATTGGTTCACAATTCCAATTTTTCAGAAATATCTGATTCAAACTTGCAGAAAAAATATTGGATAGCTGACAGGAAACCCTCTAGTCCGAGCGACACTTCAGTCCAAACTGGTGGTCCTGGAAAATGGTAGGTTCTGTTCTGGCTTTCTAAACTTATGCAGCAGGGCCATGTGAGATCTTCACTGCTTAAGGCCATAAAACCCGAAGATCTTTTTCTTTGAAGTCCCAATAGTTGTGCTCAGAACCTCACTCATCTCAATTGTACTTTGAAGTCATGAACAGTATTGCCTTCTTTTAACGTTTTGAATACAGTTAAAAAGCAGCTCAGCTGCAGTTCCATGATGCTGAGTTTAAGTTGATTTCCCTGTGCAGTTCTTTAGCCTCACCTGCCCATGCTTCCCTTTGTTCCAACTATTTCAAACAGCAAAAATGGATGAGAAATGCTTCTGCACAGTATATAAACTGGGACCTGTGACCTGGAAAGCAAATGCATTGACCACTACCCTAGAAAAATCAAGAGTGTTCAACATCTATATCAATCAATAATTATACCCCCAAAAGGTCTGGTTGTTAACAGGATTTATGACAAAATGATGCCGCGATTAGACAAGGAGCTTGGCGTCTCAGTCTCAGGACCTAAAGGGCAAACTGCAAAAAGAGAACCACTTCATACACACAACAATTGCCCCACTAGTGTGCTATCAAGAGGGATGTTTCTGCCCAATTTCGAACTGAGGACCTTTCGCGTGTTAGGCGAATGTGATGACCACTACACTACAGAAACCACTGTTAAAAGGTTCTTTGGGCTCACTCTCCAGCTTTTGCTCATTTTTGGCACTTGAAAATCATAGCTTTAAATCTGGCTAAGGAGTCTGACTTCTCAATCATTAGGATGGAAATTCTCACAACCCCACCAAAGTTCTCTTGTTTCTTACCATTTGAGGAACAGACTGTTGCTAACTAGGCATATTATGAAGAGTTTTACTTTATCTCTGTAGTTCCCTCATTGGCATATAGAGCATAACCTATTGCGCAAATTCTGTATGCTTGACATTGCCTTGCAAGGATTTTTTCTTTGCCATAGAATTGATGAAATTAACTTTTGAAATTCAGCTAATTAGCATAACCTCTGTTGGGAAACAAAATGAGAACACACTCACCAAAGTTTATGCTTCCTGTAGTAATGTTTAAGAAACTGGCTTGAATTGTCTTCACCCCATTAGGACGCAAAATTCAAACCCAGCAACCAATGTTTACTTGTTTCATTGCCTTTGAGAGACAGAATGTTACTCTCTAGGAATAATATGAAGAACTTTACCTGATCACTGGAAGCTGTTTCACTGGCATGGAAAGCAATCCCTAGTGCACAGATTCTGCATCATAAACATTGCTTTGCATGGATTTTAATTGTCAGGAGACTAGAAGGAATTTACTTTTAAGAATTAGCTAAGTAGCATAACTTATCTCTGTTAGTAGATCAAATACAGATGCACTCGTGGTGTTTCTGTTTTGTTTACTTTTGTTTGAAATACATGGATTAGCACACCCATCATGCTACAATGAGTTTTACATCATGCCTGTGACAATTGAAATCAGCCTTAAGCACAGCTCCTAAAGCACAGTCCTTGCATCACCGGAGCAAAAGTGTGCTGCATATATTGACTTTCTCAGTTTGCAAATAGAGCCCCAACAGAGAAACTACTCTTTATGTCCATACTAAGATGATAGTAATCTTCTGATCTTGAAATTTTAATTTTGCACAATGTGGAACCAAGTTGCAGAAGAAGACGTTGGGGATTTCACATGAGTTATAGTGCCAGATTTTGGAGTACAGGAATTGGAGAACTCAATCGGAGTAAGTAGGGAGTTCAAAAAATCTTTTCACTCTGCTGCAAGAAGGCCATTCGATTCCCTGATGTCTACTTCAAATACAAGAGTCAGAAACCCAAGAACCAACTACTGTTTCTGCTCAGCTTCAATTCAAGGACCTTTTACGTATAATGCAAAGGTGATGACCACTTCACTACAGAAATCATGCAAAGACAGCTTGATGCAGTATGGTATCAATGCACTTTCAGAACAATCTTTTCACCAACTCATACCCAAAACTGATAATGAGTGCAAGTTATTGAGTAAAAGAATGAATATCATTTATGCCAAAACCTTTCATATTAGCAAGTTCACAAATAGCTGCCATTTTACGCAAATTTAGTGGGTATGTTGGATGGCCTAAAATGCTAATAATGAGCAGATGTACCTAAAATTCAATTGGTTCACAATTCCAATTTTTCAGAAATATCTGATTCAAACTTGCAGAAAAAATATTGGATAGCTGACAGGAAACCCTCTAGTCCGAGCGACACTTCAGTCCAAACTGGTGGTCCTGGAAAATGGTAGGTTCTGTTCTGGCTTTCTAAACTTATGCAGCAGGGCCATGTGAGATCTTCACTGCTTAAGGCCATAAAACCCGAAGATCTTTTTGTTTGAAGTCCCAATAGTTGTGCTCAGAACCTCACTCATCTCAATTGTACTTTGAAGTCATGAACAGTATTGCCTTCTTTTAACGTTTTGAATACAGTTAAAAAGCAGCTCAGCTGCAGTTCCATGATGCTGAGTTTAAGTTGATTTCCCTGTGCAGTTCTTTAGCCTCACCTGCCCATGCTTCCCTTTGTTCCAACTATTTCTAACAGCAAAAATGGATGAGAAATGCTTCTGCACAGTATATAAACTGGGACCTGTGACCTGGAAAGCAAATGCATTGACCACTACTCAAGAAAAATCAAGAGTGTTCAACATCTATATCAATCAATAATTATACCCCCAAAAGGTCTGGTTGTTAACAGGATTTATGACAAAATGATGCCGCGATTAGACAAGGAGCTTGGCGTCTCAGTCTCAGGACCTAAAGGGCAAACTGCAAAAAGAGAACCACTTCATACACACAACAATTGCCCCACTAGTGTGCTATCAAGAGGGATGTTTCTGCCCAGTTTCGAACTGAGGACCTTTCGCGTGTTAGGCGAATGTGATGACCACTACACTACAGAAACCACTGTTAAAAGGTTCTTTGGGCTCACTCTCCAGCTTTTGCTCATTTTTGGCACTTGAAAATCATAGCTTTAAATCTGGCTAAGGAGTCTGACTTCTCAATCATTAGGATGGAAATTCTCACAACCCCACCAAAGTTCTCTTGTTTCTTACCATTTGAGGAACAGACTGTTGCTAACTAGGCATATTATGAAGAGTTTTACTTTATCTCTGTAGTTCCCTCATTGGCATATAGAGCATAACCTATTGCGCAAATTCTGTATGCTTGACATTGCCTTGCAAGGATTTTTTCTTTGCCATAGAATTGATGAAATTAACTTTTGAAATTCAGCTAATTAGCATAACCTCTGTTGGGAAACAAAATGAGAACACACTCACCAAAGTTTATGCTTCCTGTAGTAATGTTTAAGAAACTGGCTTGAATTGTCTTCACCCCATTAGGACGCAAAATTCAAACCCAGCAACCAATGTTTACTTGTTTCATTGCCTTTGAGAGACAGAATGTTACTCTCTAGGAATAATATGAAGAACTTTACCTGATCACTGGAAGCTGTTTCACTGGCATGGAAAGCAATCCCTAGTGCACAGATTCTGCATCATAAACATTGCTTTGCATGGATTTTAATTGTCAGGAGACTAGAAGGAATTTACTTTTAAGAATTAGCTAAGTAGCATAACTTATCTCTGTTAGTAGATCAAATACAGATGCACTCGTGGTGTTTCTGTTTTGTTTACTTTTGTTTGAAATACATGGATTAGCACACCCATCATGCTACAATGAGTTTTACATCATGCCTGTGACAATTGAAATCAGCCTTAAGCACAGCTCCTAAAGCACAGTCCTTGCATCACCGGAGCAAAAGTGTGCTGCATATATTGACTTTCTCAGTTTGCAAATAGAGCCCCAACAGAGAAACTACTCTTTATGTCCATACTAAGATGATAGTAATCTTCTGATCTTGAAATTTTAATTTTGCACAATGTGGAACCAAGTTGCAGAAGAAGACGTTGGGGATTTCACATGAGTTATAGTGCCAGAGTTTGGAGTACAGGAATTGGAGAACTCAATCGGAGTAAGTAGGGAGTTCAAAAAATCTTTTCACTCTGCTGCAAGAAGGCCATTCGATTCCCTGATGCCTACTTCAAATACAAGAGTCAGAAACCCAAGAACCAACTACTGTTTCTGCTCAGCTTCAATTCAAGGACCTTTTACGTATAATGCAAATGTGATGACCACTTCACTACAGAAATCATGCAAAGACAGCTTGATGCAGTATGGTATCAATGCACTTTCAGAACAATCTTTTCACCAACTCATACCCAAAACTGATAATGAGTGCAAGTTATTGAGTAAAAGAATGAATATCATTTATGCCAAAACCTTTCATATTAGCAAGTTCACAAATAGCTGCCATTTTACGCAAATTTAGTGGGTATGTTGGATGGCCTAAAATGCTAATAATGAGCAGATGTACCTAAAATTCAATTGGTTCACAATTCCAATTTTTCAGAAATATCTGATTCAAACTTGCAGAAAAAATATTGGATAGCTGACAGGAAACCCTCTAGTCCGAGCGACACTTCAGTCCAAACTGGTGGTCCTGGAAAATGGTAGGTTCTGTTCTGGCTTTCTAAACTTATGCAGCAGGGCCATGTGAGATCTTCACTGCTTAAGGCCATAAAACCCGAAGATCTTTTTGTTTGAAGTCCCAATAGTTGTGCTCAGAACCTCACTCATCTCAATTGTACTTTGAAGTCATGAACAGTATTGCCTTCTTTTAACGTTTTGAATACAGTTAAAAAGCAGCTCAGCTGCAGTTCCATGATGCTGAGTTTAAGTTGATTTCCCTGTGCAGTTCTTTAGCCTCACCTGCCCATGCTTCCCTTTGTTCCAACTATTTCAAACAGCAAAAATGGATGAGAAATGCTTCTGCACAGTATATAAACTGGGACCTGTGACCTGGAAAGCAAATGCATTGACCACTACTCTAGAAAAATCAAGAGTGTTCAACATCTATATCAATCAATAATTATACCCCCAAAAGGTCTGGTTGTTAACAGGATTTATGACAAAATGATGCCGCGATTAGACAAGGAGCTTGGCGTCTCAGTCTCAGGACCTAAAGGGCAAACTGCAAAAAGAGAACCACTTCATACACACAACAATTGCCCCACTAGTGTGCTATCAAGAGGGATGTTTCTGCCCAGTTTCGAACTGAGGACCTTTCGCGTGTTAGGCGAATGTGATGACCACTACACTACAGAAACCACTGTTAAAAGGTTCTTTGGGCTCACTCTCCAGCTTTTGCTCATTTTTGGCACTTGAAAATCATAGCTTTAAATCTGGCTAAGGAGTCTGACTTCTCAATCATTAGGATGGAAATTCTCACAACCCCACCAAAGTTCTCTTGTTTCTTACCATTTGAGGAACAGACTGTTGCTAACTAGGCATATTATGAAGAGTTTTACTTTATCTCTGTAGTTCCCTCATTGGCATATAGAGCATAACCTATTGCGCAAATTCTGTATGCTTGACATTGCCTTGCAAGGATTTTTTCTTTGCCATAGAATTGATGAAATTAACTTTTGAAATTCAGCTAATTAGCATAACCTCTGTTGGGAAACAAAATGAGAACACACTCACCAAAGTTTATGCTTCCTGTAGTAATGTTTAAGAAACTGGCTTGAATTGTCTTCACCCCATTAGGACGCAAAATTCAAACCCAGCAACCAATGTTTACTTGTTTCATTGCCTTTGAGAGACAGAATGTTACTCTCTAGGAATAATATGAAGAACTTTACCTGATCACTGGAAGCTGTTTCACTGGCATGGAAAGCAATCCCTAGTGCACAGATTCTGCATCATAAACATTGCTTTGCATGGATTTTAATTGTCAGGAGACTAGAAGGAATTTACTTTTAAGAATTAGCTAAGTAGCATAACTTATCTCTGTTAGTAGATCAAATACAGATGCACTCGTGGTGTTTCTGTTTTGTTTACTTTTGTTTGAAATACATGGATTAGCACACCCATCATGCTACAATGAGTTTTACATCATGCCTGTGACAATTGAAATCAGCCTTAAGCACAGCTCCTAAAGCACAGTCCTTGCATCACCGGAGCAAAAGTGTGCTGCATATATTGACTTTCTCAGTTTGCAAATAGAGCCCCAACAGAGAAACTACTCTTTATGTCCATACTAAGATGATAGTAATCTTCTGATCTTGAAATTTTAATTTTGCACAATGTGGAACCAAGTTGCAGAAGAAGACGTTGGGGATTTCACATGAGTTATAGTGCCAGAGTTTGGAGTACAGGAATTGGAGAACTCAATCGGAGTAAGTAGGGAGTTCAAAAAATCTTTTCACTCTGCTGCAAGAAGGCCATTCGATTCCCTGATGCCTACTTCAAATACAAGAGTCAGAAACCCAAGAACCAACTACTGTTTCTGCTCAGCTTCAATTCAAGGACCTTTTACGTATAATGCAAATGTGATGACCACTTCACTACAGAAATCATGCAAAGACAGCTTGATGCAGTATGGTATCAATGCACATTCAGAACAATCTTTTCACCAACTCATACCCAAAACTGATAATGAGTGCAAGTTATTGAGTAAAAGAATGAATATCATTTATGCCAAAACCTTTCATATTAGCAAGTTCACAAATAGCTGCCATTTTACGCAAATTTAGTGGGTATGTTGGATGGCCTAAAATGCTAATAATGAGCAGATGTACCTAAAATTCAATTGGTTCACAATTCCAATTTTTCAGAAATATCTGATTCAAACTTGCAGAAAAAATATTGGATAGCTGACAGGAAACCCTCTAGTCCGAGCGACACTTCAGTCCAAACTGGTGGTCCTGGAAAATGGTAGGTTCTGTTCTGGCTTTCTAAACTTATGCAGCAGGGCCATGTGAGATCTTCACTGCTTAAGGCCATAAAACCCGAAGATCTTTTTCTTTGAAGTCCCAATAGTTGTGCTCAGAACCTCACTCATCTCAATTGTACTTTGAAGTCATGAACAGTATTGCCTTCTTTTAACGTTTTGAATACAGTTAAAAAGCAGCTCAGCTGCAGTTCCATGATGCTGAGTTTAAGTTGATTTCCCTGTGCAGTTCTTTAGCCTCACCTGCCCATGCTTCCCTTTGTTCCAACTATTTCAAACAGCAAAAATGGATGAGAAATGCTTCTGCACAGTATATAAACTGGGACCTGTGACCTGGAAAGCAAATGCATTGACCACTACCCTAGAAAAATCAAGAGTGTTCAACATCTATATCAATCAATAATTATACCCCCAAAAGGTCTGGTTGTTAACAGGATTTATGACAAAATGATGCCGCGATTAGACAAGGAGCTTGGCGTCTCAGTCTCAGGACCTAAAGGGCAAACTGCAAAAAGAGAACCACTTCATACACACAACAATTGCCCCACTAGTGTGCTATCAAGAGGGATGTTTCTGCCCAGTTTCGAACTGAGGACCTTTCGCGTGTTAGGCGAATGTGATGACCACTACACTACAGAAACCACTGTTAAAAGGTTCTTTGGGCTCACTCTCCAGCTTTTGCTCATTTTTGGCACTTGAAAATCATAGCTTTAAATCTGGCTAAGGAGTCTGACTTCTCAATCATTAGGATGGAAATTCTCACAACCCCACCAAAGTTCTCTTGTTTCTTACCATTTGAGGAACAGACTGTTGCTAACTAGGCATATTATGAAGAGTTTTACTTTATCTCTGTAGTTCCCTCATTGGCATATAGAGCATAACCTATTGCGCAAATTCTGTATGCTTGACATTGCCTTGCAAGGATTTTTTCTTTGCCATAGAATTGATGAAATTAACTTTTGAAATTCAGCTAATTAGCATAACCTCTGTTGGGAAACAAAATGAGAACACACTCACCAAAGTTTATGCTTCCTGTAGTAATGTTTAAGAAACTGGCTTGAATTGTCTTCACCCCATTAGGACGCAAAATTCAAACCCAGCAACCAATGTTTACTTGTTTCATTGCCTTTGAGAGACAGAATGTTACTCTCTAGGAATAATATGAAGAACTTTACCTGATCACTGGAAGCTGTTTCACTGGCATGGAAAGCAATCCCTAGTGCACAGATTCTGCATCATAAACATTGCTTTGCATGGATTTTAATTGTCAGGAGACTAGAAGGAATTTACTTTTAAGAATTAGCTAAGTAGCATAACTTATCTCTGTTAGTAGATCAAATACAGATGCACTCGTGGTGTTTCTGTTTTGTTTACTTTTGTTTGAAATACATGGATTAGCACACCCATCATGCTACAATGAGTTTTACATCATGCCTGTGACAATTGAAATCAGCCTTAAGCACAGCTCCTAAAGCACAGTCCTTGCATCACCGGAGCAAAAGTGTGCTGCATATATTGACTTTCTCAGTTTGCAAATAGAGCCCCAACAGAGAAACTACTCTTTATGTCCATACTAAGATGATAGTAATCTTCTGATCTTGAAATTTTAATTTTGCACAATGTGGAACCAAGTTGCAGAAGAAGACGTTGGGGATTTCACATGAGTTATAGTGCCAGATTTTGGAGTACAGGAATTGGAGAACTCAATCGGAGTAAGTAGGGAGTTCAAAAAATCTTTTCACTCTGCTGCAAGAAGGCCATTCGATTCCCTGATGTCTACTTCAAATACAAGAGTCAGAAACCCAAGAACCAACTACTGTTTCTGCTCAGCTTCAATTCAAGGACCTTTTACGTATAATGCAAAGGTGATGACCACTTCACTACAGAAATCATGCAAAGACAGCTTGATGCAGTATGGTATCAATGCACTTTCAGAACAATCTTTTCACCAACTCATACCCAAAACTGATAATGAGTGCAAGTTATTGAGTAAAAGAATGAATATCATTTATGCCAAAACCTTTCATATTAGCAAGTTCACAAATAGCTGCCATTTTACGCAAATTTAGTGGGTATGTTGGATGGCCTAAAATGCTAATAATGAGCAGATGTACCTAAAATTCAATTGGTTCACAATTCCAATTTTTCAGAAATATCTGATTCAAACTTGCAGAAAAAATATTGGATAGCTGACAGGAAACCCTCTAGTCCGAGCGACACTTCAGTCCAAACTGGTGGTCCTGGAAAATGGTAGGTTCTGTTCTGGCTTTCTAAACTTATGCAGCAGGGCCATGTGAGATCTTCACTGCTTAAGGCCATAAAACCCGAAGATCTTTTTCTTTGAAGTCCCAATAGTTGTGCTCAGAACCTCACTCATCTCAATTGTACTTTGAAGTCATGAACAGTATTGCCTTCTTTTAACGTTTTGAATACAGTTAAAAAGCAGCTCAGCTGCAGTTCCATGATGCTGAGTTTAAGTTGATTTCCCTGTGCAGTTCTTTAGCCTCACCTGCCCATGCTTCCCTTTGTTCCAACTATTTCAAACAGCAAAAATGGATGAGAAATGCTTCTGCACAGTATATAAACTGGGACCTGTGACCTGGAAAGCAAATGCATTGACCACTACTCTAGAAAAATCAAGAGTGTTCAACATCTATATCAATCAATAATTATACCCCCAAAAGGTCTGGTTGTTAACAGGATTTATGACAAAATGATGCCGCGATTAGACAAGGAGCTTGGCGTCTCAGTCTCAGGACCTAAAGGGCAAACTGCAAAAAGAGAACCACTTCATACACACAACAATTGCCCCACTAGTGTGCTATCAAGAGGGATGTTTCTGCCCAGTTTCGAACTGAGGACCTTTCGCGTGTTAGGCGAATGTGATGACCACTACACTACAGAAACCACTGTTAAAAGGTTCTTTGGGCTCACTCTCCAGCTTTTGCTCATTTTTGGCACTTGAAAATCATAGCTTTAAATCTGGCTAAGGAGTCTGACTTCTCAATCATTAGGATGGAAATTCTCACAACCCCACCAAAGTTCTCTTGTTTCTTACCATTTGAGGAACAGACTGTTGCTAACTAGGCATATTATGAAGAGTTTTACTTTATCTCTGTAGTTCCCTCATTGGCATATAGAGCATAACCTATTGCGCAAATTCTGTATGCTTGACATTGCCTTGCAAGGATTTTTTCTTTGCCATAGAATTGATGAAATTAACTTTTGAAATTCAGCTAATTAGCATAACCTCTGTTGGGAAACAAAATGAGAACACACTCACCAAAGTTTATGCTTCCTGTAGTAATGTTTAAGAAACTGGCTTGAATTGTCTTCACCCCATTAGGACGCAAAATTCAAACCCAGCAACCAATGTTTACTTGTTTCATTGCCTTTGAGAGACAGAATGTTACTCTCTAGGAATAATATGAAGAACTTTACCTGATCACTGGAAGCTGTTTCACTGGCATGGAAAGCAATCCCTAGTGCACAGATTCTGCATCATAAACATTGCTTTGCATGGATTTTAATTGTCAGGAGACTAGAAGGAATTTACTTTTAAGAATTAGCTAAGTAGCATAACTTATCTCTGTTAGTAGATCAAATACAGATGCACTCGTGGTGTTTCTGTTTTGTTTACTTTTGTTTGAAATACATGGATTAGCACACCCATCATGCTACAATGAGTTTTACATCATGCCTGTGACAATTGAAATCAGCCTTAAGCACAGCTCCTAAAGCACAGTCCTTGCATCACCGGAGCAAAAGTGTGCTGCATATATTGACTTTCTCAGTTTGCAAATAGAGCCCCAACAGAGAAACTACTCTTTATGTCCATACTAAGATGATAGTAATCTTCTGATCTTGAAATTTTAATTTTGCACAATGTGGAACCAAGTTGCAGAAGAAGACGTTGGGGATTTCACATGAGTTATAGTGCCAGATTTTGGAGTACAGGAATTGGAGAACTCAATCGGAGTAAGTAGGGAGTTCAAAAAATCTTTTCACTCTGCTGCAAGAAGGCCATTCGATTCCCTGATGTCTACTTCAAATACAAGAGTCAGAAACCCAAGAACCAACTACTGTTTCTGCTCAGCTTCAATTCAAGGACCTTTTACGTATAATGCAAAGGTGATGACCACTTCACTACAGAAATCATGCAAAGACAGCTTGATGCAGTATGGTATCAATGCACTTTCAGAACAATCTTTTCACCAACTCATACCCAAAACTGATAATGAGTGCAAGTTATTGAGTAAAAGAATGAATATCATTTATGCCAAAACCTTTCATATTAGCAAGTTCACAAATAGCTGCCATTTTACGCAAATTTAGTGGGTATGTTGGATGGCCTAAAATGCTAATAATGAGCAGATGTACCTAAAATTCAATTGGTTCACAATTCCAATTTTTCAGAAATATCTGATTCAAACTTGCAGAAAAAATATTGGATAGCTGACAGGAAACCCTCTAGTCCGAGCGACACTTCAGTCCAAACTGGTGGTCCTGGAAAACGGTAGGTTCTGTTCTGGCTTTCTAAACTTATGCATCAGGGCCATGTGAGATCTTCACTGCTTAAGGCCATAAAACCCGAAGATCTTTTTCTTTGAAGTCCCAATAGTTGTGCTCAGAACCTCACTCATCTCAATTGTACTTTGAAGTCATGAACAGTATTGCCTTCTTTTAACGTTTTGAATACAGTTAAAAAGCAGCTCAGCTGCAGTTCCATGATGCTGAGTTTAAGTTGATTTCCCTGTGCAGTTCTTTAGCCTCACCTGCCCATGCTTCCCTTTGTTCCAACTATTTCAAACAGCAAAAATGGATGAGAAATGCTTCTGCACAGTATATAAACTGGGACCTGTGACCTGGAAAGCAAATGCATTGACCACTACTCTAGAAAAATCAAGAGTGTTCAACATCTATATCAATCAATAATTATACCCCCAAAAGGTCTGGTTGTTAACAGGATTTATGACAAAATGATGCCGCGATTAGACAAGGAGCTTGGCGTCTCAGTCTCAGGACCTAAAGGGCAAACTGCAAAAAGAGAACCACTTCATACACACAACAATTGCCCCACTAGTGTGCTATCAAGAGGGATGTTTCTGCCCAGTTTCGAACTGAGGACCTTTCGCGTGTTAGGCGAATGTGATGACCACTACACTACAGAAACCACTGTTAAAAGGTTCTTTGGGCTCACTCTCCAGCTTTTGCTCATTTTTGGCACTTGAAAATCATAGCTTTAAATCTGGCTAAGGAGTCTGACTTCTCAATCATTAGGATGGAAATTCTCACAACCCCACCAAAGTTCTCTTGTTTCTTACCATTTGAGGAACAGACTGTTGCTAACTAGGCATATTATGAAGAGTTTTACTTTATCTCTGTAGTTCCCTCATTGGCATATAGAGCATAACCTATTGCGCAAATTCTGTATGCTTGACATTGCCTTGCAAGGATTTTTTCTTTGCCATAGAATTGATGAAATTAACTTTTGAAATTCAGCTAATTAGCATAACCTCTGTTGGGAAACAAAATGAGAACACACTCACCAAAGTTTATGCTTCCTGTAGTAATGTTTAAGAAACTGGCTTGAATTGTCTTCACCCCATTAGGACGCAAAATTCAAACCCAGCAACCAATGTTTACTTGTTTCATTGCCTTTGAGAGACAGAATGTTACTCTCTAGGAATAATATGAAGAACTTTACCTGATCACTGGAAGCTGTTTCACTGGCATGGAAAGCAATCCCTAGTGCACAGATTCTGCATCATAAACATTGCTTTGCATGGATTTTAATTGTCAGGAGACTAGAAGGAATTTACTTTTAAGAATTAGCTAAGTAGCATAACTTATCTCTGTTAGTATATCAAATACAGATGCACTCGTGGTGTTTCTGTTTTGTTTACTTTTGTTTGAAATACATGGATTAGCACACCCATCATGCTACAATGAGTTTTACATCATGCCTGTGACAATTGAAATCAGCCTTAAGCACAGCTCCTAAAGCACAGTCCTTGCATCACCGGAGCAAAAGTGTGCTGCATATATTGACTTTCTCAGTTTGCAAATAGAGCCCCAACAGAGAAACTACTCTTTATGTCCATACTAAGATGATAGTAATCTTCTGATCTTGAAATTTTAATTTTGCACAATGTGGAACCAAGTTGCAGAAGAAGACGTTGGGGATTTCACATGAGTTATAGTGCCAGATTTTGGAGTACAGGAATTGGAGAACTCAATCGGAGTAAGTAGGGAGTTCAAAAAATCTTTTCACTCTGCTGCAAGAAGGCCATTCGATTCCCTGATGTCTACTTCAAATACAAGAGTCAGAAACCCAAGAACCAACTACTGTTTCTGCTCAGCTTCAATTCAAGGACCTTTTACGTATAATGCAAAGGTGATGACCACTTCACTACAGAAATCATGCAAAGACAGCTTGATGCAGTATGGTATCAATGCACTTTCAGAACAATCTTTTCACCAACTCATACCCAAAACTGATAATGAGTGCAAGTTATTGAGTAAAAGAATGAATATCATTTATGCCAAAACCTTTCATATTAGCAAGTTCACAAATAGCTGCCATTTTACGCAAATTTAGTGGGTATGTTGGATGGCCTAAAATGCTAATAATGAGCAGATGTACCTAAAATTCAATTGGTTCACAATTCCAATTTTTCAGAAATATCTGATTCAAACTTGCAGAAAAAATATTGGATAGCTGACAGGAAACCCTCTAGTCCGAGCGACACTTCAGTCCAAACTGGTGGTCCTGGAAAATGGTAGGTTCTGTTCTGGCTTTCTAAACTTATGCAGCAGGGCCATGTGAGATCTTCACTGCTTAAGGCCATAAAACCCGAAGATCTTTTTCTTTGAAGTCCCAATAGTTGTGCTCAGAACCTCACTCATCTCAATTGTACTTTGAAGTCATGAACAGTATTGCCTTCTTTTAACGTTTTGAATACAGTTAAAAAGCAGCTCAGCTGCAGTTCCATGATGCTGAGTTTAAGTTGATTTCCCTGTGCAGTTCTTTAGCCTCACCTGCCCATGCTTCCCTTTGTTCCAACTATTTCAAACAGCAAAAATGGATGAGAAATGCTTCTGCACAGTATATAAACTGGGACCTGTGACCTGGAAAGCAAATGCATTGACCACTACTCTAGAAAAATCAAGAGTGTTCAACATCTATATCAATCAATAATTATACCCCCAAAAGGTCTGGTTGTTAACAGGATTTATGACAAAATGATGCCACGATTAGACAAGGAGCTTGGCGTCTCAGTCTCAGGACCTAAAGGGCAAACTGCAAAAAGAGAACCACTTCATACACACAACAATTGCCCCACTAGTGTGCTATCAAGAGGGATGTTTCTGCCCAGTTTCGAACTGAGGACCTTTCGCGTGTTAGGCGAATGTGATGACCACTACACTACAGAAACCACTGTTAAAAGGTTCTTTGGGCTCACTCTCCAGCTTTTGCTCATTTTTGGCACTTGAAAATCATAGCTTTAAATCTGGCTAAGGAGTCTGACTTCTCAATCATTAGGATGGAAATTCTCACAACCCCACCAAAGTTCTCTTGTTTCTTACCATTTGAGGAACAGACTGTTGCTAACTAGGCATATTATGAAGAGTTTTACTTTATCTCTGTAGTTCCCTCATTGGCATATAGAGCATAACCTATTGCGCAAATTCTGTATGCTTGACATTGCCTTGCAAGGATTTTTTCTTTGCCATAGAATTGATGAAATTAACTTTTGAAATTCAGCTAATTAGCATAACCTCTGTTGGGAAACAAAATGAGAACACACTCACCAAAGTTTATGCTTCCTGTAGTAATGTTTAAGAAACTGGCTTGAATTGTCTTCACCCCATTAGGACGCAAAATTCAAACCCAGCAACCAATGTTTACTTGTTTCATTGCCTTTGAGAGACAGAATGTTACTCTCTAGGAATAATATGAAGAACTTTACCTGATCACTGGAAGCTGTTTCACTGGCATGGAAAGCAATCCCTAGTGCACAGATTCTGCATCATAAACATTGCTTTGCATGGATTTTAATTGTCAGGAGACTAGAAGGAATTTACTTTTAAGAATTAGCTAAGTAGCATAACTTATCTCTGTTAGTAGATCAAATACAGATGCACTCGTGGTGTTTCTGTTTTGTTTACTTTTGTTTGAAATACATGGATTAGCACACCCATCATGCTACAATGAGTTTTACATCATGCCTGTGACAATTGAAATCAGCCTTAAGCACAGCTCCTAAAGCACAGTCCTTGCATCACCGGAGCAAAAGTGTGCTGCATATATTGACTTTCTCAGTTTGCAAATAGAGCCCCAATAGAGAAACTACTCTTTATGTCCATACTAAGATGATAGTAATCTTCTGATCTTGAAATTTTAATTTTGCACAATGTGGAACCAAGTTGCAGAAGAAGACGTTGGGGATTTCACATGAGTTATAGTGCCAGATTTTGGAGTACAGGAATTGGAGAACTCAATCGGAGTAAGTAGGGAGTTCAAAAAATCTTTTCACTCTGCTGCAAGAAGGCCATTCGATTCCCTGATGTCTACTTCAAATACAAGAGTCAGAAACCCAAGAACCAACTACTGTTTCTGCTCAGCTTCAATTCAAGGACCTTTTACGTATAATGCAAAGGTGATGACCACTTCACTACAGAAATCATGCAAAGACAGCTTGATGCAGTATGGTATCAATGCACTTTCAGAACAATCTTTTCACCAACTCATACCCAAAACTGATAATGAGTGCAAGTTATTGAGTAAAAGAATGAATATCATTTATGCCAAAACCTTTCATATTAGCAAGTTCACAAATAGCTGCCATTTTACGCAAATTTAGTGGGTATGTTGGATGGCCTAAAATGCTAATAATGAGCAGATGTACCTAAAATTCAATTGGTTCACAATTCCAATTTTTCAGAAATATCTGATTCAAACTTGCAGAAAAAATATTGGATAGCTGACAGGAAACCCTCTAGTCCGAGCGACACTTCAGTCCAAACTGGTGGTCCTGGAAAATGGTAGGTTCTGTTCTGGCTTTCTAAACTTATGCAGCAGGGCCATGTGAGATCTTCACTGCTTAAGGCCATAAAACCCGAAGATCTTTTTCTTTGAAGTCCCAATAGTTGTGCTCAGAACCTCACTCATCTCAATTGTACTTTGAAGTCATGAACAGTATTGCCTTCTTTTAACGTTTTGAATACAGTTAAAAAGCAGCTCAGCTGCAGTTCCATGATGCTGAGTTTAAGTTGATTTCCCTGTGCAGTTCTTTAGCCTCACCTGCCCATGCTTCCCTTTGTTCCAACTATTTCAAACAGCAAAAATGGATGAGAAATGCTTCTGCACAGTATATAAACTGGGACCTGTGACCTGGAAAGCAAATGCATTGACCACTACTCTAGAAAAATCAAGAGTGTTCAACATCTATATCAATCAATAATTATACCCCCAAAAGGTCTGGTTGTTAACAGGATTTATGACAAAATGATGCCGCGATTAGACAAGGAGCTTGGCGTCTCAGTCTCAGGACCTAAAGGGCAAACTGCAAAAAGAGAACCACTTCATACACACAACAATTGCCCCACTAGTGTGCTATCAAGAGGGATGTTTCTGCCCAGTTTCGAACTGAGGACCTTTCGCGTGTTAGGCGAATGTGATGACCACTACACTACAGAAACCACTGTTAAAAGGTTCTTTGGGCTCACTCTCCAGCTTTTGCTCATTTTTGGCACTTGAAAATCATAGCTTTAAATCTGGCTAAGGAGTCTGACTTCTCAATCATTAGGATGGAAATTCTCACAACCCCACCAAAGTTCTCTTGTTTCTTACCATTTGAGGAACAGACTGTTGCTAACTAGGCATATTATGAAGAGTTTTACTTTATCTCTGTAGTTCCCTCATTGGCATATAGAGCATAACCTATTGCGCAAATTCTGTATGCTTGACATTGCCTTGCAAGGATTTTTTCTTTGCCATAGAATTGATGAAATTAACTTTTGAAATTCAGCTAATTAGCATAACCTCTGTTGGGAAACAAAATGAGAACACACTCACCAAAGTTTATGCTTCCTGTAGTAATGTTTAAGAAACTGGCTTGAATTGTCTTCACCCCATTAGGACGCAAAATTCAAACCCAGCAACCAATGTTTACTTGTTTCATTGCCTTTGAGAGACAGAATGTTACTCTCTAGGAATAATATGAAGAACTTTACCTGATCACTGGAAGCTGTTTCACTGGCATGGAAAGCAATCCCTAGTGCACAGATTCTGCATCATAAACATTGCTTTGCATGGATTTTAATTGTCAGGAGACTAGAAGGAATTTACTTTTAAGAATTAGCTAAGTAGCATAACTTATCTCTGTTAGTAGATCAAATACAGATGCACTCGTGGTGTTTCTGTTTTGTTTACTTTTGTTTGAAATACATGGATTAGCACACCCATCATGCTACAATGAGTTTTACATCATGCCTGTGACAATTGAAATCAGCCTTAAGCACAGCTCCTAAAGCACAGTCCTTGCATCACCGGAGCAAAAGTGTGCTGCATATATTGACTTTCTCAGTTTGCAAATAGAGCCCCAACAGAGAAACTACTCTTTATGTCCATACTAAGATGATAGTAATCTTCTGATCTTGAAATTTTAATTTTGCACAATGTGGAACCAAGTTGCAGAAGAAGACGTTGGGGATTTCACATGAGTTATAGTGCCAGAGTTTGGAGTACAGGAATTGGAGAACTCAATCGGAGTAAGTAGGGAGTTCAAAAAATCTTTTCACTCTGCTGCAAGAAGGCCATTCGATTCCCTGATGTCTACTTCAAATACAAGAGTCAGAAACCCAAGAACCAACTACTGTTTCTGCTCAGCTTCAATTCAAGGACCTTTTACGTATAATGCAAAGGTGATGACCACTTCACTACAGAAATCATGCAAAGACAGCTTGATGCAGTATGGTATCAATGCACTTTCAGAACAATCTTTTCACCAACTCATACCCAAAACTGATAATGAGTGCAAGTTATTGAGTAAAAGAATGAATATCATTTATGCCAAAACCTTTCATATTAGCAAGTTCACAAATAGCTGCCATTTTACGCAAATTTAGTGGGTATGTTGGATGGCCTAAAATGCTAATAATGAGCAGATGTACCTAAAATTCAATTGGTTCACAATTCCAATTTTTCAGAAATATCTGATTCAAACTTGCAGAAAAAATATTGGATAGCTGACAGGAAACCCTCTAGTCCGAGCGACACTTCAGTCCAAACTGGTGGTCCTGGAAAATGGTAGGTTCTGTTCTGGCTTTCTAAACTTATGCAGCAGGGCCATGTGAGATCTTCACTGCTTAAGGCCATAAAACCCGAAGATCTTTTTCTTTGAAGTCCCAATAGTTGTGCTCAGAACCTCACTCATCTCAATTGTACTTTGAAGTCATGAACAGTATTGCCTTCTTTTAACGTTTTGAATACAGTTAAAAAGCAGCTCAGCTGCAGTTCCATGATGCTGAGTTTAAGTTGATTTCCCTGTGCAGTTCTTTAGCCTCACCTGCCCATGCTTCCCTTTGTTCCAACTATTTCAAACAGCAAAAATGGATGAGAAATGCTTCTGCACAGTATATAAACTGGGACCTGTGACCTGGAAAGCAAATGCATTGACCACTACTCTAGAAAAATCAAGAGTGTTCAACATCTATATCAATCAATAATTATACCCCCAAAAGGTCTGGTTGTTAACAGGATTTATGACAAAATGATGCTGCGATTAGACAAGGAGCTTGGCGTCTCAGTCTCAGGACCTAAAGGGCAAACTGCAAAAAGAGAACCACTTCATACACACAACAATTGCCCCACTAGTGTGCTATCAAGAGGGATGTTTCCGCCCAGTTTCAAACTGAGGACCTTTCGTGTGTTTGGCGAATGTGATGACCACTACACTACAGAAACCACTGTTAAAACGTTCTTTGGGCTCACTCTCCAGCTTTTGCTCATTTTTGGCACTTGAAAATCATAGCTTTAAATCTGGCTAAGGAGTCTGACTTCTCAATCATTAGGATGGAAATTCTCACAACCCCACCAAAGTTCTCTTGTTTCTTACCATTTGAGGAACAGACTGTTGCTAACTAGGCATATTATGAAGAGTTTTACTTTATCTCTGTAGTTCCCTCATTGGCATATAGAGCATAACCTATTGCGCAAATTCTGTATGCTTGACATTGCCTTGCAAGGATTTTTTCTTTGCCATAGAATTGATGAAATTAACTTTTGAAATTCAGCTAATTAGCATAACCTCTCTTGGGAAACAAAATGAGAACACACTCACCAAAGTTTATGCTTCCTGTAGTAATGTTTAAGAAACTGGCTTGAATTGTCTTCACCCCATTAGGAGACAAAATTCAAACCCAGCAAGCAATGTTCACTTGTTTCATTGCCTTTGAGAGACAGAATGTTACTCTCTAGGAATAATATGAAGAACTTTACCTGATCACTGGAAACTGTTTCACTGGCATGGAAAGCAATCCCTAGTGCACAGATTCTGCATCATAAACATTGCTTTGCATGGATTTTAATTGGCAGGAGACTAGAAGGAATTTACTTTTAAGAATTAGCTAAGTAGCATAACTTATCTCTGTTAGTAGATCAAATACAGATGCACTCGTGGTGTTTCTGTTTTGTTTACTTTTGTTTGAAATACATGGATTAGCACACCCATCATGCTACAATGAGTTTTACATCATGCCTGTGACAATTGAAATCAGCCTTAAGCACAGCTCCTAAAGCACAGTCCTTGCATCACCGGAGCAAAAGTGTGCTGCATATATTGACTTTCTCAGTTTGCAAATAGAGCCCCAATAGAGAAACTACTCTTTATGTCCATACTAAGATGATAGTAATCTTCTGATCTTGAAATTTTAATTTTGCACAATGTGGAACCAAGTTGCAGAAGAAGACGTTGGGGATTTCACATGAGTTATAGTGCCAGATTTTGGAGTACAGGAATTGGAGAACTCAATCGGAGTAAGTAGGGAGTTCAAAAAATCTTTTCACTCTGCTGCAAGAAGGCCATTCGATTCCCTGATGTCTACTTCAAATACAAGAGTCAGAAACCCAAGAACCAACTACTGTTTCTGCTCAGCTTCAATTCAAGGACCTTTTACGTATAATGCAAAGGTGATGACCACTTCACTACAGAAATCATGCAAAGACAGCTTGATGCAGTATGGTATCAATGCACTTTCAGAACAATCTTTTCACCAACTCATACCCAAAACTGATAATGAGTGCAAGTTATTGAGTAAAAGAATGAATATCATTTATGCCAAAACCTTTCATATTAGCAAGTTCACAAATAGCTGCCATTTTACGCAAATTTAGTGGGTATGTTGGATGGCCTAAAATGCTAATAATGAGCAGATGTACCTAAAATTCAATTGGTTCACAATTCCAATTTTTCAGAAATATCTGATTCAAACTTGCAGAAAAAATATTGGATAGCTGACAGGAAACCCTCTAGTCCGAGCGACACTTCAGTCCAAACTGGTGGTCCTGGAAAATGGTAGGTTCTGTTCTGGCTTTCTAAACTTATGCAGCAGGGCCATGTGAGATCTTCACTGCTTAAGGCCATAAAACCCGAAGATCTTTTTCTTTGAAGTCCCAATAGTTGTGCTCAGAACCTCACTCATCTCAATTGTACTTTGAAGTCATGAACAGTATTGCCTTCTTTTAACGTTTTGAATACAGTTAAAAAGCAGCTCAGCTGCAGTTCCATGATGCTGAGTTTAAGTTGATTTCCCTGTGCAGTTCTTTAGCCTCACCTGCCCATGCTTCCCTTTGTTCCAACTATTTCAAACAGCAAAAATGGATGAGAAATGCTTCTGCACAGTATATAAACTGGGACCTGTGACCTGGAAAGCAAATGCATTGACCACTACTCTAGAAAAATCAAGAGTGTTCAACATCTATATCAATCAATAATTATACCCCCAAAAGGTCTGGTTGTTAACAGGATTTATGACAAAATGATGCCGCGATTAGACAAGGAGCTTGGCGTCTCAGTCTCAGGACCTAAAGGGCAAACTGCAAAAAGAGAACCACTTCATACACACAACAATTGCCCCACTAGTGTGCTATCAAGAGGGATGTTTCTGCCCAGTTTCGAACTGAGGACCTTTCGCGTGTTAGGCGAATGTGATGACCACTACACTACAGAAACCACTGTTAAAAGGTTCTTTGGGCTCACTCTCCAGCTTTTGCTCATTTTTGGCACTTGAAAATCATAGCTTTAAATCTGGCTAAGGAGTCTGACTTCTCAATCATTAGGATGGAAATTCTCACAACCCCACCAAAGTTCTCTTGTTTCTTACCATTTGAGGAACAGACTGTTGCTAACTAGGCATATTATGAAGAGTTTTACTTTATCTCTGTAGTTCCCTCATTGGCATATAGAGCATAACCTATTGCGCAAATTCTGTATGCTTGACATTGCCTTGCAAGGATTTTTTCTTTGCCATAGAATTGATGAAATTAACTTTTGAAATTCAGCTAATTAGCATAACCTCTGTTGGGAAACAAAATGAGAACACACTCACCAAAGTTTATGCTTCCTGTAGTAATGTTTAAGAAACTGGCTTGAATTGTCTTCACCCCATTAGGACGCAAAATTCAAACCCAGCAACCAATGTTTACTTGTTTCATTGCCTTTGAGAGACAGAATGTTACTCTCTAGGAATAATATGAAGAACTTTACCTGATCACTGGAAGCTGTTTCACTGGCATGGAAAGCAATCCCTAGTGCACAGATTCTGCATCATAAACATTGCTTTGCATGGATTTTAATTGTCAGGAGACTAGAAGGAATTTACTTTTAAGAATTAGCTAAGTAGCATAACTTATCTCTGTTAGTAGATCAAATACAGATGCACTCGTGGTGTTTCTGTTTTGTTTACTTTTGTTTGAAATACATGGATTAGCACACCCATCATGCTACAATGAGTTTTACATCATGCCTGTGACAATTGAAATCAGCCTTAAGCACAGCTCCTAAAGCACAGTCCTTGCATCACCGGAGCAAAAGTGTGCTGCATATATTGACTTTCTCAGTTTGCAAATAGAGCCCCAACAGAGAAACTACTCTTTATGTCCATACTAAGATGATAGTAATCTTCTGATCTTGAAATTTTAATTTTGCACAATGTGGAACCAAGTTGCAGAAGAAGACGTTGGGGATTTCACATGAGTTATAGTGCCAGAGTTTGGAGTACAGGAATTGGAGAACTCAATCGGAGTAAGTAGGGAGTTCAAAAAATCTTTTCACTCTGCTGCAAGAAGGCCATTCGATTCCCTGATGTCTACTTCAAATACAAGAGTCAGAAACCCAAGAACCAACTACTGTTTCTGCTCAGCTTCAATTCAAGGACCTTTTACGTATAATGCAAAGGTGATGACCACTTCACTACAGAAATCATGCAAAGACAGCTTGATGCAGTATGGTATCAATGCACTTTCAGAACAATCTTTTCACCAACTCATACCCAAAACTGATAATGAGTGCAAGTTATTGAGTAAAAGAATGAATATCATTTATGCCAAAACCTTTCATATTAGCAAGTTCACAAATAGCTGCCATTTTACGCAAATTTAGTGGGTATGTTGGATGGCCTAAAATGCTAATAATGAGCAGATGTACCTAAAATTCAATTGGTTCACAATTCCAATTTTTCAGAAATATCTGATTCAAACTTGCAGAAAAAATATTGGATAGCTGACAGGAAACCCTCTAGTCCGAGCGACACTTCAGTCCAAACTGGTGGTCCTGGAAAATGGTAGGTTCTGTTCTGGCTTTCTAAACTTATGCAGCAGGGCCATGTGAGATCTTCACTGCTTAAGGCCATAAAACCCGAAGATCTTTTTCTTTGAAGTCCCAATAGTTGTGCTCAGAACCTCACTCATCTCAATTGTACTTTGAAGTCATGAACAGTATTGCCTTCTTTTAACGTTTTGAATACAGTTAAAAAGCAGCTCAGCTGCAGTTCCATGATGCTGAGTTTAAGTTGATTTCCCTGTGCAGTTCTTTAGCCTCACCTGCCCATGCTTCCCTTTGTTCCAACTATTTCAAACAGCAAAAATGGATGAGAAATGCTTCTGCACAGTATATAAACTGGGACCTGTGACCTGCAAAGCAAATGCATTGACCACTACTCTAGAAAAATCAAGAGTGTTCAACATCTATATCAATCAATAATTATACCCCCAAAAGGTCTGGTTGTTAACAGGATTTATGACAAAATGATGCCGCGATTAGACAAGGAGCTTGGCGTCTCAGTCTCAGGACCTAAAGGGCAAACTGCAAAAAGAGAACCACTTCATACACACAACAATTGCCCCACTAGTGTGCTATCAAGAGGGATGTTTCTGCCCAGTTTCGAACTGAGGACCTTTCGCGTGTTAGGCGAATGTGATGACCACTACACTACAGAAACCACTGTTAAAAGGTTCTTTGGGCTCACTCTCCAGCTTTTGCTCATTTTTGGCACTTGAAAATCATAGCTTTAAATCTGGCTAAGGAGTCTGACTTCTCAATCATTAGGATGGAAATTCTCACAACCCCACCAAAGTTCTCTTGTTTCTTACCATTTGAGGAACAGACTGTTGCTAACTAGGCATATTATGAAGAGTTTTACTTTATCTCTGTAGTTCCCTCATTGGCATATAGAGCATAACCTATTGCGCAAATTCTGTATGCTTGACATTGCCTTGCAAGGATTTTTTCTTTGCCATAGAATTGATGAAATTAACTTTTGAAATTCAGCTAATTAGCATAACCTCTGTTGGGAAACAAAATGAGAACACACTCACCAAAGTTTATGCTTCCTGTAGTAATGTTTAAGAAACTGGCTTGAATTGTCTTCACCCCATTAGGACGCAAAATTCAAACCCAGCAACCAATGTTTACTTGTTTCATTGCCTTTGAGAGACAGAATGTTACTCTCTAGGAATAATATGAAGAACTTTACCTGATCACTGGAAGCTGTTTCACTGGCATGGAAAGCAATCCCTAGTGCACAGATTCTGCATCATAAACATTGCTTTGCATGGATTTTAATTGTCAGGAGACTAGAAGGAATTTACTTTTAAGAATTAGCTAAGTAGCATAACTTATCTCTGTTAGTAGATCAAATACAGATGCACTCGTGGTGTTTCTGTTTTGTTTACTTTTGTTTGAAATACATGGATTAGCACACCCATCATGCTACAATGAGTTTTACATCATGCCTGTGACAATTGAAATCAGCCTTAAGCACAGCTCCTAAAGCACAGTCCTTGCATCACCGGAGCAAAAGTGTGCTGCATATATTGACTTTCTCAGTTTGCAAATAGAGCCCCAACAGAGAAACTACTCTTTATGTCCATACTAAGATGATAGTAATCTTCTGATCTTGAAATTTTAATTTTGCACAATGTGGAACCAAGTTGCAGAAGAAGACGTTGGGGATTTCACATGAGTTATAGTGCCAGAGTTTGGAGTACAGGAATTGGAGAACTCAATCGGAGTAAGTAGGGAGTTCAAAAAATCTTTTCACTCTGCTGCAAGAAGGCCATTCGATTCCCTGATGTCTACTTCAAATACAAGAGTCAGAAACCCAAGAACCAACTACTGTTTCTGCTCAGCTTCAATTCAAGGACCTTTTACGTATAATGCAAAGGTGATGACCACTTCACTACAGAAATCATGCAAAGACAGCTTGATGCAGTATGGTATCAATGCACTTTCAGAACAATCTTTTCACCAACTCATACCCAAAACTGATAATGAGTGCAAGTTATTGAGTAAAAGAATGAATATCATTTATGCCAAAACCTTTCATATTAGCAAGTTCACAAATAGCTGCCATTTTACGCAAATTTAGTGGGTATGTTGGATGGCCTAAAATGCTAATAATGAGCAGATGTACCTAAAATTCAATTGGTTCACAATTCCAATTTTTCAGAAATATCTGATTCAAACTTGCAGAAAAAATATTGGATAGCTGACAGGAAACCCTCTAGTCCGAGCGACACTTCAGTCCAAACTGGTGGTCCTGGAAAATGGTAGGTTCTGTTCTGGCTTTCTAAACTTATGCAGCAGGGCCATGTGAGATCTTCACTGCTTAAGGCCATAAAACCCGAAGATCTTTTTCTTTGAAGTCCCAATAGTTGTGCTCAGAACCTCACTCATCTCAATTGTACTTTGAAGTCATGAACAGTATTGCCTTCTTTTAACGTTTTGAATACAGTTAAAAAGCAGCTCAGCTGCAGTTCCATGATGCTGAGTTTAAGTTGATTTCCCTGTGCAGTTCTTTAGCCTCACCTGCCCATGCTTCCCTTTGTTCCAACTATTTCAAACAGCAAAAATGGATGAGAAATGCTTCTGCACAGTATATAAACTGGGACCTGTGACCTGGAAAGCAAATGCATTGACCACTACTCTAGAAAAATCAAGAGTGTTCAACATCTATATCAATCAATAATTATACCCCCAAAAGGTCTGGTTGTTAACAGGATTTATGACAAAATGATGCCGCGATTAGACAAGGAGCTTGGCGTCTCAGTCTCAGGACCTAAAGGGCAAACTGCAAAAAGAGAACCACTTCATACACACAACAATTGCCCCACTAGTGTGCTATCAAGAGGGATGTTTCTGCCCAGTTTCGAACTGAGGACCTTTCGCGTGTTAGGCGAATGTGATGACCACTACACTACAGAAACCACTGTTAAAAGGTTCTTTGGGCTCACTCTCCAGCTTTTGCTCATTTTTGGCACTTGAAAATCATAGCTTTAAATCTGGCTAAGGAGTCTGACTTCTCAATCATTAGGATGGAAATTCTCACAACCCCACCAAAGTTCTCTTGTTTCTTACCATTTGAGGAACAGACTGTTGCTAACTAGGCATATTATGAAGAGTTTTACTTTATCTCTGTAGTTCCCTCATTGGCATATAGAGCATAACCTATTGCGCAAATTCTGTATGCTTGACATTGCCTTGCAAGGATTTTTTCTTTGCCATAGAATTGATGAAATTAACTTTTGAAATTCAGCTAATTAGCATAACCTCTGTTGGGAAACAAAATGAGAACACACTCACCAAAGTTTATGCTTCCTGTACTAATGTTTAAGAAACTGGCTTGAATTGTCTTCACCCCATTAGGACGCAAAATTCAAACCCAGCAACCAATGTTTACTTGTTTCATTGCCTTTGAGAGACAGAATGTTACTCTCTAGGAATAATATGAAGAACTTTACCTGATCACTGGAAGCTGTTTCACTGGCATGGAAAGCAATCCCTAGTGCACAGATTCTGCATCATAAACATTGCTTTGCATGGATTTTAATTGTCAGGAGACTAGAAGGAATTTACTTTTAAGAATTAGCTAAGTAGCATAACTTATCTCTGTTAGTAGATCAAATACAGATGCACTCGTGGTGTTTCTGTTTTGTTTACTTTTGTTTGAAATACATGGATTAGCACACCCATCATGCTACAATGAGTTTTACATCATGCCTGTGACAATTGAAATCAGCCTTAAGCACAGCTCCTAAAGCACAGTCCTTGCATCACCGGAGCAAAAGTGTGCTGCATATATTGACTTTCTCAGTTTGCAAATAGAGCCCCAACAGAGAAACTACTCTTTATGTCCATACTAAGATGATAGTAATCTTCTGATCTTGAAATTTTAATTTTGCACAATGTGGAACCAAGTTGCAGAAGAAGACGTTGGGGATTTCACATGAGTTATAGTGCCAGATTTTGGAGTACAGGAATTGGAGAACTCAATCGGAGTAAGTAGGGAGTTCAAAAAATCTTTTCACTCTGCTGCAAGAAGGCCATTCGATTCCCTGATGTCTACTTCAAATACAAGAGTCAGAAACCCAAGAACCAACTACTGTTTCTGCTCAGCTTCAATTCAAGGACCTTTTACGTATAATGCAAAGGTGATGACCACTTCACTACAGAAATCATGCAAAGACAGCTTGATGCAATATGGTATCAATGCACTTTCAGAACAATCTTTTCACCAACTCATACCCAAAACTGATAATGAGTGCAAGTTATTGAGTAAAAGAATGAATATCATTTATGCCAAAACCTTTCATATTTGCAAGTTCACAAATAGCTGCCATTTTACGCAAATTTAGTGGGTATGTTGGATGGCCTAAAATGCTAATAATGAGCAGATGTACCTAAAATTCAATTGGTTCACAATTCCAATTTTTCAGAAATATCTGATTCAAACTTGCAGAAAAAATATTGGATAGCTGACAGGAAACCCTCTAGTCCGAGCGACACTTCAGTCCAAACTGGTGGTCCTGGAAAATGGTAGGTTCTGTTCTGGCTTTCTAAACTTATGCAGCAGGGCCATGTGAGATCTTCACTGCTTAAGGCCATAAAACCCGAAGATCTTTTTCTTTGCAGTCCCAATAGTTGTGCTCAGAACCTCACTCATCTCAATTGTACTTTGAAGTCATGAACAGTATTGCCTTCTTTTAACGTTTTGAATACAGTTAAAAAGCAGCTCAGCTGCAGTTCCATGATGCTGAGTTTAAGTTGATTTCCCTGTGCAGTTCTTTAGCCTCACCTGCCCATGCTTCCCTTTGTTCCAACTATTTCAAACAGCAAAAATGGATGAGAAATGCTTCTGCACAGTATATAAACTGGGACCTGTGACCTGGAAAGCAAATGCATTGACCACTACTCTAGAAAAATCAAGAGTGTTCAACATCTATATCAATCAATAATTATACCCCCAAAAGGTCTGGTTGTTAACAGGATTTATGACAAAATGATGCTGCGATTAGACAAGGAGCTTGGCGTCTCAGTCTCAGGACCTAAAGGGCAAACTGCAAAAAGAGAACCACTTCATACACACAACAATTGCCCCACTAGTGTGCTATCAAGAGAGATGTTTCTGCCCAGTTTCGAACTGAGGACCTTTCGCGTGTTAGGCGAATGTGATGACCACTACACTACAGAAACCACTGTTAAAAGGTTCTTTGGGCTCACTCTCCAGCTTTTGCTCATTTTTGGCACTTGAAAATCATAGCTTTAAATCTGGCTAAGGAGTCTGACTTCTCAATCATTAGGATGGAAATTCTCACAACCCCACCAAAGTTCTCTTGTTTCTTACCATTTGAGGAACAGACTGTTGCTAACTAGGCATATTATGAAGAGTTTTACTTTATCTCTGTAGTTCCCTCATTGGCATATAGAGCATAACCTATTGCGCAAATTCTGTATGCTTGACATTGCCTTGCAAGGATTTTTTCTTTGCCATAGAATTGATGAAATTAACTTTTGAAATTCAGCTAATTAGCATAACCTCTGTTGGGAAACAAAATGAGAACACACTCACCAAAGTTTATGCTTCCTGTAGTAATGTTTAAGAAACTGGCTTGAATTGTCTTCACCCCATTAGGACGCAAAATTCAAACCCAGCAACCAATGTTTACTTGTTTCATTGCCTTTGAGAGACAGAATGTTACTCTCTAGGAATAATATGAAGAACTTTACCTGATCACTGGAAGCTGTTTCATTGGCATGGAAAGCAATCCCTAGTGCACAGATTCTGCATCATAAACATTGCTTTGCATGGATTTTAATTGTCAGGAGACTAGAAGGAATTTACTTTTAAGAATTAGCTAAGTAGCATAACTTATCTCTGTTAGTAGATCAAATACAGATGCACTCGTGGTGTTTCTGTTTTGTTTACTTTTGTTTGAAATACATGGATTAGCACACCCATCATGCTACAATGAGTTTTACATCATCCCTGTGACAATTGAAATCAGCCTTAAACACAGCTCCTAAAGCACAGTCCTTGCATCACCGGAGGACAAGCCTGCTGCATATATTGACTTTCTCGGTTTGCAAATAGAGCCCCAACAGAGAAACTACTCTTTATGTCCATACTAAGATGATAGTAATCTTCTGATCTTGAAATTTTAATTTTGCACAATGTGGAACCAAGTTGCAGAAGAAGACGTTGGGGATTTCACATGAGTTATAGTGCCAGATTTTGGAGTACAGGAATTGGAGAACTCAATCGGAGTAAGTAGGGAGTTCAAAAAATCTTTTCACTCTGCTGCAAGAAGGCCATTCGATTCCCTGATGTCTACTTCAAATACAAGAGTCAGAAACCCAAGAACCAACTACTGTTTCTGCTCAGCTTCAATTCAAGGACCTTTTACGTATAATGCAAAGGTGATGACCACTTCACTACAGAAATCATGCAAAGACTCCTTGATGCAGTATGGTATCAATGCACTTTCAGAACAATCTTTTCACCAACTCATACCCAAAACTGATAATGAGTGCAAGTTATTGAGTAAAAGAATGAATATAATTTATGCCAAAACCTTTCATATTTGCAAGTTCACAAATAGCTGCCATTTTACGCAAATTTAGTGGGTATGTTGGATGGCCTAAAATGCTAATAATGAGCAGATGTACCTAAAATTCAAATGGTTCACAAGTCCAATTTTTCAGAAATATCTGATTCAAACTTGCAGAAAAAATATTGGATAGCTGACAGGAAACCCTCTAGTCCGAGCGACACTTCAGTCCAAACTGGTGGTCCTGGAAAATGGTAGGTTCTGTTCTGGCTTTCTAAACTTATGCAGCAGGGCCATGTGAGATCTTCACTGCTTAAGGCCACAAAACCCGAAGATCTTTTTCTTTGCAGTCCCAATAGTTGTGCTCAGAACCTCACTCATCTCAATTGTACTTTGAAGTCATGAACAGTATTGCCTTCTTTTAACATTTTGAATACAGTTAAAAAGCAGCTCAGCTGCAGTTCCATGATGCTGAGTTTAAGTTGATTTCCCTGTGCAGTTCTTTAGCCTCACCTGCCCATGCTTCCCTTTGTTCCAACTATTTCAAACAGCAAAAATGGATGAGAAATGCTTCTGCACAGTATATAAACTGGGACCTGTGACCTGGAAAGCAAATGCATTGACCACTACTCTAGAAAAATCAAGAGTGTTCAACATCTATATCAATCAATAATTATACCCCCAAAAGGTCTGGTTGTTAACAGGATTTATGACAAAATGATGCTGCGATTAGACAAGGAGCTTGGCGTCTCAGTCTCAGGACCTAAAGGGCAAACTGCAAAAAGAGAACCACTTCATACACACAACAATTGCCCCACTAGTGTGCTATCAAGAGGGATGTTTCTGCCCAGTTTCAAACTGAGGACCTTTCGTGTGTTTGGCGAATGTGATGACCACTACACTACAGAAACCACTGTTAAAACGTTCTTTGGGCTCACTCTCCAGCTTTTGCTCATTTTTGGCACTTGAAAATCATAGCTTTAAATCTGGCTAAGGAGTCTGACTTCTCAATCATTAGGATGGAAATTCTCACAACCCCACCAAAGTTCTCTTGTTTCTTACCATTTGAGGAACAGACTGTTGCTAACTAGGCATATTATGAAGAGTTTTACTTTATCTCTGTAGTTCCCTCATTGGCATATAGAGCATAACCTATTGCGCAAATTCTGTATGCTTGACATTGCCTTGCAAGGATTTTTTCTTTGCCATAGAATTGATGAAATTAACTTTTGAAATTCAGCTAATTAGCATAACCTCTCTTGGGAAACAAAATGAGAACACACTCACCAAAGTTTATGCTTCCTGTAGTAATGTTTAAGAAACTGGCTTGAATTGTCTTCACCCCATTAGGAGACAAAATTCAAACCCAGCAAGCAATGTTCACTTGTTTCATTGCCTTTGAGAGACAGAATGTTACTCTCTAGGAATAATATGAAGAACTTTACCTGATCACTGGAAACTGTTTCACTGGCATGGAAAGCAATCCCTAGTGCACAGATTCTGCATCATAAACATTGCTTTGCATGGATTTTAATTGTCAGGAGACTAGAAGGAATTTACTTTTAAGAATTAGCTAAGTAGCATAACTTATCTCTGTTAGTAGATCAAATACAGATGCACTCGTGGTGTTTCTGTTTTGTTTACTTTTGTTTGAAATACATGGATTAGCACACCCATCATGCTACAATGAGTTTTACATCATGCCTGTGACAATTGAAATCAGCCTTAAGCACAGCTCCTAAAGCACAGTCCTTGCATCACCGGAGCAAAAGTGTGCTGTATATATTGACTTTCTCAGTTTGCAAATAGAGCCCCAACAGAGAAACTACTGTTTATGTCCATACTAAGATGATAGTAATCTTCTGATCTTGAAATTTTAATTTTGCACAATGTGGAACCAAGTTGCAGAAGAAGACTTTGGGGATTTCACATGAGTTATAGAGCCAGATTTTGGAGTACAGGAATTGGAGAACTCAATCGGAGTAAGTAGGGAGTTCAAAAAATCTTTTCACTCTGCTGCAAGAAGGCCATTCGATTCCCTGATGTCTACTTCAAATACAAGAGTCAGAAACCCAAGAACCAACTACTGTTTCTGCTCAGCTTCAATTCAAGGACCTTTTACGTATAATGCAAAGGTGATGACCACTTCACTACAGAAATCATGCAAAGACAGCTTGATGCAGTATGGTATCAATGCACTTTCAGAACAATCTTTTCACCAACTCATACCCAAAACTGATAATGAGTGCAAGTTATTGAGTAAAAGAATGAATAACATTTATGCCAAAACCTTTCATATTAGCAAGTTCACAAATAGCTGCCATTTTACGCAAATTTAGTGGGTATGTTGGATGGCCTAAAATGCTAATAATGAGCAGATGTACCTAAAATTCAATTGGTTCACAATTCCAATTTTTCAGAAATATCTGATTCAAACTTGCAGAAAAAATATTGGATAGCTGACAGGAAACCCTCTAGTCCGAGCGACACTTCAGTCCAAACTGGTGGTCCTGGAAAATGGTAGGTTCTGTTCTGGCTTTCTAAACTTATGCAGCAGGGCCATGTGAGATCTTCACTGCTTAAGGCCATAAAACCCGAAGATCTTTTTCTTTGCAGTCCCAATAGTTGTGCTCAGAACCTCACTCATCTCAATTGTACTTTGAAGTCATGAACAGTATTGCCTTCTTTTAACGTTTTGAATACAGTTAAAAAGCAGCTCAGCTGCAGTTCCATGATGCTGAGTTTAAGTTGATTTCCCTGTGCAGTTCTTTAGCCTCACCTGCCCATGCTTCCCTTTGTTCCAACTATTTCAAACAGCAAAAATGGATGAGAAATGCTTCTGCACAGTATATAAACTGGGACCTGTGACCTGGAAAGCAAATGCATTGACCACTACTCTAGAAAAATCAAGAGTGTTCAACATCTATATCAATCAATAATTATACCCCCAAAAGGTCTGGTTGTTAACAGGATTTATGACAAAATGATGCTGCGATTAGACAAGGAGCTTGGCGTCTCAGTCTCAGGACCTAAAGGGCAAACTGCAAAAAGAGAACCACTTCATACACTGTTTACAAACAACAATTGCCCCACTAGTGTGCTATCAAGAGGGATGTTTCTGCCCAGTTTCGAACTGAGGACCTTTCGCGTGTTAGGCGAATGTGATGACCACTACACTACAGAAACCACTGTTAACAGATTCTTTGGGCTCACTCTCCAGCTTTTGCTCATTTTTGGCACTTGAAAATCATAGCTTTAAATCTGGCTAAGGAGTCTGACTTCTCAATCATTAGGATGGAAATTCTCACAACCCCACCAAAGTTCTCTTGTTTCTTACCATTTGAGGAACAGACTGTTGCTAACTAGGCATATTATGAAGAGTTTTACTTTATCTCTGTAGTTCCCTCATTGGCATATAGAGCATAACCTATTGCGCAAATTCTGTATGCTTGACATTGCCTTGCAAGGATTTTTTCTTTGCCATAGAATTGATGAAATTAACTTTTGAAATTCAGCTAATTAGCATAACCTCTGTTGGGAAACAAAATGAGAACACACTCACTAAAGTTTATGCTTGAAAGACTTGAATTAGAATAGCCATTATGCTAAGAGTTTTAATTAATCAGCTTGGCTATTAATTAAGGAGCCTTACTTTTCTCTGTGAAGAACGGCTCTCCATTCAATTAAAAGGACAGCAGTTACACATCTACCAAGAGTTGTGTTTCTGCCTGGTATCGAGCCAGGGACCTTTCGAGTGTGAGGCCAACGTGATAACCACTACACTACAGAAACCCTACAGCACTGGCCTTTCAGGATCAGCCCAGCATTTCCTCCTTTTTGGTGCCTGCAAGGCATAGTTTAAAAACTGGCTTGAATTGTCTTCTCCCCGTTAGGACGCAAAATTCAATCCCACCAAGCAATGTTTTCTTGTTTCATTGCCTTTGAGAGACAGAATGTTACTCCCTAGGAATAATATGAAGAGTTTTACCGGACCACTGTAGGCTTATTCATCGGCATGGAAAGCAGTCCCTAGTGCACAAATTCTGCATCATTAACATTGCTTTGCATAGATTTTAATTGTCTGGAGACTATAAGGATGTTACTTTTAAGAATTAGCTAAGTAGCATAACTTATCTCTGTTAGGAGATCAAATACAGATGCACTCGTGGAGTTTCTGTTTTGTTTAATTTTGTTTGAAATACATGGATTAGCACACCCCATCATGCTACAATGAGTTTTACATCATCCCTGTGACAATTGAAATCAGCCTTAAACACAGTTCCTAAAGCACAGTCCTTGCATCACCGGAGGACAAGCCTGCTGCATATATTGACTTTCTCGGTTTGCAAATGGAGACAGTGATGGGATATTTTTTTCCAACAGAGAAGCTACTCTTTATGTCCATACTAAGATGCTAGTAATCTTCTGATCTTGAAATTTCCATTTTGCACAATGTAGAACCAAGTTGCAGACGAAGAGGTTAGGGATTTCACATGCGTTATAGTGCCGGAGTTTGGAGTACAGGACTTGGAGAACTCAATTGAAGTAACTATGGAGTTCAGAAAATCATTTCCCTCTGCTGCAAGAAGGCCATTCGATTCCCTGGTGTCTACTTCAAATAGAAGACACAGAAACCAAAGAACCAGCTAATGTTTCTGCTCAGCTTCAATTCAAGGTCCTTTCACACATAATGCAAACGTGATGACCAATTCACTACAGACACCATGCAAAAATGCCTTGATGCAGTATGGTATCACTGCAATTTCAGATCAATTTTTTCACCAGCTCATCCCCAAAACTGAAAATGTGTGCAAATTATTTAGGAGAAAGAATGAACATCATTTATGCCAAAACCTTTCATATTTGGAAGTTCACAAATAGCTGCCATTTTATGCAAATTTCGTGGGTATGTTGGATGGCCTAAAATGCGTTTCATGAGCAGACGTACCTAAAATTCAAATGGTTCACAATTGTAATTTTCAGAAATATCTGATTCAAACTGTCAGAAAAAAAATGCTGTTTAGCTGAAAGGGAACCCTCTAGTCCGACCTACACATCAGTCCAAACTGGTGGTCCTGGAAAATTGTAGGTTCTGTTCTTGCTTTCTAAACCTATGTAGCAGGGCCGTGTGAGCTCTTCACTGCTTAAGGCCATAAAAACCGAAGATCTCTTTCATTGCAGTCCCAATAGTTGTCCTCAGAACCTCACTCCTCTCAATTCTACCTTGAAGTCATGAACAGTATTGCCTTCTTTTACCATTTTGAGTGCAGTTAAAAAGCAGCTCAGCTGCAGTTCCATGATGCTGAGTTTAAGTTGATTTCCCTGTGCAGTTCTTTAGCCTCGCCTGCCCATGCTTCCCTTTGTTCCAACCATTTTATACAGTAAACACCAAAAATGGATGAAAGAGAAATGCTTCTGCACAGTATGGAAGCTGGGACATGTGACCTGGAAAGCAAATGCAATGACCACTACTCTAGACAAATCAAGAGAGTTCAAGATCTATATCAATCAATAATGATCCCCCAAAAAGGTCTTTTAGTCAACAGGATTTATGACAAAATGATGTTGCGATTAGACAAGGAGCTTGGTGCCTCAGTCTGAGGACCTAAAGGGCAAACCGCACAAAGAGTCTCCCACTTGATACACTGCTTACAAAAAGCACGTGCCCAACTACTGTGCTATCAAGAGGGATGTTTCTGCCAGGTATGGAACAGAGGACCTTTCTCGTGTCAGGCGAACATGCTGAGCACTACACTACAGAAACCACTTTAAAATGCTTCTTTGCCTCTCCAGCTTTTGCTCATTTTTGGGGCTTGAAAATCATAGCTTTAAATCTAGCTAAGCAGTATGACTTCTCAAGCATTAGGATGAAAATTCAGACAACCCCACCAAAGTTCTCTTGTTTCCTACCCTTCGAGAAACAGACTGTTGCTAACTATGCAAAATATGAAGAGTTTTACTTTATCTCTGTAGTTCTCTCATTGGCATTTAGAGCATAACCTATTGCACAAATTGTGTATGCTTGATATTGCCTTGCAAGGATTTGTTATTTGCCATAGACTTGATGAAAGTAACTTTTAAATTTCAGCTAATTAGCATAACCTCTGTTAGGAAACAAAATGAGAACACACTCACTAAAGTTTATGCTTGAAAGACTTGAATTAGAATAGCCATTATGCTAAGAGTTTTAATTAATCAGCTTGGCTATTAATTAAGGAGCCTTACTTTTCTCTGTGAAGAACGGCTCTCCATTCAATTAAAAGGACAGCAGTTACACATCTACCAAGAGTTGTGTTTCTGCCTGGTATCGAGCCAGGGACCTTTCGAGTGTGAGGCCAACGTGATAACCACTACACTACAGAAACCCTACAGCACTGGCCGTTCAGGATCAGCCCAGCATTTCCTCCTTTTTGGTGCCTGCAAGGCATAGTTTAAAAACTGGCTTGAATTGTCTTCTCCCCGTTAGGACGCAAAATTCAATCCCACCAAGCAATGTTTTCTTGTTTCATTGCCTTTGAGAGACAGAATGTTACTCCCTAGGAATAATATGAAGAGTTTTACCGGACCACTGTAGGCTTATTCATCGGCATGGAAAGCAGTCCCTAGTGCACAAATTCTGCATCATTAACATTGCTTTGCATAGATTTTAATTGTCTGGAGACTATAAGGATGTTACTTTTAAGAATTAGCTAAGTAGCATAACTTATCTCTGTTAGGAGATCAAATACAGATGCACTCGTGGAGTTTCTGTTTTGTTTAATTTTGTTTGAAATACATGGATTAGCACACCCCATCATGCTACAATGAGTTTTACATCATCCCTGTGACAATTGAAATCAGCCTTAAACACAGTTCCTAAAGCACAGTCCTTGCATCACCGGAGGACAAGCCTGCTGCATATATTGACTTTCTCGGTTTGCAAATGGAGACAGTGATGGGATATTTTTTTCCAACAGAGAAGCTACTCTTTATGTCCATACTAAGATGCTAGTAATCTTCTGATCTTGAAATTTCCATTTTGCACAATGTAGAACCAAGTTGCAGACGAAGAGGTTAGGGATTTCACATGCGTTATAGTGCCGGAGTTTGGAGTACAGGACTTGGAGAACTCAATTGAAGTAACTATGGAGTTCAGAAAATCATTTCCCTCTGCTGCAAGAAGGCCATTCGATTCCCTGGTGTCTACTTCAAATAGAAGACACAGAAACCAAAGAACCAGCTAATGTTTCTGCTCAGCTTCAATTCAAGGTCCTTTCACACATAATGCAAACGTGATGACCAATTCACTACAGACACCATGCAAAAATGCCTTGATGCAGTATGGTATCACTGCAATTTCAGATCAATTTTTTCACCAGCTCATCCCCAAAACTGAAAATGTGTGCAAATTATTTAGGAGAAAGAATGAACATCATTTATGCCAAAACCTTTCATATTTGGAAGTTCACAAATAGCTGCCATTTTATGCAAATTTCGTGGGTATGTTGGATGGCCTAAAATGCGTTTCATGAGCAGACGTACCTAAAATTCAAATGGTTCACAATTGTAATTTTCAGAAATATCTGATTCAAACTGTCAGAAAAAAAATGCTGTTTAGCTGAAAGGGAACCCTCTAGTCCGACCTACACATCAGTCCAAACTGGTGGTCCTGGAAAATTGTAGGTTCTGTTCTTGCTTTCTAAACCTATGTAGCAGGGCCGTGTGAGCTCTTCACTGCTTAAGGCCATAAAAACCGAAGATCTCTTTCATTGCAGTCCCAATAGTTGTCCTCAGAACCTCACTCCTCTCAATTCTACCTTGAAGTCATGAACAGTATTGCCTTCTTTTACCATTTTGAGTGCAGTTAAAAAGCAGCTCAGCTGCAGTTCCATGATGCTGAGTTTAAGTTGATTTCCCTGTGCAGTTCTTTAGCCTCGCCTGCCCATGCTTCCCTTTGTTCCAACCATTTTATACAGTAAACACCAAAAATGGATGAAAGAGAAATGCTTCTGCACAGTATGGAAGCTGGGACATGTGACCTGGAAAGCAAATGCAATGACCACTACTCTAGACAAATCAAGAGAGTTCAAGATCTATATCAATCAATAATGATCCCCCAAAAAGGTCTTTTAGTCAACAGGATTTATGACAAAATGATGTTGCGATTAGACAAGGAGCTTGGTGCCTCAGTCTGAGGACCTAAAGGGCAAACCGCACAAAGAGTCTCCCACTTGATACACTGCTTACAAAAAGCACGTGCCCAACTACTGTGCTATCAAGAGGGATGTTTCTGCCAGGTATGGAACAGAGGACCTTTCTCGTGTCAGGCGAACATGCTGAGCACTACACTACAGAAACCACTTTAAAATGCTTCTTTGCCTCTCCAGCTTTTGCTCATTTTTGGGGCTTGAAAATCATAGCTTTAAATCTAGCTAAGCAGTATGACTTCTCAAGCATTAGGATGAAAATTCAGACAACCCCACCAAAGTTCTCTTGTTTCCTACCCTTCGAGAAACAGACTGTTGCTAACTAGGCAAAATATGAAGAGTTTTACTTTATCTCTGTAGTTCTCTCATTGGCATTTAGAGCATAACCTATTGCACAAATTGTGTATGCTTGATATTGCCTTGCAAGGATTTGTTATTTGCCATAGACTTGATGAAAGTAACTTTTAAATTTCAGCTAATTAGCATAACCTCTGTTAGGAAACAAAATGAGAACACACTCACTAAAGTTTATGCTTGAAAGACTTGAATTAGAATAGCCATTATGCTAAGAGTTTTAATTAATCAGCTTGGCTATTAATTAAGGAGCCTTACTTTTCTCTGTGAAGAACGGCTCTCCATTCAATTAAAAGGACAGCAGTTACACATCTACCAAGAGTTGTGTTTCTGCCTGGTATCGAGCCAGGGACCTTTCGAGTGTGAGGCCAACGTGATAACCACTACACTACAGAAACCCTACAGCACTGGCCGTTCAGGATCAGCCCAGCATTTCCTGCTTTTTGGTGCCTGCAAGGCATAGTTTAAAAACTGGCTTGAATTGTCTTCTCCCCGTTAGGACGCAAAATTCAATCCCACCAAGCAATGTTTTCTTGTTTCATTGCCTTTGAGAGACAGAATGTTACTCCCTAGGAATAATATGAAGAGTTTTACCGGACCACTGTAGGCTTATTCATCGGCATGGAAAGCAGTCCCTAGTGCACAAATTCTGCATCATTAACATTGCTTTGCATAGATTTTAATTGTCTGGAGACTATAAGGATGTTACTTTTAAGAATTAGCTAAGTAGCATAACTTATCTCTGTTAGGAGATCAAATACAGATGCACTCGTGGAGTTTCTGTTTTGTTTAATTTTGTTTGAAATACATGGATTAGCACACCCCATCATGCTACAATGAGTTTTACATCATCCCTGTGACAATTGAAATCAGCCTTAAACACAGTTCCTAAAGCACAGTCCTTGCATCACCGGAGGACAAGCCTGCTGCATATATTGACTTTCTCGGTTTGCAAATGGAGACAGTGATGGGATATTTTTTTCCAACAGAGAAGCTACTCTTTATGTCCATACTAAGATGCTAGTAATCTTCTGATCTTGAAATTTCCATTTTGCACAATGTAGAACCAAGTTGCAGACGAAGAGGTTAGGGATTTCACATGCGTTATAGTGCCGGAGTTTGGAGTACAGGACTTGGAGAACTCAATTGAAGTAACTATGGAGTTCAGAAAATCATTTCCCTCTGCTGCAAGAAGGCCATTCGATTCCCTGGTGTCTACTTCAAATAGAAGACACAGAAACCAAAGAACCAGCTAATGTTTCTGCTCAGCTTCAATTCAAGGTCCTTTCACACATAATGCAAACGTGATGACCAATTCACTACAGACACCATGCAAAAATGCCTTGATGCAGTATGGTATCACTGCAATTTCAGATCAATTTTTTCACCAGCTCATCCCCAAAACTGAAAATGTGTGCAAATTATTTAGGAGAAAGAATGAACATCATTTATGCCAAAACCTTTCATATTTGGAAGTTCACAAATAGCTGCCATTTTATGCAAATTTCGTGGGTATGTTGGATGGCCTAAAATGCGTTTCATGAGCAGACGTACCTAAAATTCAAATGGTTCACAATTGTAATTTTCAGAAATATCTGATTCAAACTGTCAGAAAAAAAATGCTGTTTAGCTGAAAGGGAACCCTCTAGTCCGACCTACACATCAGTCCAAACTGGTGGTCCTGGAAAATTGTAGGTTCTGTTCTTGCTTTCTAAACCTATGTAGCAGGGCCGTGTGAGCTCTTCACTGCTTAAGGCCATAAAAACCGAAGATCTCTTTCATTGCAGTCCCAATAGTTGTCCTCAGAACCTCACTCCTCTCAATTCTACCTTGAAGTCATGAACAGTATTGCCTTCTTTTACCATTTTGAGTGCAGTTAAAAAGCAGCTCAGCTGCAGTTCCATGATGCTGAGTTTAAGTTGATTTCCCTGTGCAGTTCTTTAGCCTCGCCTGCCCATGCTTCCCTTTGTTCCAACCATTTTATACAGTAAACACCAAAAATGGATGAAAGAGAAATGCTTCTGCACAGTATGGAAGCTGGGACATGTGACCTGGAAAGCAAATGCAATGACCACTACTCTAGACAAATCAAGAGAGTTCAAGATCTATATCAATCAATAATGATCCCCCAAAAAGGTCTTTTAGTCAACAGGATTTATGACAAAATGATGTTGCGATTAGACAAGGAGCTTGGTGCCTCAGTCTGAGGACCTAAAGGGCAAACCGCACAAAGAGTCTCCCACTTGATACACTGCTTACAAAAAGCACGTGCCCAACTACTGTGCTATCAAGAGGGATGTTTCTGCCAGGTATGGAACAGAGGACCTTTCTCGTGTCAGGCGAACATGCTGAGTACTACACTACAGAAACCACTTTAAAATGCTTCTTTGCCTCTCCAGCTTTTGCTCATTTTTGGGGCTTGAAAATCATAGCTTTAAATCTAGCTAAGCAGTATGACTTCTCAAGCATTAGGATGAAAATTCAGACAACCCCACCAAAGTTCTCTTGTTTCCTACCCTTCGAGAAACAGACTGTTGCTAACTAGGCAAAATATGAAGAGTTTTACTTTATCTCTGTAGTTCTCTCATTGGCATTTAGAGCATAACCTATTGCACAAATTGTGTATGCTTGATATTGCCTTGCAAGGATTTGTTATTTGCCATAGACTTGATGAAAGTAACTTTTAAATTTCAGCTAATTAGCATAACCTCTGTTAGGAAACAAAATGAGAACACACTCACTAAAGTTTATGCTTGAAAGACTTGAATTAGAATAGCCATTATGCTAAGAGTTTTAATTAATCAGCTTGGCTATTAATTAAGGAGCCTTACTTTTCTCTGTGAAGAACGGCTCTCCATTCAATTAAAAGGACAGCAGTTACACATCTACCAAGAGTTGTGTTTCTGCCTGGTATCGAGCCAGGGAGCTTTCGAGTGTGAGGCCAACGTGATAACCACTACACTACAGAAACCCTACAGCACTGGCCTTTCAGGATCAGCCCAGCATTTCCTCCTTTTTGGTGCCTGCAAGGCATAGTTTAAAAACTGGCTTGAATTGTCTTCTCCCCGTTAGGACGCAAAATTCAATCCCACCAAGCAATGTTTTCTTGTTTCATTGCCTTTGAGAGACAGAATGTTACTCCCTAGGAATAATATGAAGAGCTTTACCGGATCACTGTAGGCTTATTCATCGGCATGGAAAGCAGTCCCTAGTGCACAAATTCTGCATCATTAACATTGCTTTGCATAGATTTTAATTGTCAGGAGACTATAAGGATGTTACTTTTAAGAATTAGCTAAGTAGCATAACTTATCTCTGTTAGGAGATCAAATACAGATGCACTCGTGGAGTTTCTGTTTTGTTTCATTTTGTTTGAAATACATGGATTAGCACACCCATCATGCTACAATGAGTTTTACATCATCCCTGTGACAATTGAAATCAGCCTTAAACACAGCTCCTAAAGCACAGTCCTTGCATCACCGGAGGACAAGCCTGCTGCATATATTGACTTTCTCGGTTTGCAAATGGAGACAGTGATGGGATATTTTTTTCCAACAGAGAAGCTACTCTTTATGTCCATACTAAGATGCTAGTAATCTTCTGATCTTGAAATTTCCATTTTGCACAATGTAGAACCAAGTTGCAGACGAAGAGGTTAGGGATTTCACATGCGTTATAGTGCCGGAGTTTGGAGTACAGGACTTGGAGAACTCAATTGAAGTAACTAGGGAGTTCAGAAAATCATTTCCCTCTGCTGCAAGAAGGCCATTCGATTCCCTGGTGTCTACTTCAAATAGAAGACACAGAAACCAAAGAACCAGCTAATGTTTCTGCTCAGCTTCAATTCAAGGTCCTTTCACACATAATGCAAACGTGATGACCAATTCACTACAGACACCATGCAAAAATGCCTTGATGCAGTATGGTATCACTGCAATTTCAGATCAATTTTTTCACCAGCTCATCACCAAAACTGAAAATGTGTGCAAATTATTTAGGAGAAAGAATGAACATCATTTATGCCAAAACCTTTCATATTTGGAAGTTCACAAATAGCTGCCATTTTATGCAAATTTCGTGGGTATGTTGGATGGCCTAAAATGCGTTTCATGAGCAGACGTACCTAAAATTCAAATGGTTCACAATTGTAATTTTCAGAAATATCTGATTCAAACTTTCAGAAAAAAAATGCTGTTTAGCTGAAAGGGAACCCTCTAGTCCGACCTACATATCAGTCCAAACTGGTGGTCCTGGAAAATTGTAGGTTCTGTTCTTGCTTTCTAAACCTATGTAGCAGGGCCGTGTGAGCTCTTCACTGCTTAAGGCCATAAAAACCGAAGATCTCTTTCATTGCAGTCCCAATAGTTGTCCTCAGAACCTCACTCCTCTCAATTCTACCTTGAAGTCATGAACAGTATTGCCTTCTTTTACCATTTTGAGTGCAGTTAAAAAGCAGCTCAGCTGCAGTTCCATGATGCTGAGTTTAAGTTGATTTCCCTGTGCAGTTCTTTAGCCTCGCCTGCCCATGCTTCCCTTTGTTCCAACCATTTTATACAGTAAACACCAAAAATGGATGAAAGAGAAATGCTTCTGCACAGTATGGAAGCTGGGACATGTGACCTGGAAAGCAAATGCAATGACCACTACTCTAGACAAATCAAGAGAGTTCAAGATCTATATCAATCAATAATGATCCCCCAAAAAGGTCTTTTAGTCAACAGGATTTATGACAAAATGATGTTGCGATTAGACAAGGAGCTTGGTGCCTCAGTCTGAGGACCTAACGGGCAAACCGCACAAAGAGTCTCCCACTTGATACACTGCTTACAAAAAGCACGTGCCCAACTACTGTGCTATCAAGAGGGATGTTTCTGCCAGGTATGGAACAGAGGACCTTTCTCGTGTCAGGCGAACATGCTGAGCACTACACTACAGAAACCACTTTAAAATGCTTCTTTGCCTCTCCAGCTTTTGCTCATTTTTGGGGCTTGAAAATCATAGCTTTAAATCTAGCTAAGCAGTATGACTTCTCAAGCATTAGGATGAAAATTCAGACAACCCCACCAAAGTTCTCTTGTTTCCTACCCTTCGAGAAACAGACTGTTGCTAACTAGGCATAATATGAAGAGTTTTACTTTATCTCTGTAGTTCTCTCATTGGCATTTAGAGCATAACCTATTGCACAAATTGTGTATGCTTGATATTGCCTTGCAAGGATTTGTTCTTTGCCATAGACTTGATGAAAGTAACTTTTAAATTTCAGCTAATTAGCATAACCTCTGTTAGGAAACAAAATGAGAACACACTCACTAAAGTTTATGCTTGAAAGACTTGAATTAGAATAGCCATTATGCTAAGAGTTTTAATTAATCAGCTTGGCTATTAATTAAGGAGCCTGACTTTTCTCAGTGAAGAACGGTTCTCCATTCAATTAAAAGGACAGCAGTTACACATCTACCAAGAGTTGTGTTTCTGCCTGGTATCGAGCCAGGGACCTTTCGCGTGTGAGGCAAACGTGATAACCACTACACTACAGAAACCCTACAGCAGTGGCCGTTCAGGATCAGCCCAGCATTTCCTCCTTTTTGGTGCCTGCAAGGCATAGTTTAAAAACTGGCTTGAATTGTCTTCTCCCCGTTAGGACGCAAAATTCAATCCCACCAAGCAATGTTTTCTTGTTTCATTGCCTTTGAGAGACAGAATGTTACTCCCTAGGAATAATATGAAGAGCTTTACCGGATCACTGTAGGCTTATTCATCGGCATGGAAAGCAGTCCCTAGTGCACAAATTCTGCATCATTAACATTGCTTTGCATAGATTTTAATTGTCAGGAGACTATAAGGATGTTACTTTTAAGAATTAGCTAAGTAGCATAACTTATCTCTGTTAGGAGATCAAATACAGATGCACTCGTGGAGTTTCTGTTTTGTTTAATTTTGTTTGAAATACATGGATTAGCACACCCATCATGCTACAATGAGTTTTACATCATCCCTGTGACAATTGAAATCAGCCTTAAACACAGCTCCTAAAGCACAGTCCTTGCATCACCGGAGGACAAGCCTGCTGCATATATTGACTTTCTCGGTTTGCAAATGGAGACAGTGATGGGATATTTTTTTCCAACAGAGAAGCTACTCTTTATGTCCATACTAAGATGCTAGTAATCTTCTGATCTTGAAATTTCCATTTTGCACAATGTAGAACCAAGTTGCAGACGAAGAGGTTAGGGATTTCACATGCGTTATAGTGCCGGAGTTTGGAGTACAGGACTTGGAGAACTCAATTGAAGTAACTAGGGAGTTCAGAAAATCATTTCCCTCTGCTGCAAGAAGGCCATTCGATTCCCTGGTGTCTACTTCAAATAGAAGACACAGAAACCAAAGAACCAGCTAATGTTTCTGCTCAGCTTCAATTCAAGGTCCTTTCACACATAATGCAAACGTGATGACCAATTGACTACAGACACCATGCAAAAATGCCTTGATGCAGTATGGTATCGCTGCAATTTCAGATCAATTATTTCACCAGCTCATCCCCAAAACTGAAAATGTGTGCAAATTATTTAGGAGAAAGAATGAACATCATTTATGCCAAAACCTTTCATATTTGGAAGTTCACAAATAGCTGCCATTTTATGCAAATTTCGTGGGTATGTTGGATGGCCTAAAATGCGTTTCATGAGCAGACGTACCTAAAATTCAAATGGTTCACAATTGTAATTTTCAGAAATATCTGATTCAAACTGTCAGAAAAAAAATGCTGTTTAGCTGAAAGGGAACCCTCTAGTCCGACCTACACATCAGTCCAAACTGGTGGTCCTGGAAAATTGTAGGTTCTGTTCTTGCTTTCTAAACCTATGTAGCAGGGCCGTGTGAGCTCTTCACTGCTTAAGGCCATAAAAACCGAAGATCTCTTTCATTGCAGTCCCAATAGTTGTCCTCAGAACCTCACTCCTCTCAATTCTACCTTGAAGTCATGAACAGTATTGCCTTCTTTTACCATTTTGAGTGCAGTTAAAAAGCAGCTCAGCTGCAGTTCCATGATGCTGAGTTTAAGTTGATTTCCCTGTGCAGTTCTTTAGCCTCGCCTGCCCATGCTTCCCTTTGTTCCAACCATTTTATACAGTAAACACCAAAAATGGATGAAAGAGAAATGCTTCTGCACAGTATGGAAGCTGGGACATGTGACCTGGAAAGCAAATGCAATGACCACTACTCTAGACAAATCAAGAGAGTTCAAGATCTATATCAATCAATAATGATCCCCCAAAAAGGTCTTTTAATCAACAGGATTTATGACAAAATGATGTTGCGATTAGACAAGGAGCTTGGTGCCTCAGTCTGAGGACCTAAAGGGTAAACCGCACAAAGAGTCTCCCACTTGATACACTGCTTACAAAAAGCACGTGCCCAACTACTGTGCTATCAAGAGGGATGTTTCTGCCAGGTATGGAACAGAGGACCTTTCTCGTGTCAGGCGAACATGCTGAGCACTACACTACAGAAACCACTTTAAAATGCTTCTTTGCCTCTCCAGCTTTTGCTCATTTTTGGGGCTTGAAAATCATAGCTTTAAATCTAGCTAAGCAGTATGACTTCTCAAGCATTAGGATGAAAATTCAGACAACCCCACCAAAGTTCTCTTGTTTCCTACCCTTCGAGAAACAGACTGTTGCTAACTAGGCATAATATGAAGAGTTTTACTTTATCTCTGTAGTTCTCTCATTGGCATTTAGAGCATAACCTATTGCACAAATTGTGTATGCTTGATATTGCCTTGCAAGGATTTGTTCTTTGCCATAGACTTGATGAAAGTAACTTTTAAATTTCAGCTAATTAGCATAACCTCTGTTAGGAAACAAAATGAGAACACACTCACTAAAGTTTATGCTTGAAAGACTTGAATTAGAATAGCCATTATGCTAAGAGTTTTAATTAATCAGCTTGGCTATTAATTAAGGAGCCTGACTTTTCTCTGTGAAGAACGACTCTCCATTCAATTAAAAGGACAGCAGTTACAAATCTACCAAGAGTTGTGTTTCTGCCTGGTATCGAGCCAGGGACCTTTCGCGTGTGAGGCAAACGTGATAACCACTACACTACAGAAACCCTACAGCAGTGGCCGTTCAGGATCAGCCCAGCATTTCCTCCTTTTTGGTGCCTGCAAGGCATAGTTTAAAAACTGGCTTGAATTGTCTTCTCCCCGTTAGGACGCAAAATTCAATCCCACCAAGCAATGTTTTCTTGTTTCATTGCCTTTGAGAGACAGAATGTTACTCCCTAGGAATAATATGAAGAGCTTTACCGGATCACTGTAGGCTTATTCATCGGCATGGAAAGCAGTCCCTAGTGCACAAATTCTGCATCATTAACATTGCTTTGCATAGATTTTAATTGTCAGGAGACTATAAGGATGTTACTTTTAAGAATTAGCTAAGTAGCATAACTTATCTCTGTTAGGAGATCAAATACAGATGCACTCGTGGAGTTTCTGTTTTGTTTAATTTTGTTTGAAATACATAGATTAGCACACCCATCATGCTACAATGAGTTTTACATCATCCCTGTGACAATTGAAATCAGCCTTAAACACAGCTCCTAAAGCACAGTCCTTGCATCACCGGAGGACAAGCCTGCTGCATATATTGACTTTCTCGGTTTGCAAATGGAGACAGTGATGGGATATTTTTTTCCAACAGAGAAGCTACTCTTTATGTCCATACTAAGATGCTAGTAATCTTCTGATCTTGAAATTTCCATTTTGCACAATGTAGAACCAAGTTGCAGACGAAGAGGTTAGGGATTTCACATGCGTTATAGTGCCGGAGTTTGGAGTACAGGACTTGGAGAACTCAATTGAAGTAACTAGGGAGTTCAGAAAATCATTTCCCTCTGCTGCAAGAAGGCCATTCGATTCCCTGGTGTCTACTTCAAATAGAAGACACAGAAACCAAAGAACCAGCTAATGTTTCTGCTCAGCTTCAATTCAAGGTCCTTTCACACATAATGCAAACGTGATGACCAATTGACTACAGACACCATGCAAAAATGCCTTGATGCAGTATGGTATCGCTGCAATTTCAGATCAATTATTTCACCAGCTCATCCCCAAAACTGAAAATGTGTGCAAATTATTTAGGAGAAAGAATGAACATCATTTATGCCAAAACCTTTCATATTTGGAAGTTCACAAATAGCTGCCATTTTATGCAAATTTCGTGGGTATGTTGGATGGCCTAAAATGCGTTTCATGAGCAGACGTACCTAAAATTCAAATGGTTCACAATTGTAATTTTCAGAAATATCTGATTCAAACTGTCAGAAAAAAAATGCTGTTTAGCTGAAAGGGAACCCTCTAGTCCGACCTACACATCAGTCCAAACTGGTGGTCCTGGAAAATTGTAGGTTCTGTTCTTGCTTTCTAAACCTATGTAGCAGGGCCGTGTGAGCTCTTCACTGCTTAAGGCCATAAAAACCGAAGATCTCTTTCATTGCAGTCCCAATAGTTGTCCTCAGAACCTCACTCCTCTCAATTCTACCTTGAAGTCATGAACAGTATTGCCTTCTTTTACCATTTTGAGTGCAGTTAAAAAGCAGCTCAGCTGCAGTTCCATGATGCTGAGTTTAAGTTGATTTCCCTGTGCAGTTCTTTAGCCTCGCCTGCCCATGCTTCCCTTTGTTCCAACCATTTTATACAGTAAACACCAAAAATGGATGAAAGAGAAATGCTTCTGCACAGTATGGAAGCTGGGACATGTGACCTGGAAAGCAAATGCAATGACCACTACTCTAGACAAATCAAGAGAGTTCAAGATCTATATCAATCAATAATGATCCCCCAAAAAGGTCTTTTAATCAACAGGATTTATGACAAAATGATGTTGCGATTAGACAAGGAGCTTGGTGCCTCAGTCTGAGGACCTAAAGGGCAAACCGCACAAAGAGTCTCCCACTTGATACACTGCTTACAAAAAGCACGTGCCCAACTACTGTGCTATCAAGAGGGATGTTTCTGCCAGGTATGGAACAGAGGACCTTTCTCGTGTCAGGCGAACATGCTGAGCACTACACTACAGAAACCACTTTAAAATGCTTCTTTGCCTCTCCAGCTTTTGCTCATTTTTGGGGCTTGAAAATCATAGCTTTAAATCTAGCTAAGCAGTATGACTTCTCAAGCATTAGGATGAAAATTCAGACAACCCCACCAAAGTTCTCTTGTTTCCTACCCTTCGAGAAACAGACTGTTGCTAACTAGGCATAATATGAAGAGTTTTACTTTATCTCTGTACTTCTCTCATTGGCATTTAGAGCATAACCTATTGCACAAATTGTGTATGCTTGATATTGCCTTGCAAGGATTTGTTCTTTGCCATAGACTTGATGAAAGTAACTTTTAAATTTCAGCTAATTAGCATAACCTCTGTTAGGAAACAAAATGAGAACACACTCACTAAAGTTTATGCTTGAAAGACTTGAATTAGAATAGCCATTATGCTAAGAGTTTTAATTAATCAGCTTGGCTATTAATTAAGGAGCCTGACTTTTCTCTGTGAAGAACGACTCTCCATTCAATTAAAAGGACAGCAGTTACAAATCTACCAAGAGTTGTGTTTCTGCCTGGTATCGAGCCAGGGACCTTTCGCGTGTGAGGCAAACGTGATAACCACTACACTACAGAAACCCTACAGCAGTGGCCGTTCAGGATCAGCCCAGCATTTCCTCCTTTTTGGTGCCTGCAAGGCATAGTTTAAAAACTGGCTTGAATTGTCTTCTCCCCGTTAGGACGCAAAATTCAATCCCACCAAGCAATGTTTTCTTGTTTCATTGCCTTTGAGAGACAGAATGTTACTCCCTAGGAATAATATGAAGAGCTTTACCGGATCACTGTAGGCTTATTCATCGGCATGGAAAGCAGTCCCTAGTGCACAAATTCTGCATCATTAACATTGCTTTGCATAGATTTTAATTGTCAGGAGACTATAAGGATGTTACTTTTAAGAATTAGCTAAGTAGCATAACTTATCTCTGTTAGGAGATCAAATACAGATGCACTCGTGGAGTTTCTGTTTTGTTTAATTTTGTTTGAAATACATGGATTAGCACACCCATCATGCTACAATGAGTTTTACATCATCCCTGTGACAATTGAAATCAGCCTTAAACACAGCTCCTAAAGCACAGTCCTTGCATCACCGGAGGACAAGCCTGCTGCATATATTGACTTTCTCGGTTTGCAAATGGAGACAGTGATGGGATATTTTTTTCCAACAGAGAAGCTACTCTTTATGTCCATACTAAGATGCTAGTAATCTTCTGATCTTGAAATTTCCATTTTGCACAATGTAGAACCAAGTTGCAGACGAAGAGGTTAGGGATTTCACATGCGTTATAGTGCCGGAGTTTGGAGTACAGGACTTGGAGAACTCAATTGAAGTAACTATGGAGTTCAGAAAATCATTTCCCTTTGCTGCAAGAAGGCCATTCGATTCCCTGGTGTCTACTTCAAATAGAAGACACAGAAACCAAAGAACCAGCTAATGTTTCTGCTCAGCTTCAATTCAAGGTCCTTTCACACATAATGCAAACGTGATGACCAATTCACTACAGACACCATGCAAAAATGCCTTGATGCAGTATGGTATCACTGCAATTTCAGATCAATTTTTTCACCAGCTCATCCCCAAAACTGAAAATGTGTGCAAATTATTTAGGAGAAAGAATGAACATCATTTATGCCAAAACCTTTCATATTTGGAAGTTCACAAATAGCTGCCATTTTATGCAAATTTCGTGGGTATGTTGGATGGCCTAAAATGCGTTTCATGAGCAGACGTACCTAAAATTCAAATGGTTCACAATTGTAATTTTCAGAAATATCTGATTCAAACTGTCAGAAAAAAAATGCTGTTTAGCTGAAAGGGAACCCTCTAGTCCGACCTACACATCAGTCCAAACTGGTGGTCCTGGAAAATTGTAGGTTCTGTTCTTGCTTTCTAAACCTATGTAGCAGGGCCGTGTGAGCTCTTCACTGCTTAAGGCCATAAAAACCGAAGATCTCTTTCATTGCAGTCCCAATAGTTGTCCTCAGAACCTCACTCCTCTCAATTCTACCTTGAAGTCATGAACAGTATTGCCTTCTTTTACCATTTTGAGTGCAGTTAAAAAGCAGCTCAGCTGCAGTTCCATGATGCTGAGTTTAAGTTGATTTCCCTGTGCAGTTCTTTAGCCTCGCCTGCCCATGCTTCCCTTTGTTCCAACCATTTTATACAGTAAACACCAAAAATGGATGAAAGAGAAATGCTTCTGCACAGTATGGAAGCTGGGACATGTGACCTGGAAAGCAAATGCAATGACCACTACTCTAGACAAATCAAGAGAGTTCAAGATCTATATCAATCAATAATGATCCCCCAAAAAGGTCTTTTAGTCAACAGGATTTATGACAAAATGATGTTGCGATTAGACAAGGAGCTTGGTGCCTCAGTCTGAGGACCTAAAGGGCAAACCGCACAAAGAGTCTCCCACTTGATACACTGCTTACAAAAAGCACGTGCCCAACTACTGTGCTATCAAGAGGGATGTTTCTGCCAGGTATGGAACAGAGGACCTTTCTCGTGTCAGGCGAACATGCTGAGCACTACACTACAGAAACCACTTTAAAATGCTTCTTTGCCTCTCCAGCTTTTGCTCATTTTTGGGGCTTGAAAATCATAGCTTTAAATCTAGCTAAGCAGTATGACTTCTCAAGCATTAGGATGAAAATTCAGACAACCCCACCAAAGTTCTCTTGTTTCCTACCCTTCGAGAAACAGACTGTTGCTAACTAGGCAAAATATGAAGAGTTTTACTTTATCTCTGTAGTTCTCTCATTGGCATTTAGAGCATAACCTATTGCACAAATTGTGTATGCTTGATATTGCCTTGCAAGGATTTGTTATTTGCCATAGACTTGATGAAAGTAACTTTTAAATTTCAGCTAATTAGCATAACCTCTGTTAGGAAACAAAATGAGAACACACTCACTAAAGTTTATGCTTGAAAGACTTGAATTAGAATAGCCATTATGCTAAGAGTTTTAATTAATCAGCTTGGCTATTAATTAAGGAGCCTTACTTTTCTCTGTGAAGAACGGCTCTCCATTCAATTAAAAGGACAGCAGTTACACATCTACCAAGAGTTGTGTTTCTGCCTGGTATCGAGCCAGGGACCTTTCGAGTGTGAGGCCAACGTGATAACCACTACACTACAGAAACCCTACAGCACTGGCCGTTCAGGATCAGCCCAGCATTTCCTCCTTTTTGGTGCCTGCAAGGCATAGTTTAAAAACTGGCTTGAATTGTCTTCTCCCCGTTAGGACGCAAAATTCAATCCCACCAAGCAATGTTTTCTTGTTTCATTGCCTTTGAGAGACAGAATGTTACTCCCTAGGAATAATATGAAGAGTTTTACCGGACCACTGTAGGCTTATTCATCGGCATGGAAAGCAGTCCCTAGTGCACAAATTCTGCATCATTAACATTGCTTTGCATAGATTTTAATTGTCTGGAGACTATAAGGATGTTACTTTTAAGAATTAGCTAAGTAGCATAACTTATCTCTGTTAGGAGATCAAATACAGATGCACTCGTGGAGTTTCTGTTTTGTTTAATTTTGTTTGAAATACATGGATTAGCACACCCCATCATGCTACAATGAGTTTTACATCATCCCTGTGACAATTGAAATCAGCCTTAAACACAGTTCCTAAAGCACAGTCCTTGCATCACCGGAGGACAAGCCTGCTGCATATATTGACTTTCTCGGTTTGCAAATGGAGACAGTGATGGGATATTTTTTTCCAACAGAGAAGCTACTCTTTATGTCCATACTAAGATGCTAGTAATCTTCTGATCTTGAAATTTCCATTTTGCACAATGTAGAACCAAGTTGCAGACGAAGAGGTTAGGGATTTCACATGCGTTATAGTGCCGGAGTTTGGAGTACAGGACTTGGAGAACTCAATTGAAGTAACTATGGAGTTCAGAAAATCATTTCCCTCTGCTGCAAGAAGGCCATTCGATTCCCTGGTGTCTACTTCAAATAGAAGACACAGAAACCAAAGAACCAGCTAATGTTTCTGCTCAGCTTCAATTCAAGGTCCTTTCACACATAATGCAAACGTGATGACCAATTCACTACAGACACCATGCAAAAATGCCTTGATGCAGTATGGTATCACTGCAATTTCAGATCAATTTTTTCACCAGCTCATCCCCAAAACTGAAAATGTGTGCAAATTATTTAGGAGAAAGAATGAACATCATTTATGCCAAAACCTTTCATATTTGGAAGTTCACAAATAGCTGCCATTTTATGCAAATTTCGTGGGTATGTTGGATGGCCTAAAATGCGTTTCATGAGCAGACGTACCTAAAATTCAAATGGTTCACAATTGTAATTTTCAGAAATATCTGATTCAAACTGTCAGAAAAAAAATGCTGTTTAGCTGAAAGGGAACCCTCTAGTCCGACCTACACATCAGTCCAAACTGGTGGTCCTGGAAAATTGTAGGTTCTGTTCTTGCTTTCTAAACCTATGTAGCAGGGCCGTGTGAGCTCTTCACTGCTTAAGGCCATAAAAACCGAAGATCTCTTTCATTGCAGTCCCAATAGTTGTCCTCAGAACCTCACTCCTCTCAATTCTACCTTGAAGTCATGAACAGTATTGCCTTCTTTTACCATTTTGAGTGCAGTTAAAAAGCAGCTCAGCTGCAGTTCCATGATGCTGAGTTTAAGTTGATTTCCCTGTGCAGTTCTTTAGCCTCGCCTGCCCATGCTTCCCTTTGTTCCAACCATTTTATACAGTAAACACCAAAAATGGATGAAAGAGAAATGCTTCTGCACAGTATGGAAGCTGGGACATGTGACCTGGAAAGCAAATGCAATGACCACTACTCTAGACAAATCAAGAGAGTTCAAGATCTATATCAATCAATAATGATCCCCCAAAAAGGTCTTTTAGTCAACAGGATTTATGACAAAATCATGTTGCGATTAGACAAGGAGCTTGGTGCCTCAGTCTGAGGACCTAAAGGGCAAACCGCACAAAGAGTCTCCCACTTGATACACTGCTTACAAAAAGCACGTGCCCAACTACTGTGCTATCAAGAGGGATGTTTCTGCCAGGTATGGAACAGAGGACCTTTCTCGTGTCAGGCGAACATGCTGAGCACTACACTACAGAAACCACTTTAAAATGCTTCTTTGCCTCTCCAGCTTTTGCTCATTTTTGGGGCTTGAAAATCATAGCTTTAAATCTAGCTAAGCAGTATGACTTCTCAAGCATTAGGATGAAAATTCAGACAACCCCACCAAAGTTCTCTTGTTTCCTACCCTTCGAGAAACAGACTGTTGCTAACTAGGCAAAATATGAAGAGTTTTACTTTATCTCTGTAGTTCTCTCATTGGCATTTAGAGCATAACCTATTGCACAAATTGTGTATGCTTGATATTGCCTTGCAAGGATTTGTTATTTGCCATAGACTTGATGAAAGTAACTTTTAAATTTCAGCTAATTAGCATAACCTCTGTTAGGAAACAAAATGAGAACACACTCACTAAAGTTTATGCTTGAAAGACTTGAATTAGAATAGCCATTATGCTAAGAGTTTTAATTAATCAGCTTGGCTATTAATTAAGGAGCCTTACTTTTCTCTGTGAAGAACGGCTCTCCATTCAATTAAAAGGACAGCAGTTACACATCTACCAAGAGTTGTGTTTCTGCCTGGTATCGAGCCAGGGACCTTTCGAGTGTGAGGCCAACGTGATAACCACTACACTACAGAAACCCTACAGCACTGGCCGTTCAGGATCAGCCCAGCATTTCCTCCTTTTTGGTGCCTGCAAGGCATAGTTTAAAAACTGGCTTGAATTGTCTTCTCCCCGTTAGGACGCAAAATTCAATCCCACCAAGCAATGTTTTCTTGTTTCATTGCCTTTGAGAGACAGAATGTTACTCCCTAGGAATAATATGAAGAGCTTTACCGGATCACTGTAGGCTTATTCATCGGCATGGAAAGCAGTCCCTAGTGCACAAATTCTGCATCATTAACATTGCTTTGCATAGATTTTAATTGTCAGGAGACTATAAGGATGTTACTTTTAAGAATTAGCTAAGTAGCATAACTTATCTCTGTTAGGAGATCAAATACAGATGCACTCGTGGAGTTTCTGTTTTGTTTAATTTTGTTTGAAATACATGGATTAGCACACCCATCATGCTACAATGAGTTTTACATCATCCCTGTGACAATTGAAATCAGCCTTAAACACAGCTCCTAAAGCACAGTCCTTGCATCACCGGAGGACAAGCCTGCTGCATATATTGACTTTCTCGGTTTGCAAATGGAGACAGTGATGGGATATTTTTTTCCAACAGAGAAGCTACTCTTTATGTCCATACTAAGATGCTAGTAATCTTCTGATCTTGAAATTTCCATTTTGCACAATGTAGAACCAAGTTGCAGACGAAGAGGTTAGGGATTTCACATGCGTTATAGTGCCGGAGTTTGGAGTACAGGACTTGGAGAACTCAATTGAAGTAACTAGGGAGTTCAGAAAATCATTTCCCTCTGCTGCAAGAAGGCCATTCGATTCCCTGGTGTCTACTTCAAATAGAAGACACAGAAACCAAAGAACCAGCTAATGTTTCTGCTCAGCTTCAATTCAAGGTCCTTTCACACATAATGCAAACGTGATGACCAATTCACTACAGACACCATGCAAAAATGCCTTGATGCAGTATGGTATCACTGCAATTTCAGATCAATTTTTTCACCAGCTCATCACCAAAACTGAAAATGTGTGCAAATTATTTAGGAGAAAGAATGAACATCATTTATGCCAAAACCTTTCATATTTGGAAGTTCACAAATAGCTGCCATTTTATGCAAATTTCGTGGGTATGTTGGATGGCCTAAAATGCGTTTCATGAGCAGACGTACCTAAAATTCAAATGGTTCACAATTGTAATTTTCAGAAATATCTGATTCAAACTTTCAGAAAAAAAATGCTGTTTAGCTGAAAGGGAACCCTCTAGTCCGACCTACATATCAGTCCAAACTGGTGGTCCTGGAAAATTGTAGGTTCTGTTCTTGCTTTCTAAACCTATGTAGCAGGGCCGTGTGAGCTCTTCACTGCTTAAGGCCATAAAAACCGAAGATCTCTTTCATTGCAGTCCCAATAGTTGTCCTCAGAACCTCACTCCTCTCAATTCTACCTTGAAGTCATGAACAGTATTGCCTTCTTTTACCATTTTGAGTGCAGTTAAAAAGCAGCTCAGCTGCAGTTCCATGATGCTGAGTTTAAGTTGATTTCCCTGTGCAGTTCTTTAGCCTCGCCTGCCCATGCTTCCCTTTGTTCCAACCATTTTATACAGTAAACACCAAAAATGGATGAAAGAGAAATGCTTCTGCACAGTATGGAAGCTGGGACATGTGACCTGGAAAGCAAATGCAATGACCACTACTCTAGACAAATCAAGAGAGTTCAAGATCTATATCAATCAATAATGATCCCCCAAAAAGGTCTTTTAGTCAACAGGATTTAAGACAAAATGATGTTGCGATTAGACAAGGAGCTTGGTGCCTCAGTCTGAGGACCTAAAGGGCAAACCGCACAAAGAGTCTCCCACTTGATACACTGCTTACAAAAAGCACGTGCCCAACTACTGTGCTATCAAGAGGGATGTTTCTGCCAGGTATGGAACAGAGGACCTTTCTCGTGTCAGGCGAACATGCTGAGCACTACACTACAGAAACCACTTTAAAATGCTTCTTTGCCTCTCCAGCTTTTGCTCATTTTTGGGGCTTGAAAATCATAGCTTTAAATCTAGCTAAGCAGTATGACTTCTCAAGCATTAGGATGAAAATTCAGACAACCCCACCAAAGTTCTCTTGTTTCCTACCCTTCGAGAAACAGACTGTTGCTAACTAGGCATAATATGAAGAGTTTTACTTTATCTCTGTAGTTCTCTCATTGGCATTTAGAGCATAACCTATTGCACAAATTGTGTATGCTTGATATTGCCTTGCAAGGATTTGTTATTTGCCATAGACTTGATGAAAGTAACTTTTAAATTTCAGCTAATTAGCATAACCTCTGTTAGGAAACAAAATGAGAACACACTCACTAAAGTTTATGCTTGAAAGACTTGAATTAGAATAGCCATTATGCTAAGAGTTTTAATTAATCAGCTTGGCTATTAATTAAGGAGCCTGACTTTTCTCTGTGAAGAACGGCTCTCCATTCAATTAAAAGGACAGCAGTTACACATCTACCAAGAGTTGTGTTTCTGCCTGGTATCGAGCCAGGGACCTTTCGAGTGTGAGGCCAACGTGATAACCACTACACTACAGAAACCCTACAGCACTGGCCGTTCAGGATCAGCCCAGCATTTCCTCCTTTTTGGTGCCTGCAAGGCATAGTTTAAAAACTGGCTTGAATTGTCTTCTCCCCGTTAGGACGCAAAATTCAATCCCACCAAGCAATGTTTTCTTGTTTCATTGCCTTTGAGAGACAGAATGTTACTCCCTAGGAATAATATGAAGAGCTTTACCGGATCACTGTAGGCTTATTCATCGGCATGGAAAGCAGTCCCTAGTGCACAAATTCTGCATCATTAACATTGCTTTGCATAGATTTTAATTGTCAGGAGACTATAAGGATGTTACTTTTAAGAATTAGCTAAGTAGCATAACTTATCTCTGTTAGGAGATCAAATACAGATGCACTCGTTGAGTTTCTGTTTTGTTTAATTTTGTTTGAAATACATGGATTAGCACACCCATCATGCTACAATGAGTTTTACATCATCCCTGTGACAATTGAAATCAGCCTTAAACACAGCTCCTAAAGCACAGTCCTTGCATCACCGGAGGACAAGCCTGCTGCATATATTGACTTTCTCGGTTTGCAAATGGAGACAGTGATGGGATATTTTTTTCCAACAGAGAAGCTACTCTTTATGTCCATACTAAGATGCTAGTAATCTTCTGATCTTGAAATTTCCATTTTGCACAATGTAGAACCAAGTTGCAGACGAAGAGGTTAGGGATTTCACATGCGTTATAGTGCCGGAGTTTGGAGTACAGGACTTGGAGAACTCAATTGAAGTAACTATGGAGTTCAGAAAATCATTTCCCTCTGCTGCAAGAAGGCCATTCGATTCCCTGGTGTCTACTTCAAATAGAAGACACAGAAACCAAAGAACCAGCTAATGTTTCTGCTCAGCTTCAATTCAAGGTCCTTTCACACATAATGCAAACGTGATGACCAATTCACTACAGACACCATGCAAAAATGCCTTGATGCAGTATGGTATCACTGCAATTTCAGATCAATTTTTTCACCAGCTCATCACCAAAACTGAAAATGTGTGCAAATTATTTAGGAGAAAGAATGAACATCATTTATGCCAAAACCTTTCATATTTGGAAGTTCACAAATAGCTGCCATTTTATGCAAATTTCGTGGGTATGTTGGATGGCCTAAAATGCGTTTCATGAGCAGACGTACCTAAAATTCAAATGGTTCACAATTGTAATTTTCAGAAATATCTGATTCAAACTGTCAGAAAAAAAATGCTGTTTAGCTGAAAGGGAACCCTCTAGTCCGACCTACACATCAGTCCAAACTGGTGGTCCTGGAAAATTGTAGGTTCTGTTCTTGCTTTCTAAACCTATGTTGCAGGGCCGTGTGAGCTCTTCACTGCTTAAGGCCATAAAAACCGAAGATCTCTTTCATTGCAGTCCCAATAGTTGTCCTCAGAACCTCACTCCTCTCAATTCTACCTTGAAGTCATGAACAGTATTGCCTTCTTTTACCATTTTGAGTGCAGTTAAAAAGCAGCTCAGCTGCAGTTCCATGATGCTGAGTTTAAGTTGATTTCCCTGTGCAGTTCTTTAGCCTCGCCTGCCCATGCTTCCCTTTGTTCCAACCATTTTATACAGTAAACACCAAAAATGGATGAAAGAGAAATGCTTCTGCACAGTATGGAAGCTGAGACATGTGACCTGGAAAGCAAATGCAATGACCACTACTCTAGACAAATCAAGAGAGTTCAAGATCTATATCAATCAATAATGATCCCCCAAAAAGGTCTTTTAGTCAACAGGATTTATGACAAAATGATGTTGCGATTAGACAAGGAGCTTGGTGCCTCAGTCTGAGGACCTAACGGGCAAACCGCACAAAGAGTCTCCCACTTGATACACTGCTTACAAAAAGCACGTGCCCAACTACTGTGCTATCAAGAGGGATGTTTCTGCCAGGTATGGAACAGAGGACCTTTCTCGTGTCAGGCGAACATGCTGAGCACTACACTACAGAAACCACTTTAAAATGCTTCTTTGCCTCTCCAGCTTTTGCTCATTTTTGGGGCTTGAAAATCATAGCTTTAAATCTAGCTAAGCAGTATGACTTCTCAAGCATTAGGATGAAAATTCAGACAACCCCACTAAAGTTCTCTTGTTTCCTACCCTTCGAGAAACAGACTGTTGCTAACTAGGCATAATATGAAGAGTTTTACTTTATCTCTGTAGTTCTCTCATTGGCATTTAGAGCATAACCTATTGCACAAATTGTGTATGCTTGATATTGCCTTGCAAGGATTTGTTCTTTGCCATAGACTTGATGAAAGTAACTTTTAAATTTCAGCTAATTAGCATAACCTCTGTTAGGAAACAAAATGAGAACACACTCACTAAAGTTTATGCTTCAAAGACTTGAATTAGAATACCCATTATGCTAAGAGTTTTAATTAATCAGCTTGGCTATTAATTAAGGAGCCTGACTTTTCTCTGTGAAGAACGACTCTCCATTCAATTAAAAGGACAGCAGTTACAAATCTACCAAGAGTTGTGTTTCTGGCTGGTATCGAGCCAGGGACCTTTCGCGTGTGAAACAAACGTGATAACCACTACACTACAGAAACCCTACAGCAGTGGCCGTTCAGGATCAGCCCAGCATTTCCTCCTTTTTGGTGCCTGCAAGGCATAGTTTAAAAACTGGCTTGAATTGTCTTCTCCCCGTTAGGACGCAAAATTCAATCCCACCAAGCAATGTTTTCTTGTTTCATTGCCTTTGAGAGACAGAATGTTACTCCCTAGGAATAATATGAAGAGCTTTACCGCATCACTGTAGGCTTATTCATCGGCATGGAAAGCAGTCCCTAGTGCACAAATTCTGCATCATTAACATTGCTTTGCATAGATTTTAATTGTCAGGAGACTATAAGGATGTTACTTTTAAGAATTAGCTAAGTAGCATAACTTATCTCTGTTAGGAGATCAAATACAGATGCACTCGTGGAGTTTCTGTTTTGTTTCATTTTGTTTGAAATACATGGATTAGCACACCCATCATGCTACAATGAGTTTTACATCATCCCTGTGACAATTGAAATCAGCCTTAAACACAGCTCCTAAAGCACAGTCCTTGCATCACCGGAGGACAAGCCTGCTGCATATATTGACTTTCTCGGTTTGCAAATGGAGACAGTGATGGGATATTTTTTTCCAACAGAGAAGCTACTCTTTATGTCCATACTAAGATGCTAGTAATCTTCTGATCTTGAAATTTCCATTTTGCACAATGTAGAACCAAGTTGCAGACGAAGAGGTTAGGGATTTCACATGCGTTATAGTGCCGGAGTTTGGAGTACAGGACTTGGAGAACTCAATTGAAGTAACTATGGAGTTCAGAAAATCATTTCCCTCTGCTGCAAGAAGGCCATTCGATTCCCTGGTGTCTACTTCAAATAGAAGACACAGAAACAAAAGAACCAGCTAATGTTTCTGCTCAGCTTCAATTCAAGGTCCTTTCACACATAATGCAAACGTGATGACCAATTCACTACAGACACCATGCAAAAATGCCTTGATGCAGTATGGTATCACTGCAATTTCAGATCAATTTTTTCACCAGCTCATCCCCAAAACTGAAAATGTGTGCAAATTATTTAGGAGAAAGAATGAACATCATTTATGCCAAAACCTTTCATATTTGGAAGTTCACAAATAGCTGCCATTTTATGCAAATTTCGTGGGTATGTTGGATGGCCTAAAATGCGTTTCATGAGCAGACGTACCTAAAATTCAAATGGTTCACAATTGTAATTTTCAGAAATATCTGATTCAAACTGTCAGAAAAAAAATGCTGTTTAGCTGAAAGGGAACCCTCTAGTCCGACCTACACATCAGTCCAAACTGGTGGTCCTGGAAAATTGTAGGTTCTGTTCTTGCTTTCTAAACCTATGTAGCAGGGCCGTGTGAGCTCTTCACTGCTTAAGGCCATAAAAACCGAAGATCTCTTTCATTGCAGTCCCAATAGTTGTCCTCAGAACCTCACTCCTCTCAATTCTACCTTGAAGTCATGAACAGTATTGCCTTCTTTTACCATTTTGAGTGCAGTTAAAAAGCAGCTCAGCTGCAGTTCCATGATGCTGAGTTTAAGTTGATTTCCCTGTGCAGTTCTTTAGCCTCGCCTGCCCATGCTTCCCTTTGTTCCAACCATTTTATACAGTAAACACCAAAAATGGATGAAAGAGAAATGCTTCTGCACAGTATGGAAGCTGGGACATGTGACCTGGAAAGCAAATGCAATGACCACTACTCTAGACAAATCAAGAGAGTTCAAGATCTATATCAATCAATAATGATCCCCCAAAAAGGTCTTTTAGTCAACAGGATTTATGACAAAATGATGTTGCGATTAGACAAGGAGCTTGGTGCCTCAGTCTGAGGACCTAAAGGGCAAACCGCACAAAGAGTCTCCCACTTGATACACTGCTTACAAAAAGCACGTGCCCAACTACTGTGCTATCAAGAGGGATGTTTCTGCCAGGTATGGAACAGAGGACCTTTCTCGTGTCAGGCGAACATGCTGAGCACTACACTACAGAAACCACTTTAAAATGCTTCTTTGCCTCTCCAGCTTTTGCTCATTTTTGGGGCTTGAAAATCATAGCTTTAAATCTAGCTAAGCAGTATGACTTCTCAAGCATTAGGATGAAAATTCAGACATCCCCACCAAAGTTCTCTTGTTTCCTACCCTTCGAGAAACAGACTGTTGCTAACTAGGCATAATATGAAGAGTTTTACTTTATCTCTGTAGTTCTCTCATTGGCATTTAGAGCATAACCTATTGCACAAATTGTGTATGCTTGATATTGCCTTGCAAGGATTTGTTCTTTGCCATAGACTTGATGAAAGTAACTTTTAAATTTCAGCTTATTAGCATAAACTCTGTTAGGAAACAAAATGAGAACACACTCACTAAAGTTTATGCTTGAAAGACTTGAATTAGAATACCCATTATGCTAAGAGTTTTAATTAATCAGCTTGGCTATTAATTAAGGAGCCTGACTTTTCTCTGTGAAGAACGACTCTCCATTCAATTAAAAGGACAGCAGTTACAAATCTACCAAGAGTTGTATATCTGCCTGGTATCGAGCCAGGGACCTTTCGCGTGTGAGGCCAACGTGATAACCACTACACTACAGAAACCCTATTGCACTAGCCCTTCAGGATCAGCCCAGCATTTCCTCCTTTTTGGTGCCTGCAACGCATAGTTTAAAAACTGGCTTGAATTGTCTTCTCCCCGTTAGGAGGCAAAATTCAATCCCACCAAGCAATGTTTTCTTGTGTCATTGCCTTTGAGAGACAGAATGTTACTCCCTAGGAATAATATGAAGAGCTTTACCGGATCACTGTAGGCTTATTCATCGGCATGGAAAGCAATCCCTAGTGCACAAATTCTGCATCATTAACATTGCTTTGCATAGATTTTAATTGTCAGGAGACTATAAGGATGTTACTTTTAAGAATTAGCTAAGTAGCATAACTTATCTCTGTTAGGAGATCAAATACAGATGCACTCGTGGAGTTTCTGTTTTGTTTCATTTTGTTTGAAATACATGGATTAGCACACCCATCATGCTACAATGAGTTTTACATCATCCCTGTGACAATTGAAATCAGCCTTAAACACAGCTCCTAAAGCACAGTCCTTGCATCACCGGAGGACAAGCCTGCTGCATATATTGACTTTCTCGGTTTGCAAATGGAGACAGTGATGGGATATTTTTTTCCAACAGAGAAGCTACTCTTTATGTCCATACTAAGATGCTAGTAATCTTCTGATCTTGAAATTTCCATTTTGCACAATGTAGAACCAAGTTGCAGACGAAGAGGTTAGGGATTTCACATGCGTTATAGTGCCGGAGTTTGGAGTACAGGACTTGGAGAACTCAATTGAAGTAACTATGGAGTTCAGAAAATCATTTCCCTCTGCTGCAAGAAGGCCATTCGATTCCCTGGTGTCTACTTCAAATAGAAGACACAGAAACAAAAGAACCAGCTAATGTTTCTGCTCAGCTTCAATTCAAGGTCCTTTCACACATAATGCAAACGTGATGACCAATTCACTACAGACACCATGCAAAAATGCCTTGATGCAGTATGGTATCACTGCAATTTCAGATCAATTTTTTCACCAGCTCATCCCCAAAACTGAAAATGTGTGCAAATTATTTAGGAGAAAGAATGAACATCATTTATGCCAAAACCTTTCATATTTGGAAGTTCACAAATAGCTGCCATTTTATGCAAATTTCGTGGGTATGTTGGATGGCCTAAAATGCGTTTCATGAGCAGACGTACCTAAAATTCAAATGGTTCACAATTGTAATTTTCAGAAATATCTGATTCAAACTGTCAGAAAAAAAATGCTGTTTAGCTGAAAGGGAACCCTCTAGTCCGACCTACACATCAGTCCAAACTGGTGGTCCTGGAAAATTGTAGGTTCTGTTCTTGCTTTCTAAACCTATGTAGCAGGGCCGTGTGAGCTCTTCACTGCTTAAGGCCATAAAAACCGAAGATCTCTTTCATTGCAGTCCCAATAGTTGTCCTCAGAACCTCACTCCTCTCAATTCTACCTTGAAGTCATGAACAGTATTGCCTTCTTTTACCATTTTGAGTGCAGTTAAAAAGCAGCTCAGCTGCAGTTCCATGATGCTGAGTTTAAGTTGATTTCCCTGTGCAGTTCTTTAGCCTCGCCTGCCCATGCTTCCCTTTGTTCCAACCATTTTATACAGTAAACACCAAAAATGGATGAAAGAGAAATGCTTCTGCACAGTATGGAAGCTGGGACATGTGACCTGGAAAGCAAATGCAATGACCACTACTCTAGACAAATCAAGAGAGTTCAAGATCTATATCAATCAATAATGATCCCCCAAAAAGGTCTTTTAGTCAACAGGATTTATGACAAAATGATGTTGCGATTAGACAAGGAGCTTGGTGCCTCAGTCTGAGGACCTAAAGGGCAAACCGCACAAAGAGTCTCCCACTTGATACACTGCTTACAAAAAGCACGTGCCCAACTACTGTGCTATCAAGAGGGATGTTTCTGCCAGGTATGGAACAGAGGACCTTTCTCGTGTCAGGCGAACATGCTGAGCACTACACTACAGAAACCACTTTAAAATGCTTCTTTGCCTCTCCAGCTTTTGCTCATTTTTGGGGCTTGAAAATCATAGCTTTAAATCTAGCTAAGCAGTATGACTTCTCAAGCATTAGGATGAAAATTCAGACAACCCCACCAAAGTTCTCTTGTTTCCTACCCTTCGAGAAACAGACTGTTGCTAACTAGGCATAATATGAAGAGTTTTACTTTATCTCTGTAGTTCTCTCATTGGCATTTAGAGCATAACCTATTGCACAAATTGTGTATGCTTGATATTGCCTTGCAAGGATTTGTTCTTTGCCATAGACTTGATGAAAGTAACTTTTAAATTTCAGCTAATTAGCATAACCTCTGTTAGGAAACAAAATGAGAACACACTCACTAAAGTTTATGCTTGAAAGACTTGAATTAGAATACCCATTATGCTAAGAGTTTTAATTAATCAGCTTGGCTATTAATTAAGGAGCCTGACTTTTCTCTGTGAAGAACGACTCTCCATTCAATTAAAAGGACAGCAGTTACAAATCTACCAAGAGTTGTGTTTCTGCCTGGTATCGAGCCAGGGACCTTTCGCGTGTGAGGCTAACGTGATAACCACTACACTACAGAAACCCTACTGCACTGGCCGTTCAGGATCAGCCCAGCATTTCCTCCTTTTTGGTGCCTGCAAGGCATAGTTTAAAAACTGGCTTGAATTGTCTTCTCCCCGTTAGGAGGCAAAATTCAATCCCACCAAGCAATGTTTTCTTGTTTCATTGCCTTTGAGAGACAGAATGTTACTCCCTAGGAATAATATGAAGAGCTTTACCGGATCACTGTAGGCTTATTCATCGGCATGGAAAGCAATCCCTAGTGCACAAATTCTGCATCATTAACATTGCTTTGCATAGATTTTAATTGTCAGGAGACTATAAGGATGTTACTTTTAAGAATTAGCTAAGTAGCATAACTTATCTCTGTTAGGAGATCAAATACAGATGCACTCGTGGAGTTTCTGTTTTGTTTCATTTTGTTTGAAATACATGGATTAGCACACCCATCATGCTACAATGAGTTTTACATCATCCCTGTGACAATTGAAATCAGCCTTAAACACAGCTCCTAAAGCACAGTCCTTGCATCACCGGAGGACAAGCCTGCTGCATATATTGACTTTCTCGGTTTGCAAATGGAGACAGTGATGGGATATTTTTTTCCAACAGAGAAGCTACTCTTTATGTCCATACTAAGATGCTAGTAATCTTCTGATCTTGAAATTTCCATTTTGCACAATGTAGAACCAAGTTGCAGACGAAGAGGTTAGGGATTTCACATGCGTTATAGTGCCGGAGTTTGGAGTACAGGACTTGGAGAACTCAATTGAAGTAACTAGGGAGTTCAGAAAATCATTTCCCTCTGCTGCAAGAAGGCCATTCGATTCCCTGGTGTCTACTTCAAATAGAAGACACAGAAACCAAAGAACCAGCTAATGTTTCTGCTCAGCTTCAATTCAAGGTCCTTTCACACATAATGCAAACGTGATGACCAATTCACTACAGACACCATGCAAAAATGCCTTGATGCAGTATGGTATCACTGCAATTTCAGATCAATTTTTTCACCAGCTCATCCCCAAAACTGAAAATGTGTGCAAATTATTTAGGAGAAAGAATGAACATCATTTATGCCAAAACCTTTCATATTTGGAAGTTCACAAATAGCTGCCATTTTATGCAAATTTCGTGGGTATGTCGGATGGCCTAAAATGCGTTTCATGAGCAGACGTACCTAAAATTCAAATGGTTCACAATTGTAATTTTCAGAAATATCTGATTCAAACTGTCAGAAAAAAAATGCTGTTTAGCTGAAAGGGAACCCTCTAGTCCGACCTACACATCAGTCCAAACTGGTGGTCCTGGAAAATTGTAGGTTCTGTTCTTGCTTTCTAAACCTATGTAGCAGGGCCGTGTGAGCTCTTCACTGCTTAAGGCCATAAAAACCGAAGATCTCTTTCATTGCAGTCCCAATAGTTGTCCTCAGAACCTCACTCCTCTCAATTCTACCTTGAAGTCATGAACAGTATTGCCTTCTTTTACCATTTTGAGTGCAGTTAAAAAGCAGCTCAGCTGCAGTTCCATGATGCTGAGTTTAAGTTGATTTCCCTGTGCAGTTCTTTAGCCTCGCCTGCCCATGCTTCCCTTTGTTCCAACCATTTTATACAGTAAACACCAAAAATGGATGAAAGAGAAATGCTTCTGCACAGTATGGAAGCTGGGACATGTGACCTGGAAAGCAAATGCAATGACCACTACTCTAGACAAATCAAGAGAGTTCAAGATCTATATCAATCAATAATGATCCCCCAAAAAGGTCTTTTAGTCAACAGGATTTATGCCAAAATGATGTTGCGATTAGACAAGGAGCTTGTTGCCTCAGTCTGAGGACCTAAAGGGCAAACCGCACAAAGAGTCTCCCACTTGATACACTGCTTACAAAAAGCACGTGCCCAACTACTGTGCTATCAAGAGGGATGTTTCTGCCAGGTATGGAACAGAGGACCTTTCTCGTGTCAGGCGAACATGCTGAGCACTACACTACAGAAACCACTTTAAAATGCTTCTTTGCCTCTCCAGCTTTTGCTCATTTTTGGGGCTTGAAAATCATAGCTTTAAATCTGGCTAAGCAGTATGACTTCTCAAGCATTAGGATGAAAATTCAGACAACCCCACCAAAGTTCTCTTGTTTCCTAAACTTCAAGAAACAGACTGTTGCTAACTAGGCATAATATGAAGAGTTTTACTTTATCTCTCTAGTTCTCTCATTGGCATTTAGAGCATAACCTATTGCACAAATTGTGTAGGCTTGATATTGCCTTGCAAGGATTTGTTCTTTGCCATAGACTTGATGAAAGTAACTTTTAAATTTCAGCTAATTAGCATAACCTCTGTTAGGAAACAAAATGAGAACACACTCACTAAAGTTTATGCTTGAAAGACTTGAATTAGAATAGCCATTATGCTAAGAATTTTAATTAATCTGCTTGGCCATTAATTAAGGAGCCTGACTTTTCTCTGTGAAGAACGGCTCTCCATTCAATTGAAAGGACAGCAGTTACACATCTACCAAGAGTTGTGTTTCTGCCTGGTATCGAGCCAGGGACCTTTCGCGTGTGAGGCAAACGTGATAACCACTACAGAAACCCTGCAGCACTGGCCGTTCAGGATCAGCCCAGCATTTCCTCCTTTTTGGTGCCTGCAAGGCATAGTTTAAAAACTGGCTTGAATTGTCTTCTCCCCGTTAGGAGGCAAAATTCAATCCCACCAAGCAATGTTTTCTTGTTTCATTGCCTTTGAGAGACAGAATGTTACTCCCTAGGAATAATATGAAGAGCTTTACCGGATCACTGTAGGCTTATTCATCGGCATGGAAAGCAATCCCTAGTGCACAAATTCTGCATCATTAACATTGCTTTGCATAGATTTTAATTGTCAGGAGACTATAAGGATGTTACTTTTAAGAATTAGCTAAGTAGCATAACTTATCTCTGTTAGGAGATCAAATACAGATGCACTCGTGGAGTTTCTGTTTTGTTTCATTTTGTTTGAAATACATGGATTAGCACACCCATCATGCTACAATGAGTTTTACATCATCCCTGTGACAATTGAAATCAGCCTTAAACACAGCTCCTAAAGCACAGTCCTTGCATCACCGGAGGACAAGCCTGCTGCATATATTGACTTTCTCGGTTTGCAAATGGAGACAGTGATGGGATATTTTTTTCCAACAGAGAAGCTACTCTTTATGTCCATACTAAGATGCTAGTAATCTTCTGATCTTGAAATTTCCATTTTGCACAATGTAGAACCAAGTTGCAGACGAAGAGGTTAGGGATTTCACATGCGTTATAGTGCCGGAGTTTGGAGTACAGGACTTGGAGAACTCAATTGAAGTAACTAGGGAGTTCAGAAAATCATTTCCCTCTGCTGCAAGAAGGCCATTCGATTCCCTGGTGTCTACTTCAAATAGAAGACACAGAAACCAAAGAACCAGCTAATGTTTCTGCTCAGCTTCAATTCAAGGTCCTTTCACACATAATGCAAACGTGATGACCAATTCACTACAGACACCATGCAAAAATGCCTTGATGCAGTATGGTATCACTGCAATTTCAGATCAATTTTTTCACCAGCTCATCCCCAAAACTGAAAATGTGTGCAAATTATTTAGGAGAAAGAATGAACATCATTTATGCCAAAACCTTTCATATTTGGAAGTTCACAAATAGCTGCCATTTTATGCAAATTTCGTGGGTATGTCGGATGGCCTAAAATGCGTTTCATGAGCAGACGTACCTAAAATTCAAATGGTTCACAATTGTAATTTTCAGAAATATCTGATTCAAACTGTCAGAAAAAAAATGCTGTTTAGCTGAAAGGGAACCCTCTAGTCCGACCTACACATCAGTCCAAACTGGTGGTCCTGGAAAATTGTAGGTTCTGTTCTTGCTTTCTAAACCTATGTAGCAGGGCCGTGTGAGCTCTTCACTGCTTAAGGCCATAAAAACCGAAGATCTCTTTCATTGCAGTCCCAATAGTTGTCCTCAGAACCTCACTCCTCTCAATTCTACCTTGAAGTCATGAACAGTATTGCCTTCTTTTACCATTTTGAGTGCAGTTAAAAAGCAGCTCAGCTGCAGTTCCATGATGCTGAGTTTAAGTTGATTTCCCTGTGCAGTTCTTTAGCCTCGCCTGCCCATGCTTCCCTTTGTTCCAACCATTTTATACAGTAAACACCAAAAATGGATGAAAGAGAAATGCTTCTGCACAGTATGGAAGCTGGGACATGTGACCTGGAAAGCAAATGCAATGACCACTACTCTAGACAAATCAAGAGAGTTCAAGATCTATATCAATCAATAATGATCCCCCAAAAAGGTCTTTTAGTCAACAGGATTTATGCCAAAATGATGTTGCGATTAGACAAGGAGCTTGGTGCCTCAGTCTGAGGACCTAAAGGGCAAACCGCACAAAGAGTCTCCCACTTGATACACTGCTTACAAAAAGCACGTGCCCAACTACTGTGCTATCAAGAGGGATGTTTCTGCCAGGTATGGAACAGAGGACCTTTCTCGTGTTAGGCGAACATGCTGAGCACTACACTACAGAAACCACTTTAAAATGCTTCTTTGCCTCTCCAGCTTTTGCTCATTTTTGGGGCTTGAAAATCATAGCTTTAAATCTGGCTAAGCAGTATGACTTCTCAAGCATTAGGATGAAAATTCAGACAACCCCACCAAAGTTCTCTTGTTTCCTAAACTTCAAGAAACAGACTGTTGCTAACTAGGCATAATATGAAGAGTTTTACTTTATCTCTCTAGTTCTCTCATTGGCATTTAGAGCATAACCTATTGCACAAATTGTGTAGGCTTGATATTGCCTTGCAAGGATTTGTTCTTTGCCATAGACTTGATGAAAGTAACTTTTAAATTTCAGCTAATTAGCATAACCTCTGTTAGGAAACAAAATGAGAACACACTCACTAAAGTTTATGCTTGAAAGACTTGAATTAGAATAGCCATTATGCTAAGAATTTTAATTAATCTGCTTGGCCATTAATTAAGGAGCCTGACTTTTCTCTGTGAAGAACGGCTCTCCATTCAATTGAAAGGACAGCAGTTACACATCTACCAAGAGTTGTGTTTCTGCCTGGTATCGAGCCAGGGACCTTTCGCGTGTGAGGCGAACGTGATAACCACTACACTACAGAAACCCTACAGCACTGGCCGTTCAGGATCAGCCCAGCATTTCCTCCTTTTTGGTGCCTGCAAGGCATAGTTTAAAAACTGGCTTGAATTGTCTTCTCCCCGTTAGGACGCAAAATTCAATCCCACCAAGCAATGTTTTCTTGTTTCATTGCTTTTGAGAGACAGAATGTTACTCCCTAGGAATAATATGAAGAGCTTTACCGGATCACTGTAGGCTTATTCATCGGCATGGAAAGCAGTCCCTAGTGCACAAATTCTGCATCATTAACATTGCTTTGCATAGATTTTAATTGTCAGGAGACTAGAAAGAATTTACTTTTAAGAATTCGCTAAGTAGCATAACTTATCTCTGTTAGGAGATCAAATACAGATGCACTCGTGGAGTTTCTGTTTTGTTTAATTTTGTTTGAAATACATGGATTAGCACACCCATCATGCTACAGTGAGTTTTACATCATCCCTGTGACAATTGAAATCAGCCTTAAACACAGCTCCTAAAGCACAGTCCTTGCATCACCGGAGGACAAGCCTGCTGCATATATTGACTTTCTCGGTTTGCAAATGGAGACAGTGATGGGATATTTTTTTCCAACAGAGAAGCTACTCTTTATGTCCATACTAAGATGCTAGTAATCTTCTGATCTTGAAATTTCCATTTTGCACAATGTAGAACCAAGTTGCAGACGAAGAGGTTAGGGATTTCACATGCGTTATAGTGCCGGAGTTTGGAGTACAGGACTTGGAGAACTCAATTGAAGTAACTAGGGAGTTCAGAAAATCATTTCCCTCTGCTGCAAGAAGGCCATTCGATTCCCTGGTGTCTACTTCAAATAGAAGACACAGAAACCAAAGAACCAGCTAATGTTTCTGCTCAGCTTCAATTCAAGGTCCTTTCACACATAATGCAAACGTGATGACCAATTCACTACAGACACCATGCAAAAATGCCTTGATGCAGTATGGTATCACTGCAATTTCAGATCAATTTTTTCACCAGCTCATCCCCAAAACTGAAAATGTGTGCAAATTATTTAGGAGAAAGAATGAACATCATTTATGCCAAAACCTTTCATATTTGGAAGTTCACAAATAGCTGCCATTTTATGCAAATTTCGTGGGTATGTCGGATGGCCTAAAATGCGTTTCATGAGCAGACGTACCTAAAATTCAAATGGTTCACAATTGTAATTTTCAGAAATATCTGATTCAAACTGTCAGAAAAAAAATGCTGTTTAGCTGAAAGGGAACCCTCTAGTCCGACCTACACATCAGTCCAAACTGGTGGTCCTGGAAAATTGTAGGTTCTGTTCTTGCTTTCTAAACCTATGTAGCAGGGCCGTGTGAGCTCTTCACTGCTTAAGGCCATAAAAACCGAAGATCTCTTTCATTGCAGTCCCAATAGTTGTCCTCAGAACCTCACTCCTCTCAATTCTACCTTGAAGTCATGAACAGTATTGCCTTCTTTTACCATTTTGAGTGCAGTTAAAAAGCAGCTCAGCTGCAGTTCCATGATGCTGAGTTTAAGTTGATTTCCCTGTGCAGTTCTTTAGCCTCGCCTGCCCATGCTTCCCTTTGTTCCAACCATTTTATACAGTAAACACCAAAAATGGATGAAAGAGAAATGCTTCTGCACAGTATGGAAGCTGGGACATGTGACCTGGAAAGCAAATGCAATGACCACTACTCTAGACAAATCAAGAGAGTTCAAGATCTATATCAATCAATAATGATCCCCCAAAAAGGTCTTTTAGTCAACAGGATTTATGCCAAAATGATGTTGCGATTAGACAAGGAGCTTGGTGCCTCAGTCTGAGGACCTAAAGGGCAAACCGCACAAAGAGTCTCCCACTTGATACACTGCTTACAAAAAGCACGTGCCCAACTACTGTGCTATCAAGAGGGATGTTTCTGCCAGGTATGGAACAGAGGACCTTTCTCGTGTTAGGCGAACATGCTGAGCACTACACTACAGAAACCACTTTAAAATGCTTCTTTGCCTCTCCAGCTTTTGCTCATTTTTGGGGCTTGAAAATCATAGCTTTAAATCTGGCTAAGCAGTATGACTTCTCAAGCATTAGGATGAAAATTCAGACAACCCCACCAAAGTTCTCTTGTTTCCTAAACTTCAAGAAACAGACTGTTGCTAACTAGGCATAATATGAAGAGTTTTACTTTATCTCTCTAGTTCTCTCATTGGCATTTAGAGCATAACCTATTGCACAAATTGTGTAGGCTTGATATTGCCTTGCAAGGATTTGTTCTTTGCCATAGACTTGATGAAAGTAACTTTTAAATTTCAGCTAATTAGCATAACCTCTGTTAGGAAACAAAATGAGAACACACTCACTAAAGTTTATGCTTGAAAGACTTGAATTAGAATAGCCATTATGCTAAGAATTTTAATTAATCTGCTTGGCCATTAATTAAGGAGCCTGACTTTTCTCTGTGAAGAACGGCTCTCCATTCAATTGAAAGGACAGCAGTTACACATCTACCAAGAGTTGTGTTTCTGCCTGGTATCGAGCCAGGGACCTTTCGCGTGTGAGGCAAACGTGATAACCACTACAGAAACCCTGCAGCACTGGCCGTTCAGGATCAGCCCAGCATTTCCTCCTTTTTGGTGCCTGCAAGGCATAGTTTAAAAACTGGCTTGAATTGTCTTCTCCCCGTTAGGAGGCAAAATTCAATCCCACCAAGCAATGTTTTCTTGTTTCATTGCCTTTGAGAGACAGAATGTTACTCCCTAGGAATAATATGAAGAGCTTTACCGGATCACTGTAGGCTTATTCATCGGCATGGAAAGCAATCCCTAGTGCACAAATTCTGCATCATTAACATTGCTTTGCATAGATTTTAATTGTCAGGAGACTATAAGGATGTTACTTTTAAGAATTAGCTAAGTAGCATAACTTATCTCTGTTAGGAGATCAAATACAGATGCACTCGTGGAGTTTCTGTTTTGTTTAATTTTGTTTGAAATACATGGATTAGCACACCCATCATGCTACAATGAGTTTTACATCATCCCTGTGACAATTGAAATCAGCCTTAAACACAGCTCCTAAAGCACAGTCCTTGCATCACCGGAGGACAAGCCTGCTGCATATATTGACTTTCTCGGTTTGCAAATGGAGACAGTGATGGGATATTTTTTTCCAACAGAGAAGCTACTCTTTATGTCCATACTAAGATGCTAGTAATCTTCTGATCTTGAAATTTCCATTTTGCACAATGTAGAACCAAGTTGCAGACGAAGAGGTTAGGGATTTCACATGCGTTATAGTGCCGGAGTTTGGAGTACAGGACTTGGAGAACTCAATTGAAGTAACTAGGGAGTTCAGAAAATCATTTCCCTCTGCTGCAAGAAGGCCATTCGATTCCCTGGTGTCTACTTCAAATAGAAGACACAGAAACCAAAGAACCAGCTAATGTTTCTGCTCAGCTTCAATTCAAGGTCCTTTCACACATAATGCAAACGTGATGACCAATTCACTACAGACACCATGCAAAAATGCCTTGATGCAGTATGGTATCACTGCAATTTCAGATCAATTTTTTCACCAGCTCATCCCCAAAACTGAAAATGTGTGCAAATTATTTAGGAGAAAGAATGAACATCATTTATGCCAAAACCTTTCATATTTGGAAGTTCACAAATAGCTGCCATTTTATGCAAATTTCGTGGGTATGTCGGATGGCCTAAAATGCGTTTCATGAGCAGACGTACCTAAAATTCAAATGGTTCACAATTGTAATTTTCAGAAATATCTGATTCAAACTGTCAGAAAAAAAATGCTGTTTAGCTGAAAGGGAACCCTCTAGTCCGACCTACACATCAGTCCAAACTGGTGGTCCTGGAAAATTGTAGGTTCTGTTCTTGCTTTCTAAACCTATGTAGCAGGGCCGTGTGAGCTCTTCACTGCTTAAGGCCATAAAAACCGAAGATCTCTTTCATTGCAGTCCCAATAGTTGTCCTCAGAACCTCACTCCTCTCAATTCTACCTTGAAGTCATGAACAGTATTGCCTTCTTTTACCATTTTGAGTGCAGTTAAAAAGCAGCTCAGCTGCAGTTCCATGATGCTGAGTTTAAGTTGATTTCCCTGTGCAGTTCTTTAGCCTCGCCTGCCCATGCTTCCCTTTGTTCCAACCATTTTATACAGTAAACACCAAAAATGGATGAAAGAGAAATGCTTCTGCACAGTATGGAAGCTGGGACATGTGACCTGGAAAGCAAATGCAATGACCACTACTCTAGACAAATCAAGAGAGTTCAAGATCTATATCAATCAATAATGATCCCCCAAAAAGGTCTTTTAGTCAACAGGATTTATGCCAAAATGATGTTGCGATTAGACAAGGAGCTTGGTGCCTCAGTCTGAGGACCTAAAGGGCAAACCGCACAAAGAGTCTCCCACTTGATACACTGCTTACAAAAAGCACGTGCCCAACTACTGTGCTATCAAGAGGGATGTTTCTGCCAGGTATGGAACAGAGGACCTTTCTCGTGTCAGGCGAACATGCTGAGCACTACACTACAGAAACCACTTTAAAATGCTTCTTTGCCTCTCCAGCTTTTGCTCATTTTTGGGGCTTGAAAATCATAGCTTTAAATCTGGCTAAGCAGTATGACTTCTCAAGCATTAGGATGAAAATTCAGACAACCCCACCAAAGTTCTCTTGTTTCCTAAACTTCAAGAAACAGACTGTTGCTAACTAGGCATAATATGAAGAGTTTTACTTTATCTCTCTAGTTCTCTCATTGGCATTTAGAGCATAACCTATTGCACAAATTGTGTAGGCTTGATATTGCCTTGCAAGGATTTGTTCTTTGCCATAGACTTGATGAAAGTAACTTTTAAATTTCAGCTAATTAGCATAACCTCTGTTAGGAAACAAAATGAGAACACACTCACTAAAGTTTATGCTTGAAAGACTTGAATTAGAATACCCATTATGCTAAGAGTTTTAATTAATCAGCTTGGCTATTAATTAAGGAGCCTGACTTTTCTCTGTGAAGAACGACACTCCATTCAATTAAAAGGACAGCAGTTACACATCTACCAAGAGCTGTGTTTCTGCCTGGTATCGAGCCAGGGACCTTTCGCGTGTGAGGCGAACGTGATAACCACTACACTACAGAAACCCTACAGCACTAGCCGTTCAGGATCAGCCCAGCATTTCCTCCTTTTTGGTGCCTGCAAGGCATAGTTTAAAAACTGGCTTGAATTGTCTTCTCCCCGTTAGGATGCAAAATTCAATCCCACCAAGCAATGTTTTCTTGTTTCATTGCCTTTGAGAGACAGAATGTTACTCCCTAGGAATAATATGAAGAGCTTTACCGGATCACTGTAGGCTTATTAATCGGCATGGAAAGCAGTCCCTAGTGCACAAATTCTGCATCATTAACATTGCTTTGCATAGATTTTAATTGTCAGGAGACTATAAGGATGTTACTTTTAAGAATTAGCTAAGTAGCATAACTTATCTCTGTTAGGAGATCAAATACAGATGCACTCGTGGAGTTTCTGTTTTGTTTAATTTTGTTTGAAATACATGGATTAGCACACCCATCATGCTACAATGAGTTTTACATCATCCCTGTGACAATTGAAATCAGCCTTAAACACAGCTCCTAAAGCACAGTCCTTGCATCACCGGAGGACAAGCCTGCTGCATATATTGACTTTCTCGGTTTGCAAATGGAGACAGTGATGGGATATTTTTTTCCAACAGAGAAGCTACTCTTTATGTCCATACTAAGATGCTAGTAATCTTCTGATCTTGAAATTTCCATTTTGCACAATGTAGAACCAAGTTGCAGACGAAGAGGTTAGGGATTTCACATGCGTTATAGTGCCGGAGTTTGGAGTACAGGACTTGGAGAACTCAATTGAAGTAACTAGGGAGTTCAGAAAATCATTTCCCTCTGCTGCAAGAAGGCCATTCGATTCCCTGGTGTCTACTTCAAATAGAAGACACAGAAACCAAAGAACCAGCTAATGTTTCTGCTCAGCTTCAATTCAAGGTCCTTTCACACATAATGCAAACGTGATGACCAATTCACTACAGACACCATGCAAAAATGCCTTGATGCAGTATGGTATCACTGCAATTTCAGATCAATTTTTTCACCAGCTCATCCCCAAAACTGAAAATGTGTGCAAATTATTTAGGAGAAAGAATGAACATCATTTATGCCAAAACCTTTCATATTTGGAAGTTCACAAATAGCTGCCATTTTATGCAAATTTCGTGGGTATGTCGGATGGCCTAAAATGCGTTTCATGAGCAGACGTACCTAAAATTCAAATGGTTCACAATTGTAATTTTCAGAAATGTCTGATTCAAACTGTCAGAAAAAAAATGCTGTTTAGCCGAAAGGGAACCCTCTAGTCCGACCTACACATCAGTCCAAACTGGTGGTCCTGGAAAATTGTAGGTTCTGTTCTTGCTTTCTAAACCTACGTAGCAGGGCCGTGTGAGCTCTTCACTGCTTAAGGCCATAAAAACCGAAGATCTCTTTCATTGCAGTCCCAATAGTTGTCCTCAGAACCTCACTCCTCTCAATTCTACCTTGAAGTCATGAACAGTATTGCCTTCTTTTACCATTTTGAGTGCAGTTAAAAAGCAGCTCAGCTGCAGTTCCATGATGCTGAGTTTAAGTTGATTTCCCTGTACAGTTCTTTAGCCTCGCCTGCCCATGCTTCCCTTTGTTCCAACCATTTTATACAGTAAACACCAAAAATGGATGAAAGAGAAATGCTTCTGCACAGTATGGAAGCTGGGACATGTGACCTGGAAAGCAAATGCAATGACCACTACTCTAGACAAATCAAGAGAGTTCAAGATCTATATCAATCAATAATGATCCCCCAAAAAGGTCTTTTAGTCAACAGGATTTATGACAAAATGATGTTGCGATTAGACAAGGAGCTTGGTGCCTCAGTCTGAGGACCTAAAGGGCAAACCGCACAAAGAGTCTCCCACTTGATACACTGCTTACAAAAAGCACGTGCCCAACTACTGTGCTATCAAGAGGGATGTTTCTGCCAGGTATGGAACAGAGGACCTTTCTCGTGTCAGGCGAATATGCTGAGCACTACACTACAGAAACCACTTTAAAATGCTTCTTTGCCTCTCCAGCTTATGCTCATTTTTGGGGCTTGAAAATCATAGCTTTAAATCTAGCTAAGCAGTATGACTTCTCAAGCATTAGGATGAAAATTCAGACAACCCCACCAAAGTTCTCTTGTTTCCTACCCTTCGAGAAACAGACTGTTGCTAACTAGGCATAATATGAAGAGTTTTACTTTATCTCTGTAGTTCTCTCATTGGCATTTAGAGCATAACCTATTGCACAAATTGTGTATGCTTGATATTGCCTTGCAAGGATTTGTTCTTTGCCATAGACTTGATGAAAGTAACTTTTAAATTTCAGCTAATTAGCATAACCTCTGTTAGGAAACAAAATGAGAACACACTCACTAAAGTTTATGCTTGAAAGACTTGAATTAGAATACCCATTATGCTAAGAGTTTTAATTAATCAGCTTGGCTATTAATTAAGGAGCCTGACTTTTCTCTGTGAAGAACGACTCTCCATTCAATTAAAAGGACAGCAGTTACAAATCTACCAAGAGTTGTGTTTCTGCCTGGTATCGAGCCAGGGACCTTTCGCGTGTGAGGCTAACGTGATAACCACTACACTACAGAAACCTACTGCACTGGCCGTTCAGGATCAGCCCAGCATTTCCTCCTTTTTGGTGCCTGCAAGGCATAGTTTAAAAACTGGCTTGAATTGTCTTCTCCCCGTTAGGAGGCAAAATTCAATCCCACCAAGCAATGTTTTCTTGTTTCATTGCCTTTGAGAGACAGAATGTTACTCCCTAGGAATAATATGAAGAGCTTTACCGGATCACTGTAGGCTTATTCATCGGCATGGAAAGCAATCCCTAGTGCACAAATTCTGCATCATTAACATTGCTTTGCATAGATTTTAATTGTCAGGAGACTATAAGGATGTTACTTTTAAGAATTAGCTAAGTAGCATAACTTATCTCTGTTAGGAGATCAAATACAGATGCACTCGTGGAGTTTCTGTTTTGTTTCATTTTGTTTGAAATACATGGATTAGCACACCCATCATGCTACAATGAGTTTTACATCATCCCTGTGACAATTGAAATCAGCCTTAAACACAGCTCCTAAAGCACAGTCCTTGCATCACCGGAGGACAAGCCTGCTGCATATATTGACTTTCTCGGTTTGCAAATGGAGACAGTGATGGGATATTTTTTTCCAACAGAGAAGCTACTCTTTATGTCCATACTAAGATGCTAGTAATCTTCTGATCTTGAAATTTCCATTTTGCACAATGTAGAACCAAGTTGCAGACGAAGAGGTTAGGGATTTCACATGCGTTATAGTGCCGGAGTTTGGAGTACAGGACTTGGAGAACTCAATTGAAGTAACTAGGAAGTTCAGAAAATCATTTCCCTCTGCTGCAAGAAGGCCATTCGATTCCCTGGTGTCTACTTCAAATAGAAGACACAGAAACCAAAGAACCAGCTAATGTTTCTGCTCAGCTTCAATTCAAGGTCCTTTCACACATAATGCAAACGTGATGACCAATTCACTACAGACACCATGCAAAAATGCCTTGATGCAGTATGGTATCACTGCAATTTCAGATCAATTTTTTCACCAGCTCATCCCCAAAACTGAAAATGTGTGCAAATTATTTAGGAGAAAGAATGAACATCATTTATGCCAAAACCTTTCATATTTGGAAGTTCACAAATAGCTGCCATTTTATGCAAATTTCGTGGGTATGTCGGATGGCCTAAAATGCGTTTCATGAGCAGACGTACCTAAAATTCAAATGGTTCACAATTGTAATTTTCAGAAATATCTGATTCAAACTGTCAGAAAAAAAATGCTGTTTAGCTGAAAGGGAACCCTCTAGTCCGACCTACACATCAGTCCAAACTGGTGGTCCTGGAAAATTGTAGGTTCTGTTCTTGCTTTCTAAACCTATGTAGCAGGGCCGTGTGAGCTCTTCACTGCTTAAGGCCATAAAAACCGAAGATCTCTTTCATTGCAGTCCCAATAGTTGTCCTCAGAACCTCACTCCTCTCAATTCTACCTTGAAGTCATGAACAGTATTGCCTTCTTTTACCATTTTGAGTGCAGTTAAAAAGCAGCTCAGCTGCAGTTCCATGATGCTGAGTTTAAGTTGATTTCCCTGTGCAGTTCTTTAGCCTCGCCTGCCCATGCTTCCCTTTGTTCCAACCATTTTATACAGTAAACACCAAAAATGGATGAAAGAGAAATGCTTCTGCACAGTATGGAAGCTGGGACATGTGACCTGGAAAGCAAATGCAATGACCACTACTCTAGACAAATCAAGAGAGTTCAAGATCTATATCAATCAATAATGATCCCCCAAAAAGGTCTTTTAGTCAACAGGATTTATGCCAAAATGATGTTGCGATTAGACAAGGAGCTTGGTGCCTCAGTCTGAGGACCTAAAGGGCAAACCGCACAAAGAGTCTCCCACTTGATACACTGCTTACAAAAAGCACGTGCCCAACTACTGTGCTATCAAGAGGGATGTTTCTGCCAGGTATGGAACAGAGGACCTTTCTCGTGTTAGGCGAACATGCTGAGCACTACACTACAGAAACCACTTTAAAATGCTTCTTTGCCTCTCCAGCTTTTGCTCATTTTTGGGGCTTGAAAATCATAGCTTTAAATCTGGCTAAGCAGTATGACTTCTCAAGCATTAGGATGAAAATTCAGACAACCCCACCAAAGTTCTCTTGTTTCCTAAACTTCAAGAAACAGACTGTTGCTAACTAGGCATAATATGAAGAGTTTTACTTTATCTCTCTAGTTCTCTCATTGGCATTTAGAGCATAACCTATTGCACAAATTGTGTAGGCTTGATATTGCCTTGCAAGGATTTGTTCTTTGCCATAGACTTGATGAAAGTAACTTTTAAATTTCAGCTAATTAGCATAACCTCTGTTAGGAAACAAAATGAGAACACACTCACTAAAGTTTATGCTTGAAAGACTTGAATTAGAATAGCCATTATGCTAAGAATTTTAATTAATCTGCTTGGCCATTAATTAAGGAGCCTGACTTTTCTCTGTGAAGAACGGCTCTCCATTCAATTGAAAGGACAGCAGTTACACATCTACCAAGAGTTGTGTTTCTGCCTGGTATCGAGCCAGGGACCTTTCGCGTGTGAGGCAAACGTGATAACCACTACAGAAACCCTGCAGCACTGGCCGTTCAGGATCAGCCCAGCATTTCCTCCTTTTTGGTGCCTGCAAGGCATAGTTTAAAAACTGGCTTGAATTGTCTTCTCCCCGTTAGGAGGCAAAATTCAATCCCACCAAGCAATGTTTTCTTGTTTCATTGCCTTTGAGAGACAGAATGTTACTCCCTAGGAATAATATGAAGAGCTTTACCGGATCACTGTAGGCTTATTCATCGGCATGGAAAGCAATCCCTAGTGCACAAATTCTGCATCATTAACATTGCTTTGCATAGATTTTAATTGTCAGGAGACTATAAGGATGTTACTTTTAAGAATTAGCTAAGTAGCATAACTTATCTCTTTTAGGAGATCAAATACAGATGCACTCGTGGAGTTTCTGTTTTGTTTCATTTTGTTTGAAATACATGGATTAGCACACCCATCATGCTACAATGAGTTTTACATCATCCCTGTGACAATTGAAATCAGCCTTAAACACAGCTCCTAAAGCACAGTCCTTGCATCACCGGAGGACAAGCCTGCTGCATATATTGACTTTCTCGGTTTGCAAATGGAGACAGTGATGGGATATTTTTTTCCAACAGAGAAGCTACTCTTTATGTCCATACTAAGATGCTAGTAATCTTCTGATCTTGAAATTTCCATTTTGCACAATGTAGAACCAAGTTGCAGACGAAGAGGTTAGGGATTTCACATGCGTTATAGTGCCGGAGTTTGGAGTACAGGACTTGGAGAACTCAATTGAAGTAACTAGGGAGTTCAGAAAATCATTTCCCTCTGCTGCAAGAAGGCCATTCGATTCCCTGGTGTCTACTTCAAATAGAAGACACAGAAACCAAAGAACCAGCTAATGTTTCTGCTCAGCTTCAATTCAAGGTCCTTTCACACATAATGCAAACGTGATGACCAATTCACTACAGACACCATGCAAAAATGCCTTGATGCAGTATGGTATCACTGCAATTTCAGATCAATTTTTTCACCAGCTCATCCCCAAAACTGAAAATGTGTGCAAATTATTTAGGAGAAAGAATGAACATCATTTATGCCAAAACCTTTCATATTTGGAAGTTCACAAATAGCTGCCATTTTATGCAAATTTCGTGGGTATGTCGGATGGCCTAAAATGCGTTTCATGAGCAGACGTACCTAAAATTCAAATGGTTCACAATTGTAATTTTCAGAAATATCTGATTCAAACTGTCAGAAAAAAAATGCTGTTTAGCTGAAAGGGAACCCTCTAGTCCGACCTACACATCAGTCCAAACTGGTGGTCCTGGAAAATTGTAGGTTCTGTTCTTGCTTTCTAAACCTATGTAGCAGGGCCGTGTGAGCTCTTCACTGCTTAAGGCCATAAAAACCGAAGATCTCTTTCATTGCAGTCCCAATAGTTGTCCTCAGAACCTCACTCCTCTCAATTCTACCTTGAAGTCATGAACAGTATTGCCTTCTTTTACCATTTTGAGTGCAGTTAAAAAGCAGCTCAGCTGCAGTTCCATGATGCTGAGTTTAAGTTGATTTCCCTGTGCAGTTCTTTAGCCTCGCCTGCCCATGCTTCCCTTTGTTCCAACCATTTTATACAGTAAACACCAAAAATGGATGAAAGAGAAATGCTTCTGCACAGTATGGAAGCTGGGACATGTGACCTGGAAAGCAAATGCAATGACCACTACTCTAGACAAATCAAGAGAGTTCAAGATCTATATCAATCAATAATGATCCCCCAAAAAGGTCTTTTAGTCAACAGGATTTATGCCAAAATGATGTTGCGATTAGACAAGGAGCTTGGTGCCTCAGTCTGAGGACCTAAAGGGCAAACCGCACAAAGAGTCTCCCACTTGATACACTGCTTACAAAAAGCACGTGCCCAACTACTGTGCTATCAAGAGGGATGTTTCTGCCAGGTATGGAACAGAGGACCTTTCTCGTGTCAGGCGAACATGCTGAGCACTACACTACAGAAACCACTTTAAAATGCTTCTTTGCCTCTCCAGCTTTTGCTCATTTTTGGGGCTTGAAAATCATAGCTTTAAATCTGGCTAAGCAGTATGACTTCTCAAGCATTAGGATGAAAATTCAGACAACCCCACCAAAGTTCTCTTGTTTCCTAAACTTCAAGAAACAGACTGTTGCTAACTAGGCATAATATGAAGAGTTTTACTTTATCTCTCTAGTTCTCTCATTGGCATTTAGAGCATAACCTATTGCACAAATTGTGTAGGCTTGATATTGCCTTGCAAGGATTTGTTCTTTGCCATAGACTTGATGAAAGTAACTTTTAAATTTCAGCTAATTAGCATAACCTCTGTTAGGAAACAAAATGAGAACACACTCACTAAAGTTTATGCTTGAAAGACTTGAATTAGAATACCCATTATGCTAAGAGTTTTAATTAATCAGCTTGGCTATTAATTAAGGAGCCTGACTTTTCTCTGTGAAGAACGACACTCCATTCAATTACAAGGACAGCAGTTACACATCTACCAAGAGCTGTGTTTCTGCCTGGTATCGAGCCAGGGACCTTTCGCGTGTGAGGCGAACGTGATAACCACTACACTACAGAAACCCTACAGCACTAGCCGTTCAGGATCAGCCCAGCATTTCCTCCTTTTTGGTGCCTGCAAGGCATAGTTTAAAAACTGGCTTGAATTGTCTTCTCCCCGTTAGGATGCAAAATTCAATCCCACCAAGCAATGTTTTCTTGTTTCATTGCCTTTGAGAGACAGAATGTTACTCCCTAGGAATAATATGAAGAGCTTTACCGGATCACTGTAGGCTTATTAATCGGCATGGAAAGCAGTCCCTAGTGCACAAATTCTGCACCATTAACATTGCTTTGCATAGATTTTAATTGTCAGGAGACTATAAGGATGTTACTTTTAAGAATTAGCTAAGTAGCATAACTTATCTCTGTTAGGAGATCAAATACAGATGCACTCGTGGAGTTTCTGTTTTGTTTAATTTTGTTTGAAATACATGGATTAGCACACCCATCATGCTACAATGAGTTTTACATCATCCCTGTGACAATTGAAATCAGCCTTAAACACAGCTCCTAAAGCACAGTCCTTGCATCACCGGAGGACAAGCCTGCTGCATATATTGACTTTCTCGGTTTGCAAATGGAGACAGTGATGGGATATTTTTTTCCAACAGAGAAGCTACTCTTTATGTCCATACTAAGATGCTAGTAATCTTCTGATCTTGAAATTTCCATTTTGCACAATGTAGAACCAAGTTGCAGACGAAGAGGTTAGGGATTTCACATGCGTTATAGTGCCGGAGTTTGGAGTACAGGACTTGGAGAACTCAATTGAAGTAACTAGGGAGTTCAGAAAATCATTTCCCTCTGCTGCAAGAAGGCCATTCGATTCCCTGGTGTCTACTTCAAATAGAAGACACAGAAACCAAAGAACCAGCTAATGTTTCTGCTCAGCTTCAATTCAAGGTCCTTTCACACATAATGCAAACGTGATGACCAATTCACTACAGACACCATGCAAAAATGCCTTGATGCAGTATGGTATCACTGCAATTTCAGAACAATTTTTTCACCAGCTCATCCCCAAAACTGAAAATGTGTGCAAATTATTTAGGAGAAAGAATGAACATCATTTATGCCAAAACCTTTCATATTTGGAAGTTCACAAATAGCTGCCATTTTATGCAAATTTCGTGGGTATGTTGGATGGCCTAAAATGCGTTTCATGAGCAGACGTACCTAAAATTCAAATGGTTCACAATTGTAATTTTCAGAAATATCTGATTCAAACTGTCAGAAAAAAAATGCTGTTTAGCTGAAAGGGAACCTTCTAGTCCGACCTACACATCAGTCCAAACTGGTGGTCCTGGAAAATTGTAGGTTCTGTTCTTGCTTTCTAAACCTATGTAGCAGGGCCGTGTGAGCTCTTCACTGCTTAAAGCCATAAAAACCGAAGATCTCTTTCATTGCAGTCCCAAAAGTTGTCCTCAGAACCTCACTCCTCTCAATTCTACCTTGAAGTCATGAACAGTATTGCCTTCTTTTACCATTTTGAGTGCAGTTAAAAAGCAGCTCAGCTGCAGTTCCATGATGCTGAGTTTAAGTTGATTTCCCTGTGCAGTTCTTTAGCCTCGCCTGCCCATGCTTCCCTTTGTTCCAACCATTTTATACAGTAAACACCAAAAATGGATGAAAGAGAAATGCTTCTGCACAGTATGGAAGCTGGGACATGTGACCTGGAAAGCAAATGCAATGACCACTACTCTAGACAAATCAAGAGAGTTCAAGATCTATATCAATCAATAATGATCCCCCAAAAAGGTCTTTTAGTCAACAGGATTTATGACAAAATGATGTTGCGATTAGACAAGGAGCTTGGTGCCTCAGTCTGAGGACCTAAAGGGCAAACTGCACAAAGAGTCTCCCACTTGATACACTGCTTACAAAAAGCACGTGCCCAACTACTGTGCTATCAAGAGGGATGTTTCTGCCAGGTATGGAACAGAGGACCTTTCTCGTGTCAGGCGAACATGCTGAGCACTACACTACAGAAACCACTTTAAAATGCTTCTTTGCCTCTCCAGCTTTTGCTCATTTTTGGGGCTTGAAAATCATAGCTTTAAATCTAGCTAAGCAGTATGACTTCTCAAGCATTAGGATGAAAATTCAGACAACCCCACCAAAGTTCTCTTGTTTCCTACCCTTCGAGAAACAGACTGTTGCTAACTAGGCATAATATGAAGAGTTTTACTTTATCTCTGTAGTTCTCTCATTGGCATTTAGAGCATAACCTATTGCACAAATTGTGTATGCTTGATATTGCCTTGCAAGGATTTGTTCTTTGCCATAGACTTGATGAAAGTAACTTTTAAATTTCAGCTAATTAGCATAACCTCTGTTAGGAAACAAAATGAGAACACACTCACTAAAGTTTATGCTTGAAAGACTTGAATTAGAATACCCATTATGCTAAGAGTTTTAAATAATCAGCTTGGCTATTAATTAAGGAGCCTGACTTTTCTCTGTGAAGAACGGCTCTCCATTCAATTAAAAGGACAGCAGTTACACATCTACCAAGAGTTCTGTTTCTGCCTGGTATCGAGCCAGGGACCTTTCGCGTGTGAGGCGAACGTGATAACCACTACACTACAGAAACCCTACAGCACTGGCCGTTCAGGATCAGCCCAGCATTTCCTCCTTTTTGGTGCCTGCAAGGCATAGTTTAAAAACTGGCTTGAATTGTCTTCTCCCCGTTAGGACGCAAAATTCAATCCCACCAAGCAATGTTTTCTTGTTTCATTGCTTTTGAGAGACAGAATGTTACTCCCTAGGAATAATATGAAGAGCTTTACCGGATCACTGTAGGCTTATTCATCGGCATGGAAAGCAGTCCCTAGTGCACAAATTCTGCATCATTAACATTGCTTTGCATAGATTTTAATTGTCAGGAGACTAGAAAGAATTTACTTTTAAGAATTCGCTAAGTAGCATAACTTATCTCTGTTAGGAGATCAAATACAGATGCACTCGTGGAGTTTCTGTTTTGTTTAATTTTGTTTGAAATACATGGATTAGCACACCCATCATGCTACAGTGAGTTTTACATCATCCCTGTGACAATTGAAATCAGCCTTAAACACAGCTCCTAAAGCACAGTCCTTGCATCACCGGAGGACAAGCCTGCTGCATATATTGACTTTCTCGGTTTGCAAATGGAGACAGTGATGGGATATTTTTTTCCAACAGAGAAGCTACTCTTTATGTCCATACTAAGATGCTAGTAATCTTCTGATCTTGAAATTTCCATTTTGCACAATGTAGAACCAAGTTGCAGACGAAGAGGTTAGGGATTTCACATGCGTTATAGTGCCGGAGTTTGGAGTACAGGACTTGGAGAACTCAATTGAAGTAACTAGGGAGTTCAGAAAATCATTTCCCTCTGCTGCAAGAAGGCCATTCGATTCCCTGGTGTCTACTTCAAATAGAAGACACAGAAACCAAAGAACCAGCTAATGTTTCTGCTCAGCTTCAATTCAAGGTCCTTTCACACATAATGCAAACGTGATGACCAATTCACTACAGACACCATGCAAAAATGCCTTGATGCAGTATGGTATCACTGCAATTTCAGAACAATTTTTTCACCAGCTCATCCCCAAAACTGAAAATGTGTGCAAATTATTTAGGAGAAAGAATGAACATCATTTATGCCAAAACCTTTCATATTTGGAAGTTCACAAATAGCTGCCATTTTATGCAAATTTCGTGGGTATGTTGGATGGCCTAAAATGCGTTTCATGAGCAGACGTACCTAAAATTCAAATGGTTCACAATTGTAATTTTCAGAAATATCTGATTCAAACTGTCAGAAAAAAAATGCTGTTTAGCTGAAAGGGAACCCTCTAGTCCGACCTACACATCAGTCCAAACTGGTGGTCCTGGAAAATTGTAGGTTCTGTTCTTGCTTTCTAAACCTATGTAGCAGGGCCGTGTGAGCTCTTCACTGCTTAAAGCCATAAAAACCGAAGATCTCTTTCATTGCAGTCCCAAAAGTTGTCCTCAGAACCTCACTCCTCTCAATTCTACCTTGAAGTCATGAACAGTATTGCCTTCTTTTACCATTTTGAGTGCAGTTAAAAAGCAGCTCAGCTGCAGTTCCATGATGCTGAGTTTAAGTTGATTTCCCTGTGCAGTTCTTTAGCCTCGCCTGCCCATGCTTCCCTTTGTTCCAACCATTTTATACAGTAAACACCAAAAATGGATGAAAGAGAAATGCTTCTGCACAGTATGGAAGCTGGGACATGTGACCTGGAAAGCAAATGCAATGACCACTACTCTAGACAAATCAAGAGAGTTCAAGATCTATATCAATCAATAATGATCCCCCAAAAAGGTCTTTTAGTCAACAGGATTTATGACAAAATGATGTTGCGATTAGACAAGGAGCTTGGTGCCTCAGTCTGAGGACCTAAAGGGCAAACTGCACAAAGAGTCTCCCACTTGATACACTGCTTACAAAAAGCACGTGCCCAACTACTGTGCTATCAAGAGGGATGTTTCTGCCAGGTATGGAACAGAGGACCTTTCTCGTGTCAGGCGAACATGCTGAGCACTACACTACAGAAACCACTTTAAAATGCTTCTTTGCCTCTCCAGCTTTTGCTCATTTTTGGGGCTTGAAAATCATAGCTTTAAATCTAGCTAAGCAGTATGACTTCTCAAGCATTAGGATGAAAATTCAGACAACCCCACCAAAGTTCTCTTGTTTCCTACCCTTCGAGAAACAGACTGTTGCTAACTAGGCATAATATGAAGAGTTTTACTTTATCTCTGTAGTTCTCTCATTGGCATTTAGAGCATAACCTATTGCACAAATTGTGTATGCTTGATATTGCCTTGCAAGGATTTGTTCTTTGCCATAGACTTGATGAAAGTAACTTTTAAATTTCAGCTAATTAGCATAACCTCTGTTAGGAAACAAAATGAGAACACACTCACTAAAGTTTATGCTTGAAAGACTTGAATTAGAATACCCATTATGCTAAGAGTTTTAATTAATCAGCTTGGCTATTAATTAAGGAGCCTGACTTTTCTCTGTGAAGAACGGCTCTCCATTCAATTAAAAGGACAGCAGTTACACATCTACCAAGAGTTCTGTTTCTGCCTGGTATCGAGCCAGGGACCTTTCGCGTGTGAGGCGAACGTGATAACCACTACACTACAGAAACCCTACAGCACTGGCCGTTCAGGATCAGCCCAGCATTTCCTCCTTTTTGGTGCCTGCAAGGCATAGTTTAAAAACTGGCTTGAATTGTCTTCTCCCCGTTAGGACGCAAAATTCAATCCCACCAAGCAATGTTTTCTTGTTTCATTGCTTTTGAGAGACAGAATGTTACTCCCTAGGAATAATATGAAGAGCTTTACCGGATCACTGTAGGCTTATTCATCGGCATGGAAAGCAGTCCCTAGTGCACAAATTCTGCATCATTAACATTGCTTTGCATAGATTTTAATTGTCAGGAGACTAGAAAGAATTTACTTTTAAGAATTCGCTAAGTAGCATAACTTATCTCTGTTAGGAGATCAAATACAGATGCACTCGTGGAGTTTCTGTTTTGTTTAATTTTGTTTGAAATACATGGATTAGCACACCCATCATGCTACAGTGAGTTTTACATCATCCCTGTGACAATTGAAATCAGCCTTAAACACAGCTCCTAAAGCACAGTCCTTGCATCACCGGAGGACAAGCCTGCTGCATATATTGACTTTCTCGGTTTGCAAATGGAGACAGTGATGGGATATTTTTTTCCAACAGAGAAGCTACTCTTTATGTCCATACTAAGATGCTAGTAATCTTCTGATCTTGAAATTTCCATTTTGCACAATGTAGAACCAAGTTGCAGACGAAGAGGTTAGGGATTTCACATGCGTTATAGTGCCGGAGTTTGGAGTACAGGACTTGGAGAACTCAATTGAAGTAACTAGGGAGTTCAGAAAATCATTTCCCTCTGCTGCAAGAAGGCCATTCGATTCCCTGGTGTCTACTTCAAATAGAAGACACAGAAACCAAAGAACCAGCTAATGTTTCTGCTCAGCTTCAATTCAAGGTCCTTTCACACATAATGCAAACGTGATGACCAATTCACTACAGACACCATGCAAAAATGCCTTGATGCAGTATGGTATCACTGCAATTTCAGAACAATTTTTTCACCAGCTCATCCCCAAAACTGAAAATGTGTGCAAATTATTTAGGAGAAAGAATGAACATCATTTATGCCAAAACCTTTCATATTTGGAAGTTCACAAATAGCTGCCATTTTATGCAAATTTCGTGGGTATGTTGGATGGCCTAAAATGCGTTTCATGAGCAGACGTACCTAAAATTCAAATGGTTCACAATTGTAATTTTCAGAAATATCTGATTCAAACTGTCAGAAAAAAAATGCTGTTTAGCTGAAAGGGAACCCTCTAGTCCGACCTACACATCAGTCCAAACTGGTGGTCCTGGAAAATTGTAGGTTCTGTTCTTGCTTTCTAAACCTATGTAGCAGGGCCGTGTGAGCTCTTCACTGCTTAAAGCCATAAAAACCGAAGATCTCTTTCATTGCAGTCCCAAAAGTTGTCCTCAGAACCTCACTCCTCTCAATTCTACCTTGAAGTCATGAACAGTATTGCCTTCTTTTACCATTTTGAGTGCAGTTAAAAAGCAGCTCAGCTGCAGTTCCATGATGCTGAGTTTAAGTTGATTTCCCTGTGCAGTTCTTTAGCCTCGCCTGCCCATGCTTCCCTTTGTTCCAACCATTTTATACAGTAAACACCAAAAATGGATGAAAGAGAAATGCTTCTGCACAGTATGGAAGCTGGGACATGTGACCTGGAAAGCAAATGCAATGACCACTACTCTAGACAAATCAAGAGAGTTCAAGATCTATATCAATCAATAATGATCCCCCAAAAAGGTCTTTTAGTCAACAGGATTTATGACAAAATGATGTTGCGATTAGACAAGGAGCTTGGTGCCTCAGTCTGAGGACCTAAAGGGCAAACTGCACAAAGAGTCTCCCACTTGATACACTGCTTACAAAAAGCACGTGCCCAACTACTGTGCTATCAAGAGGGATGTTTCTGCCAGGTATGGAACAGAGGACCTTTCTCGTGTCAGGCGAACATGCTGAGCACTACACTACAGAAACCACTTTAAAATGCTTCTTTGCCTCTCCAGCTTTTGCTCATTTTTGGGGCTTGAAAATCATAGCTTTAAATCTAGCTAAGCAGTATGACTTCTCAAGCATTAGGATGAAAATTCAGACAACCCCACCAAAGTTCTCTTGTTTCCTACCCTTCGAGAAACAGACTGTTGCTAACTAGGCATAATATGAAGAGTTTTACTTTATCTCTGTAGTTCTCTCATTGGCATTTAGAGCATAACCTATTGCACAAATTGTGTATGCTTGATATTGCCTTGCAAGGATTTGTTCTTTGCCATAGACTTGATGAAAGTAACTTTTAAATTTCAGCTAATTAGCATAACCTCTGTTAGGAAACAAAATGAGAACACACTCACTAAAGTTTATGCTTGAAAGACTTGAATTAGAATACCCATTATGCTAAGAGTTTTAATTAATCAGCTTGGCTATTAATTAAGGAGCCTGACTTTTCTCTGTGAAGAACGGCTCTCCATTCAATTAAAAGGACAGCAGTTACACATCTACCAAGAGTTCTGTTTCTGCCTGGTATCGAGCCAGGGACCTTTCGCGTGTGAGGCGAACGTGATAACCACTACACTACAGAAACCCTACAGCACTGGCCGTTCAGGATCAGCCCAGCATTTCCTCCTTTTTGGTGCCTGCAAGGCATAGTTTAAAAACTGGCTTGAATTGTCTTCTCCCCGTTAGGACGCAAAATTCAATCCCACCAAGCAATGTTTTCTTGTTTCATTGCTTTTGAGAGACAGAATGTTACTCCCTAGGAATAATATGAAGAGCTTTACCGGATCACTGTAGGCTTATTCATCGGCATGGAAAGCAGTCCCTAGTGCACAAATTCTGCATCATTAACATTGCTTTGCATAGATTTTAATTGTCAGGAGACTAGAAAGAATTTACTTTTAAGAATTCGCTAAGTAGCATAACTTATCTCTGTTAGGAGATCAAATACAGATGCACTCGTGGAGTTTCTGTTTTGTTTAATTTTGTTTGAAATACATGGATTAGCACACCCATCATGCTACAGTGAGTTTTACATCATCCCTGTGACAATTGAAATCAGCCTTAAACACAGCTCCTAAAGCACAGTCCTTGCATCACCGGAGGACAAGCCTGCTGCATATATTGACTTTCTCGGTTTGCAAATGGAGACAGTGATGGGATATTTTTTTCCAACAGAGAAGCTACTCTTTATGTCCATACTAAGATGCTAGTAATCTTCTGATCTTGAAATTTCCATTTTGCACAATGTAGAACCAAGTTGCAGACGAAGAGGTTAGGGATTTCACATGCGTTATAGTGCCGGAGTTTGGAGTACAGGACTTGGAGAACTCAATTGAAGTAACTAGGGAGTTCAGAAAATCATTTCCCTCTGCTGCAAGAAGGCCATTCGATTCCCTGGTGTCTACTTCAAATAGAAGACACAGAAACCAAAGAACCAGCTAATGTTTCTGCTCAGCTTCAATTCAAGGTCCTTTCACACATAATGCAAACGTGATGACCAATTCACTACAGACACCATGCAAAAATGCCTTGATGCAGTATGGTATCACTGCAATTTCAGAACAATTTTTTCACCAGCTCATCCCCAAAACTGAAAATGTGTGCAAATTATTTAGGAGAAAGAATGAACATCATTTATGCCAAAACCTTTCATATTTGGAAGTTCACAAATAGCTGCCATTTTATGCAAATTTCGTGGGTATGTTGGATGGCCTAAAATGCGTTTCATGAGCAGACGTACCTAAAATTCAAATGGTTCACAATTGTAATTTTCAGAAATATCTGATTCAACCTGTCAGAAAAAAAATGCTGTTTAGCTGAAAGGGAACCCTCTAGTCCGACCTACACATCAGTCCAAACTGGTGGTCCTGGAAAATTGTAGGTTCTGTTCTTGCTTTCTAAACCTATGTAGCAGGGCCGTGTGAGCTCTTCACTGCTTAAAGCCATAAAAACCGAAGATCTCTTTCATTGCAGTCCCAATAGTTGTCCTCAGAACCTCACTCCTCTCAATTCTACCTTGAAGTCATGAACAGTATTGCCTTCTTTTACCATTTTGAGTGCAGTTAAAAAGCAGCTCAGCTGCAGTTCCATGATGCTGAGTTTAAGTTTATTTCCCTGTGCAGTTCTTTAGCCTCGCCTGCCCATGCTTCCCTTTGTTCCAACCATTTTATACAGTAAACACCAAAAATGGATGAAAGAGAAATGCTTCTGCACAGTATGGAAGCTGGGACATGTGACCTGGAAAGCAAATGCAATGACCACTACTCTAGACAAATCAAGAGAGTTCAAGATCTATATCAATCAATAATGATCCCCCAAAAAGGTCTTTTAGTCAACAGGATTTATGACAAAATGATGTTGCGATTAGACAAGGAGCTTGGTGCCTCAGTCTGAGGACCTAAAGGGCAAACCGCACAAAGAGTCTCCCACTTGATACACTGCTTACAAAAAGCACGTGCCCAACTACTGTGCTATCAAGAGGGATGTTTCTGCCAGGTATGGAACAGAGGACCTTTCTCGTGTCAGGCGAACATGCTGAGCACTACACTACAGAAACCACTTTAAAATGCTTCTTTGCCTCTCCAGCTTTTGCTCATTTTTGGGGCTTGAAAATCATAGCTTTAAATCTAGCTAAGCAGTATGACTTCTCAAGCATTAGGATGAAAATTCAGACAACCCCACCAAAGTTCTCTTGTTTCCTACCCTTCGAGAAACAGACTGTTGCTAACTAGGCATAATATGAAGAGTTTTACTTTATCTCTGTAGTTCTCTCATTGGCATTTAGAGCATAACCTATTGCACAAATTGTGTATGCTTGATATTGCCTTGCAAGGATTTGTTCTTTGCCATAGACTTGATGAAAGTAACTTTTAAATTTCAGCTAATTAGCATAACCTCTGTTAGGAAACAAAATGAGAACACACTCACTAAAGTTTATGCTTGAAAGACTTGAATTAGAATAGCCATTATGCTAAGAGTTTTAATTAATCAGCTTGGCTATTAATTAAGGAGCCTGACTTTTCTCTGTGAAGAACGGCTCTCCATTCAATTAAAAGGACAGCAGTTACACATCTACAAAGAGTTGTGTTTCTGCCTGGTATCGAGCCAGGGACCTTTCGCGTGTGAGGCGAACGTGATAACCACTACACTACAGAAACCCTACAGCACTGGCCGTTCAGGATCAGCCCAGCATTTCCTCCTTTTTGGTGCCTGCAAGGCATAGTTTAAAAACTGGCTTGAATTGTCTTCTCCCCGTTAGGAGGCAAAATTCAATCCCACCAAGCAATGTTTTCTTGTTTCATTGCTTTTGAGAGACAGAATGTTACTCCCTAGGAATAATATGAAGAGCTTTACCGGATCACTGTAGGCTTATTCATCGGCATGGAAAGCAGTCCCTAGTGCACAAATTCTGCATCATTAACATTGCTTTGCATAGATTTTAATTGTCAGGAGACTAGAAAGAATTTACTTTTAAGAATTCGCTAAGTAGCATAACTTATCTCTGTTAGTAGATCAAATACAGATGCACTTGTGGAGTTTCTGTTTTGTTTAATTTTGTTTGAAATACATGGATTAGCACACCCATCATGCTACAATGAGTTTTACATCATCCCTGTGACAATTGAAATCAGCCTTAAACACAGCTCCTAAAGCATAGTCCTTGCATCACCGGAGGACAAGCCTGCTGCATATATTGACTTTCTCGGTTTGCAAATGGAGACAGTGATGGGATATTTTTTTCCAACAGAGAAGCTACTCTTTATGTCCATACTAAGATGCTAGTAATCTTCTGATCTTGAAATTTCCATTTTGCACAATGTAGAACCAAGTTGCAGACGAAGAGGTTAGGGATTTCACATGCGTTATAGTGCCGGAGTTTGGAGTACAGGACTTGGAGAACTCAATTGAAGTAACTAGGGAGTTCAGAAAATCATTTCCCTCTGCTGCAAGAAGGCCATTCGATTCCCTGGTGTCTACTTCAAATAGAAGACACAGAAACCAAAGAACCAGCTAATGTTTCTGCTCAGCTTCAATTCAAGGTCCTTTCACACATAATGCAAACGTGATGACCAATTCACTACAGACACCATGCAAAAATGCCTTGATGCAGTATGGTATCACTGCAATTTCAGATCAATTTTTTCACCAGCTCCTCCCCAAAACTGAAAATGTGTGCAAATTATTTAGGAGAAAGAATGAACATCATTTATGCCAAAACCTTTCATATTTGGAAGTTCACAAATAGCTGCCATTTTATGCAAATTTCGTGGGTATGTCGGATGGGCTAAAATGCGTTTCATGAGCAGACGTACCTAAAATTCAAATGGTTCACAATTGTAATTTTCAGAAATATCTGATTCAAACTGTCAGAAAAAAAATGCTGTTTAGCTGAAAGGGAACCCTCTAGTCCGACCTACACATCAGTCCAAACTGGTGGTCCTGGAAAATTGTAGGTTCTGTTCTTGCTTTCTAAACCTATGTAGCAGGGCCGTGTGAGCTCTTCACTGCTTAAGGCCATAAAAACCGAAGATCTCTTTCATTGCAGTCCCAATAGTTGTCCTCAGAACCTCACTCCTCTCAATTCTACCTTGAAGTCATGAACAGTATTGCCTTCTTTTACCATTTTGAGTGCAGTTAAAAAGCAGCTCAGCTGCAGTTCCATGATGCTGAGTTTAAGTTGATTTCCCTGTGCAGTTCTTTAGCCTCGCCTGCCCATGCTTCCCTTTGTTCCAACCATTTTATACAGTAAACACCAAAAATGGATGAAAGAGAAATGCTTCTGCACAGTATGGAAGCTGGGACATGTGACCTGGAAAGCAAATGCAATGACCACTACTCTAGACAAATCAAGAGAGTTCAAGATCTATATCAATCAATAATGATCCCCCAAAAAGGTCTTTTAGTCAACAGGATTTATGACAAAATGATGTTGCGATTAGACAAGGAGCTTGGTGCCTCAGTCTGAGGACCTAAAGGGCAAACCGCACAAAGAGTCTCCCACTTGATACACTGCTTACAAAAAGCACGTGCCCAACTACTGTGCTATCAAGAGGGATGTTTCTGCCAGGTATGGAACAGAGGACCTTTCTCGTGTCAGGCGAACATGCTGAGCACTACACTACAGAAACCACTTTAAAATGCTTCTTTGCCTCTCCAGCTTTTGCTCATTATTGGGGCTTGAAAATCATAGCTTTAAATCTGGCTAAGCAGTATGACTTCTCAAGCATTAGGATGAAAATTCAGACAACCCCACCAAAGTTCTCTTGTTTCCTAAACTTCAAGAAACAGACTGTTGCTAACTAGGCATAATATGAAGAGTTTTACTTTATCTCTCTAGTTCTCTCATTGGCATTTAGAGCATAACCTATTGCACAAATTGTGTAGGCTTGATATTGCCTTGCAAGGATTTGTTCTTTGCCATAGACTTGATGAAAGTAACTTTTAAATTTCAGCTAATTAGCATAACCTCTGTTAGGAAACAAAATGAGAACACACTCACTAAAGTTTATGCTTGAAAGACTTGAATTAGAATAGCCATTATGCTAAGAATTTTAATTAATCTGCTTGGCCATTAATTAAGGAGCCTGACTTTTCTCTGTGAAGAACATCTCTCCATTCAATTGAAAGGACAGCAGTTACACATCTACCAAGAGTTGTGTTTCTGCCTGGTATCGAGCCAGGGACCTTTCGCGTGTGAGGGAAACGTGATAACCACTACAGAAACCCTGCAGCACTGGCCGTTCAGGATCAGCCCAGCATTTCCTCCTTTTTGGTGCCTGCAAGGCATAGTTTAAAAACTGGCTTGAATTGTCTTCTCCCCGTTAGGACGCAAAATTCAATCCCACCAAGCAATGTTTTCTTGTTTCATTGCCTTTGAGAGACAGAATGTTACTTCCTAGGAATAATATGAAGAGCTTTACCGGATCACTGTAGGCTTATTCATCGGCATGGAAAGCAGTCCCTAGTGCACAAATTCTGCATCATTAACATTGCTTTGCATAGATTTTAATTGTCAGGAGACTATAAGGATGTTACTTTTAAGAATTAGCTAAGTAGCATAACTTATCTCTGTTAGGAGATCAAATACAGATGCACTCGTGGAGTTTCTGTTTTGTTTAATTTTGTTTGAAATACATGGATTAGCACACCCATCATGCTACAATGAGTTTTACATCATCCCTGTGACAATTGAAATCAGCCTTAAACACAGCTCCTAAAGCACAGTCCTTGCATCACCGGAGGACAAGCCTGCTGCATATATTGACTTTCTCGGTTTGCAAATGGAGACAGTGATGGGATATTTTTTTCCAACAGAGAAGCTACTCTTTATGTCCATACTAAGATGCTAGTAATCTTCTGATCTTGAAATTTCCATTTTGCACAATGTAGAACCAAGTTGCAGACGAAGAGGTTAGGGATTTCACATGCGTTATAGTGCCGGAGTTTGGAGTACAGGACTTGGAGAACTCAATTGAAGTAACTAGGGAGTTCAGAAAATCATTTCCCTCTGCTGCAAGAAGGCCATTCGATTCCCTGGTGTCTACTTCAAATAGAAGACACAGAAACCAAAGAACCAGCTAATGTTTCTGCTCAGATTCAATTCAAGGTCCTTTCACACATAATGCAAACGTGATGACCAATTCACTACAGACACCATGCAAAAATGCCTTGATGCATTATGGTATCACTGCAATTTCAGAACAATTTTTTCACCAGCTCATCCCCAAAACTGAAAATGTGTGCAAATTATTTAGGAGAAAGAATGAACATCATTTATGCCAAAACCTTTCATATGTGGAAGTTCACAAATAGCTGCCATTTTATGCAAATTTCGTGGGTATGTTGGATGGCCTAAAATGCGTTTCATGAGCAGACGTACCTAAAATTCAAATGGTTCACAATTGTAATTTTCAGAAATATCTGATTCAAACTGTCAGAAAAAAATGCTGTTTAGCTGAAAGGGAACCCTCTAGTCCGACCTACACATCAGTCCAAACTGGTGGTCCTGGAAAATTGTAGGTTCTGTTCTTGCTTTCTAAACCTATGTAGCAGGGCCGTGTGAGCTCTTCACTGCTTAAGGCCATAAAAACCGAAGATCTCTTTCATTGCAGTCCCAATAGTTGTCCTCAGAACCTCACTCCTCTCAATTCTACCTTGAATTCATGAACAGTATTGCCTTCTTTTACCATTTTGAGTGCAGTTAAAAAGCAGCTCAGCTGCAGTTCCATGATGCTGAGTTTAAGTTGATTTCCCTGTGCAGTTCTTTAGCCTCGCCTGCCCATGCTTCCCTTTGTTCCAACCATTTTATACAGTAAACACCAAAAATGGATGAAAGAGAAATGCTTCTGCACAGTATGGAAGCTGGGACATGTGACCTGGAAAGCAAATGCATTGACCACTACTCTAGAAAAATCAAGAGTGTTCAACATCTATATCAATCAATAATTATACCCCCAAAAGGTCTGGTTTTTAACAGGATTTATGACAAAATGATGCTGAAATTAGACAAGGAGCTTGGTGCCTCAGTCTGAGGACCTAAAGGGCAAACCGCACAAAGAGTCTCCCACTTGATACACTGCTTACAAAAAGCACGTGCCCAACTACTGTGCTATCAAGAGGGATGTTTCTGCCAGGTATGGAACAGAGGACCTTTCTCGTGTCAGGCGAACATGCTGAGCACTACACTACAGAAACCACTTTAAAATGCTTCTTTGCCTCTCCAGCTTTTGCTCATTTTTGGGGCTTGAAAATCATAGCTTTAAATCTAGCTAAGCAGTATGACTTCTCAAGCATTAGGATGAAAATTCAGACAACCCCACCAAAGTTCTCTTGTTTCCTACCCTTCGAGAAACAGACTGTTGCTAACTAGTCATAATATGAAGAGTTTTACTTTATCTCTGTAGTTCTCTCATTGGCATTTAGAGCATAACCTATTGCACAAATTGTGTATGCTTGATATTGCCTTGCAAGGATTTGTTCTTTGCCATAGACTTGATGAAAGTAACTTTTAAATTTCAGCTAATTAGCATAACCTCTGTTAGGAAACAAAATGAGAACACACTCACTAAAGTTTATGCTTGAAAGACTTGAATTAGAATACCCATTATGCTAAGAGTTTTAATTAATCAGCTTGGCTATTAATTAAGGAGCCTGACTTTTCTCTGTGAAGAACGACTCTCCATTCAATTAAAAGGACAGCAGTTACAAATCTACCAAGAGTTGTGTTTCTGCCTGGTATCGAGCCAGGGACCTTTCGCGTGTGAGGCAAACGTGATAACCACTACACTACAGAAACCCTACTGCACTAGCCGTTCAGGATCAGCCCAGCATTTCCTCCTTTTTGGTGCCTGCAAGGCATAGTTTAAAAACTGCCTTGAATTGTCTTCTCCCCGTTAGGATGCAAAATTCAATCCCACCAAGCAATGTTTTCTTGTTTCATTGCCTTTGAGAGACAGAATGTTACTCCCTAGGAATAATATGAAGAGCTTTACCGGATCACTGTAGGCTTATTCATCGGCATGGAAAGCAATCCCTAGTGCACAAATTCTGCATCATTAACATTGCTTTGCATAGATTTTAATTGTCAGGAGACTATAAGGATGTTACTTTTAAGAATTAGCTAAGTAGCATAACTTATCTCTGTTAGGAGATCAAATACAGATGCACTCGTGGAGTTTCTGTTTTGTTTAATTTTGTTTGAAATACATGGATTAGCACACCCATCATGCTACAATGAGTTTTACATCATCCCTGTGACAATTGAAATCAGCCTTAAACACAGCTCCTAAAGCACAGTCCTTGCATCACCGGAGGACAAGCCTGCTGCATATATTGACTTTCTCGGTTTGCAAATGGAGACAGTGATGGGATATTTTTTTCCAACAGAGAAGCTACTCTTTATGTCCATACTAAGATGCTAGTAATCTTCTGATCTTGAAATTTCCATTTTGCACAATGTAGAACCAAGTTGCAGACGAAGAGGTTAGGGATTTCACATGCGTTATAGTGCCGGAGTTTGGAGTACAGGACTTGGAGAACTCAATTGAAGTAACTAGGGAGTTCAGAAAATCATTTCCCTCTGCTGCAAGAAGGCCATTCGATTCCCTGGTGTCTACTTCAAATAGAAGACACAGAAACCAAAGAACCAGCTAATGTTTCTGCTCAGATTCAATTCAAGGTCCTTTCACACATAATGCAAACGTGATGACCAATTCACTACAGACACCATGCAAAAATGCCTTGATGCATTATGGTATCACTGCAATTTCAGAACAATTTTTTCACCAGCTCATCCCCAAAACTGAAAATGTGTGCAAATTATTTAGGAGAAAGAATGAACATCATTTATGCCAAAACCTTTCATATGTGGAAGTTCACAAATAGCTGCCATTTTATGCAAATTTCGTGGGTATGTTGGATGGCCTAAAATGCGTTTCATGAGCAGACGTACCTAAAATTCAAATGGTTCACAATTGTAATTTTCAGAAATATCTGATTCAAACTGTCAGAAAAAAATGCTGTTTAGCTGAAAGGGAACCCTCTAGTCCGACCTACACATCAGTCCAAACTGGTGGTCCTGGAAAATTGTAGGTTCTGTTCTTGCTTTCTAAACCTATGTAGCAGGGCCGTGTGAGCTCTTCACTGCTTAAGGCCATAAAAACCAAAGATCTTTTTCATTGCAGTCCCAATAGTTGTCCTCAGAACCTCACTCCTCTCAATTCTACCTTGAAGTCATGAACAGTATTGCCTTCTTTTACCATTTTGAGTGCAGTTAAAAAACAGCTCAGCTGCAGTTCCATGATGCTGAGTTTAAGTTGATTTCCCTGTGCAGTTCTTTAGCCTCGCCTGCCCATGCTTCCCTTTGTTCCAACCATTTTATACAGTAAACACCAAAAATGGATGAAAGAGAAATGCTTCTGCACAGTATGGAAGCTGGGACATGTGACCTGGAAAGCAAATGCAATGACCACTACTCTAGACAAATCAAGAGAGTTCAAGATCTATATCAATCAATAATGATCCCCCAAAAAGGTCTTTTAGTCAACAGGATTTATGCCAAAATGATGTTGCGATTAGACAAGGAGCTTGGTGCCTCAGTCTGAGGACCTAAAGGGCAAACCGCACAAAGAGTCTCCCACTTGATACACTGCTTACAAAAAGCACGTGCCCAACTACTGTTCTATCAAGAGGGATGTTTCTGCCAGGTATGGAACAGAAGACCTTTCTCGTGTCAGGCGAATATGCTGAGCACTACACTACAGAAATCACTTTAAAATGCTTCTTTGCCTCTCCAGCTTTTGCTCATTTTTGGGGCTTGAAAATCATAGCTTTAAATCTGGCTAAGCAGTATGACTTCTCAAGCATTAGGATGAAAATTCAGACAACCCCACCAAAGTTCTCTTGTTTCCTAAACTTCTAGAAACAGACTGTTGCTAACTAGGCATAATATGAAGAGTTTTACTTTATCTCTCTAGTTCTCTCATTGGCATTTAGAGCATAACCTATTGCACAAATTGTGTAGGCTTGATATTGCCTTGCAAGGATTTGTTCTTTGCCATAGACTTGATGAAAGTAACTTTTAAATTTCAGCTAATTAGCATAACCTCTGTTAGGAAACAAAATGAGAACACACTCACTAAAGTTTATGCTTGAAAGACTTGAATTAGAATAGCCATTATGCTAAGAATTTTAATTAATCAGCTTGGCCATTAATTAAGGAGCCTGACTTTTCTCTGTGAAGAACGGCTCTCCATTCAATTGAAAGGACAGCAGTTACACATCTACCAAGAGCTGTGCTTCTGCCTGGTATCAAGGCAGGGACCTTTCACATGTGAAGCAAATGTGATAACCACTACACTACAGAAATCCTACAGCACTGGCCGTTCAGGATCAGCCCAGCATTTCCTCCTTTTTGGTGCCTGCAAGGCATAGTTTAAAAACTGGCTTGAATTGTCTTCTCCCCGTTAGGAGGCAAAATTCAATCCCACCAAGCAATGTTTTCTTGTTTCATTGCCTTTGAGAGACAGAATGTTACTCCCTAGGAATAATATGAAGAGCTTTACCGGATCACTGTAGGCTTATTCATCGGCATGGAAAGCAGTCACTAGTGCACAAATTCTGCATCATTAACATTGCTTTGCATAGATTTTAATTGTCAGGAGACTATAAGGATGTTACTTTTAAGAATTAGCAAAGTAGCATAACCTATCTCTGTTAGGAGATCAAATACAGATGCACTCGTGGAGTTTCTGTTTTGTTTAATTTTGTTTGAAATACATGGATTAGCACACCCATCATGCTACAATGAGTTTTACATCATCCCTGTGAAAATTGAAATCAGCCTTAAACACAGCTCCTAAAGCACAGTCCTTGCATCACCGGAGGACAAGCCTGCTGCATATATTGACTTTCTCGGTTTGCAAATGGAGACAGTGATGGGATTTTTTTTCCAGCAGAGAAGCTACTCTTTATGTCCATACTAAGATGCTAGTAATCTTCTGATCTTGAAATTTCCATTTTGCACAATGTAGAACCAAGTTGCAGACGAAGAGGTTAGGGATTTCACATGCGTTATAGTGCTGGAGTTTGGAGTACAGGACTTGGAGAACTCAATTGGAGTAACTAGGGAGTTCAGAAAATCATTTCCCTCTGCTGCAAGAAGGCCATTCGATTCCCTGGTGTCTACTTCAAATAGAAGACACAGAAACAAAAGAACCAGCTAATGTTTCTGCTCAGCTTCAATTCAAGGTCCTTTCACACATAATGCAAACATGATGACCAATTGACTACAGACACCATGCAAAAATGCCTTGATGCAGTATGGTATCACTGCAATTTCAGAACAATTTTTTCACCAACTCATCCCCAAAACTGAAAATGTGTGCAAATTATTTAGGAGAAAAAATGAACAACATTTATGCCAAAACCATTCATATTTGGAAGTTCACAAATAGCTGCCATTTTATGCAAATTTCGTGGGTATGTTGGATGGCCTAAAATGCGTTTCATGAGCAGACGTACCTAAAATTCAAATGGTTCACAATTGTAATTTTCAGAAATATCTGATTCACTGTCAGAAAAAAATGCTGTTGAGCTGAAAGGGAACCCTGTAGTCCGACCTACACATCAGTCCAAACTGGTGGTCCTGGAAAATTGTAGGTTCTGTTCTTGCTTTCTAAACCTATGTAGCAGGGCCGTGTGAGCTCTTCACTGCTTAAGGCCATAAAAACCAAAGATCTTTTTCATTGCAGTCCCAATAGTTGTCCTCAGAACCTCACTCCTCTCAATTCTACCTTGAAGTCATGAACAGTATTTCCTTCTTTTACCATTTTGAGTGCAGTTAAAAAGCAGCTCAGCTGCAGTTCCATGATGCTGAGTTTAAGTTGATTTCCCTGTGCAGTTCTTTAGCCTCGCCTGCCCATGCTTCCCTTTGTTCCAACAATTTTATACAGTAAACACCAAAAATGGATGAAAGAGAAATGCTTCTGCACAGTATGGAAGCTGGGACATGTGACCTGGAAAGCAAATGCAATGACCACTACTCTAGACAAATCAAGAGAGTTCAAGATCTATATCAATCAATAATGATCCCCCAAAAAGGTCTTTTAGTCAACAGGATTTAGGACAAAATGATGTTGCGATTAGACAAGGAGCTTGGTGCCTCAGTCTGAGGACCTAAAGGGCAAACCGCACAAAGAGTCTCCCACTTGATACACTGCTTACAAAAAGCACGTGCCCAACTACTGTGCTATCAAGAGGGATGTTTCTGCGAGGTATGGAACAGAGGACCTTTCTCGTGTCAGGCGAACATGCTGAGCACTACACTACAGAAACCACTTTAAAATGCTTCTTTGCCTCTCCAGCTTTTGCTCATTTTTGGGGCTTGAAAATCATAGCTTTAAATCTAGCTAAGCAGTATGACTTCTCAAGCATTAGGATGAAAATTCAGACAACCCCACCAAAGTTCTCTTGTTTCCTACCCTTCGAGAAACAGACTGTTGCTAACTAGGCATAATATGAAGAGTTTTACTTTATCTCTGTAGTTCTCTCATTGGCATTTAGAGCATAACCTATTGCACAAATTGTGTATGCTTGATATTGTCTTGCAAGGATTTGTTCTTTGCCATAGACTTGATGAAAGTAACTTTTAAATTTCAGCTAATTAGCATAACCTCTGTTAGGAAACAAAATGAGAACACACTCACTAAAGTTTATGCTTGAAAGACTTGAATTAGAATAGCCATTATGCTAAGAGTTTTAATTAATCAGCTTGGCTATTAATTAAGGAGCCTGACTTTTCTCAGTGAAGAACGGTTCTCCATTCAATTAAAAGGACAGCAGTTACACATCTACCAAGAGTTGTGTTTCTGCCTGGTATCGAGCCAGGGACCTTTCGCGTGTGAGGCAAACGTGATAACCACTACACTACAGAAACCCTACAGCAGTGGCCGTTCAGGATCAGCCCAGCATTTCCTCCTTTTTGGTGCCTGCAAGGCATAGTTTAAAAACTGGCTTGAATTGTCTTCTCCCCGTTAGGACGCAAAATTCAATCCCACCAAGCAATGTTTTCTTGTTTCATTGCCTTTGAGAGACAGAATGTTACTCCCTAGGAATAATATGAAGAGCTTTACCGGATCACTGTAGGCTTATTCATCGGCATGGAAAGCAGTCCCTAGTGCACAAATTCTGCATCATTAACATTGCTTTGCATAGATTTTAATTGTCAGGAGACTATAAGGATGTTACTTTTAAGAATTAGCTAAGTAGCATAACTTATCTCTGTTAGGAGATCAAATACAGATGCACTAGTGGAGTTTCTGTTTTGTTTAATTTTGTTTGAAATACATGGATTAGCACACCCATCATGCTACAATGAGTTTTACATCATCCCTGTGACAATTGAAATCAGCCTTAAACACAGCTCCTAAAGCACAGTCCTTGCATCACCGGAGGACAAGCCTGCTGCAAATATTGACTTTCTTGGTTTGCAAATGGAGACAGTGATGGGATATTTTTTTCCAACAGAGAAGCTACTCTTTATGTCCATACTAAGATACTAGTAATCTTCTGATCTTGAAATTTCCATTTTGCACAATGTAGAACCAAGTTGCAGACGAAGAGGTTAGGGATTTCACATGCGTTATAGTGCCGGAGTTTGGAGTACAGGACTTGGAGAACTCAATTGAAGTAACTAGGGAGTTCAGAAAATCATTTCCCTCTGCTGCAAGAAGGCCATTCGATTCCCTGGTGTCTACTTCAAATAGAAGACACAGAAACAAAAGAACCAGCTAATGTTTCTGCTCAGCTTCAATTCAAGGTCCTTTCACACATAATGCAAACGTGATGACCAATTCACTACAGACACCATGCAAAAATGCCTTGATGCAGTATGGTATCGCTGCAATTTCAGATCAATTTTTTCGCCAGCTCATCCCCAAAACTGAAAATGTGTGCAAATTATTTAGGAGAAAGAATGAACATCATTTATGCCAAAACCTTTCATATTTGGAAGTTCACAAATAGCTGCCATTTTATGCAAATTTCGTGGGTATGTTGGATGGCCTAAAATGCGTTTCATGAGCAGACGTACCTAAAATTCAAATGGTTCACAATTGTAATTTTCAGAAATATCTGATTCAAACTGTGAGAAAAAAAATGCTGTTTAGCTGAAAGGGAACCCTCTAGTCCGACCTACACATCAGTCCAAACTGGTGGTCCTGGAAAATTGTAGGTTCTGTTCTTGCTTTCTAAACCTATGTAGCAGGGCCGTGTGAGCTCTTCACTGCTTAAGGCCATAAAAACCGAAGATCTCTTTCATTGCAGTCCCAATAGTTGTCCTCAGAACCTCACTCCTCTCAATTCTACCTTGAAGTCATGAACAGTATTGCCTTCTTTTACCATTTTGAGTGCAGTTAAAAAGCAGCTCAGCTGCAGTTCCATGATGCTGAGTTTAAGTTGATTTCCCTGTGCAGTTCTTTAGCCTCGCCTGCCCATGCTTCCCTTTGTTCCAACCATTTTATACAGTAAACACCAAAAATGGATGAAAGAGAAATGCTTCTGCACAGTATGGAAGCTGGGACATGTGACCTGGAAAGCAAATGCAATGACCACTACTCTAGACAAATCAAGAGAGTTCAAGATCTATATCAATCAATAATGATCCCCCAAAAAGGTCTTTTAGTCAACAGGATTTATGACAAAATGATGTTGCGATTAGACAAGGAGCTTGGTGCCTCAGTCTGAGGACCTAAAGGGCAAACCGCACAAAGAGTCTCCCACTTGATACACTGCTTACAAAAAGCACGTGCCCAACTACTGTGCTATCAAGAGGGATGTTTCTGCCAGGTATGGAACAGAGGACCTTTCTCGTGTCAGGCGAACATGCTGAGCACTACACTACAGAAACCACTTTAAAATGCTTCTTTGCCTCTCCAGCTTTTGCTCATTTTTGGGGCTTGAAAATCATAGCTTTAAATCTAGCTAAGCAGTATGACTTCTCAAGCATTAGGATGAAAATTCAGACAACCCCACCAAAGTTCTCTTGTTTCCTACCCTTCGAGAAACAGACTGTTGCTAACTAGGCATAATATGAAGAGTTTTACTTTATCTCTGTAGTTCTCTCATTGGCATTTAGAGCATAACCTATTGCACAAATTGTGTATGCTTGATATTGCCTTGCAAGGATTTATTCTTTGCCATAGACTTGATGAAAGTAACTTTTAAATTTCAGCTAATTAGCATAACCTCTGTTAGGAAACAAAATGAGAACACACTCACTAAAGTTTATGCTTGAAAGACTTGAATTAGAATACCCATTATGCTAAGAGTTTTAATTAATCAGCTTGGCTATTAATTAAGGAGCCTGACTTTTCTCTGTGAAGAACGACTCTCCATTCAATTAAAAGGACAGCAGTTACACATCTACCAAGAGTTGTGTTTCTGCCTGGTATCGAGCCAGGGACCTTTCGCGTGTGAGGCAAACGTGATAACCACTACACTACAGAAACCCTACAGCAGTGGCCGTTCAGGATCAGCCCAGCATTTCCTCCTTTTTGGTGCCTGCAAGGCATAGTTTAAAAACTGGCTTGAATTGTCTTCTCCCCGTTAGGACGCAAAATTCAATCCCACCAAGCAATGTTTTCTTGTTTCATTGCCTTTGAGAGACAGAATGTTACTCCCTAGGAATAATATGAAGAGCTTTACCGGATCACTGTAGGCTTATTCATCGGCATGGAAAGCAGTCCCTAGTGCACAAATTCTGCATCATTAACATTGCTTTGCATAGATTTTAATTGTCAGGAGACTATAAGGATGTTACTTTTAAGAATTAGCTAAGTAGCATAACTTATCTCTGTTAGGAGATCAAATACAGATGCACTCGTGGAGTTTCTGTTTTGTTTAATTTTGTTTGAAATACATGGATTAGCACACCCATCATGCTACAATGAGTTTTACATCATCCCTGTGACAATTGAAATCAGCCTTAAACACAGCTCCTAAAGCACAGTCCTTGCATCACCGGAGGACAAGCCTGCTGCAAATATTGACTTTCTCGGTTTGCAAATGGAGACAGTGATGGGATATTTTTTTCCAACAGAGAAGCTACTCTTTATGTCCATACTAAGATACTAGTAATCTTCTGATCTTGAAATTTCCATTTTGCACAATGTAGAACCAAGTTGCAGACGAAGAGGTTAGGGATTTCACATGCGTTATAGTGCCGGAGTTTGGAGTACAGGACTTGGAGAACTCAATTGAAGTAACTAGGGAGTTCAGAAAATCATTTCCCTCTGCTGCAAGAAGGCCATTCGATTCCCTGGTGTCTACTTCAAATAGAAGACACAGAAACAAAAGAACCAGCTAATGTTTCTGCTCAGCTTCAATTCAAGGTCCTTTCACACATAATGCAAACGTGATGACCAATTCACTACAGACACCATGCAAAAATGCCTTGATGCAGTATGGTATCACTGCAATTTCAGATCAATTTTTTCGCCAGCTCATCCCCAAAACTGAAAATGTGTGCAAATTATTTAGGAGAAAGAATGAACATCATTTATGCCAAAACCTTTCATATTTGGAAGTTCACAAATAGCTGCCATTTTATGCAAATTTCGTGGGTATGTTGGATGGCCTAAAATGCGTTTCATGAGCAGACGTACCTAAAATTCAAATGGTTCACAATTGTAATTTTCAGAAATATCTGATTCAAACTGTCAGAAAAAAAATGCTGTTTAGCTGAAAGGGAACCCTCTAGTCCGACCTACACATCAGTCCAAACTGGTGGTCCTGGAAAATTGTAGGTTCTGTTCTTGCTTTCTAAACCTATGTAGCAGGGCCGTGTGAGCTCTTCACTGCTTAAGGCCATAAAAACCGAAGATCTCTTTCATTGCAGTCCCAATAGTTGTCCTCAGAACCTCACTCCTCTCAATTCTACCTTGAAGTCATGAACAGTATTGCCTTCTTTTACCATTTTGAGTGCAGTTAAAAAGCAGCTCAGCTGCAGTTCCATGATGCTGAGTTTAAGTTGATTTCCCTGTGCAGTTCTTTAGCCTCGCCTGCCCATGCTTCCCTTTGTTCCAACCATTTTATACAGTAAACACCAAAAATGGATGAAAGAGAAATGCTTCTGCACAGTATGGAAGCTGGGACATGTGACCTGGAAAGCAAATGCAATGACCACTACTCTAGACAAATCAAGAGAGTTCAAGATCTATATCAATCAATAATGATCCCCCTAAAAGGTCTTTTAGTCAACAGGATTTATGACAAAATGATGTTGCGATTAGACAAGGAGCTTGGTGCCTCAGTCTGAGGACCTAAAGGGCAAACCGCACAAAGAGTCTCCCACTTGATACACTGCTTACAAAAAGCACGTGCCCAACTACTGTGCTATCAAGAGGGATGTTTCTGCCAGGTATGGAACAGAGGACCTTTCTCGTGTCAGGCGAACATGCTGAGCACTACACTACAGAAACCACTTTAAAATGCTTCTTTGCCTCTCCAGCTTTTGCTCATTTTTGGGGCTTGAAAATCATAGCTTTAAATCTAGCTAAGCAGTATGACTTCTCAAGCATTAGGATGAAAATTCAGACAACCCCACCAAAGTTCTCTTGTTTCCTACCCTTCGAGAAACAGACTGTTGCTAACTAGGCATAATATGAAGAGTTTTACTTTATCTCTGTAGTTCTCTCATTGGCATTTAGAGCATAACCTATTGCACAAATTGTGTATGCTTGATATTGCCTTGCAAGGATTTGTTCTTTGCCATAGACTTGATGAAAGTAACTTTTAAATTTCAGCTAATTAGCATAACCTCTGTTAGGAAACAAAATGAGAACACACTCACTAAAGTTTATGCTTGAAAGACTTGAATTAGAATAGCCATTATGCTAAGAGTTTTAATTAATCAGCTTGGCTATTAATTAAGGAGCCTGACTTTTCTCTGTGAAGAACGACTCTCCATTCAATTAAAAGGACAGCAGTTACAAATCTACCAAGAGTTGTGTTTCTGCCTGGTATCGAGCCAGGGACCTTTTGCGTGTGAGGCGAACGTGATAACCACTACACTACAGAAACCCTACTGCACTAGCCGTTCAGGATCAGCCCAGCATTTCCTCCTTTTTGGTGCCTGCAAGGCATAGTTTAAAAACTGGCTTGAATTGTCTTCTCCCCGTTAGGAGGCAAAATTCAATCCCACCAAGCAATGTTTTCTTGTTTCATTGCCTTTGAGAGACAGAATGTTACTCCCTAGGAATAATATGAAGAGCTTTACCGGATCACTGTAGGCTTATTCATCGGCATGGAAAGCAATCCCTAGTGCACAAATTCTGCATCATTAACATTGCTTTGCATAGATTTTAATTGTCAGGAGACTATAAGGATGTTACTTTTAAGAATTAGCTAAGTAGCATAACTTATCTCTGTTAGGAGATCAAATACAGATGCACTCGTGGAGTTTCTGTTTTGTTTAATTTTGTTTGAAATACATGGATTAGCACACCCATCATGCTACAATGAGTTTTACATCATCCCTGTGACAATTGAAATCAGCCTTAAACACAGCTCCTAAAGCACAGTCCTTGCATCACCGGAGGACAAGCCTGCTGCATATATTGACTTTCTCGGTTTGCAAATGGAGACAGTGATGGGATATTTTTTTCCAACAGAGAAGCTACTCTTTATGTCCATACTAAGATGCTAGTAATCTTCTGATCTTGAAATTTCCATTTTGCACAATGTAGAACCAAGTTGCAGACGAAGAGGTTAGGGATTTCACATGCGTTATAGTGCCGGAGTTTGGAGTACAGGACTTGGAGAACTCAATTGAAGTAACTATGGAGTTCAGAAAATCATTTCCCTCTGCTGCAAGAAGGCCATTCGATTCCCTGGTGTCTACGTCAAATAGAAGACACAGAAACCAAAGAACCAGCTAATGTTTCTGCTCAGCTTCAATTCAAGGTCCTTTCACACATAATGCAAACGTGATGACCAATTCACTACAGACACCATGCAAAAATGCCTTGATGCAGTATGGTATCACTGCAATTTCAGATCAATTTTTTCACCAGCTCATCCCCAAAACTGAAAATGTGTGCAAATTATTTAGGAGAAAGAATGAACATCATTTAGGCCAAAACCTTTCATATTTGGAAGTTCACAAATAGCTGCCATTTTATGCAAATTTCGTGGGTATGTTGGATGGCCTAAAATGCGTTTCATGAGCAGACGTACCTAAAATTCAAATGGTTCACAATTGTAATTTTCAGAAATATCTGATTCAAACTGTCAGAAAAAAAATGCTGTTTAGCTGAAAGGGAACCCTCTAGTCCGACCTACACATCAGTCCAAACTGGTGGTCCTGGAAAATTGTAGGTTCTGTTCTTGCTTTCTAAACCTATGTAGCAGGGCCGTGTGAGCTCTTCACTGCTTAAGGCCATAAAAACCGAAGATCTCTTTCATTGCAGTCCCAATAGTTGTCCTCAGAACCTCACTCCTCTCAATTCTACCTTGAAGTCATGAACAGTATTGCCTTCTTTTACCATTTTGAGTGCAGTTAAAAAGCAGCTCAGCTGCAGTTCCATGATGCTGAGTTTAAGTTGATTTCCCTGTGCAGTTCTTTAGCCTCGCCTGCCCATGCTTCCCTTTGTTCCAACCATTTTATACAGTAAACACCAAAAATGGATGAAAGAGAAATGCTTCTGCACAGTATGGAAGCTGGGACATGTGACCTGGAAAGCAAATGCAATGACCACTACTCTAGACAAATCAAGAGAGTTCAAGATCTATATCAATCAATAATGATCCCCCAAAAAGGTCTTTTAGTCAACAGGATTTATGACAAAATGATGTTGCGATTAGACAAGGAGCTTGGTGCCTCAGTCTGAGGACCTAAAGGGCAAACCGCACAAAGAGTCTCCCACTTGATACACTGCTTACAAAAAGCACGTGCCCAACTACTGTGCTATCAAGAGGGATGTTTCTGCCAGGTATGGAACAGAGGACCTTTCTCGTGTCAGGCGAACATGCTGAGCACTACACTACAGAAACCACTTTAAAATGCTTCTTTGCCTCTCCAGCTTTTGCTCATTTTTGGGGCTTGAAAATCATAGCTTTAAATCTAGCTAAGCAGTATGACTTCTCAAGCATTAGGATGAAAATTCAGACAACCCCACCAAAGTTCTCTTGTTTCCTACCCTTCGAGAAACAGACTGTTGCTAACTAGGCATAATATGAAGAGTTTTACTTTATCTCTGTAGTTCTCTCATTGGCATTTAGAGCATAACCTATTGCACAAATTGTGTATGCTTGATATTGCCTTGCAAGGATTTATTCTTTGCCATAGACTTGATGAAAGTAACTTTTAAATTTCAGCTAATTAGCATAACCTCTGTTAGGAAACAAAATGAGAACACACTCACTAAAGTTTATGCTTGAAAGACTTGAATTAGAATACCCATTATGCTAAGAGTTTTAATTAATCAGCTTGGCTATTAATTAAGGAGCCTGACTTTTCTCTGTGAAGAACGACTCTCCATTCAATTAAAAGGACAGCAGTTACACATCTACCAAGAGTTATGTTTCTGCCTGGTATCGAGCCAGGGACCTTTCGCGTGTGAGGCAAACGTGATAACCACTACACTACAGAAACCCTACAGCAGTGGCCGTTCAGGATCAGCCCAGCATTTCCTCCTTTTTGGTGCCTGCAAGGCATAGTTTAAAAACTGGCTTGAATTGTCTTCTCCCCGTTAGGATGCAAAATTCAATCCCACCAAGCAATGTTTTCTTGTTTCATTGCCTTTGAGAGACAGAATGTTACTCCCTAGGAATAATATGAAGAGCTTTACCGGATCACTGTAGGCTTATTCATCGGCATGGAAAGCAGTCCCTAGTGCACAAATTCTGCATCATTAACATTGCTTTGCATAGATTTTAATTGTCAGGAGACTATAAGGATGTTACTTTTAAGAATTAGCTAAGTAGCATAACTTATCTCTGTTAGGAGATCAAATACAGATGCACTCGTGGAGTTTCTGTTTTGTTTAATTTTGTTTGAAATACATGGATTAGCACACCCATCATGCTAAAATGAGTTTTACATCATCCCTGTGACAATTGAAATCAGCCTTATACACAGCTCCTAAAGCACAGTCCTTGCATCACCGGAGGACAAGCCTGCTGCAAATATTGACTTTCTCGGTTTGCAAATGGAGACAGTGATGGGATATTTTTTTCCAACAGAGAAGCTACTCTTTATGTCCATACTAAGATACTAGTAATCTTCTGATCTTGAAATTTCCATTTTGCACAATGTAGAACCAAGTTGCAGACGAAGAGGTTAGGGATTTCACATGCGTTATAGTGCCGGAGTTTGGAGTACAGGACTTGGAGAACTCAATTGAAGTAACTAGGGAGTTCAGAAAATCATTTCCCTCTGCTGCAAGAAGGCCATTCGATTCCCTGGTGTCTACTTCAAATAGAAGACACAGAAACAAAAGAACCAGCTAATGTTTCTGCTCAGCTTCAATTCAAGGTCCTTTCACACATAATGCAAACGTGATGACCAATTCACTACAGACACCATGCAAAAATGCCTTGATGCAGTATGGTATCACTGCAATTTCAGATCAATTTTTTCGCCAGCTCATCCCCAAAACTGAAAATGTGTGCAAATTATTTAGGAGAAAGAATGAACATCATTTATGCCAAAACCTTTCATATTTGGAAGTTCACAAATAGCTGCCATTTTATGCAAATTTCGTGGGTATGTTGGATGGCCTAAAATGCGTTTCATGAGCAGACGTACCTAAAATTCAAATGGTTCACAATTGTAATTTTCAGAAATATCTGATTCAAACTGTCAGAAAAAAAATGCTGTTTAGCTGAAAGGGAACCCTCTAGTCCGACCTACACATCAGTCCAAACTGGTGGTCCTGGAAAATTGTAGGTTCTGTTCTTGCTTTCTAAACCTATGTAGCAGGGCCGTGTGAGCTCTTCACTGCTTAAGGCCATAAAAACCGAAGATCTCTTTCATTGCAGTCCCAATAGTTGTCCTCAGAACCTCACTCCTCTCAATTCTACCTTGAAGTCATGAACAGTATTGCCTTCTTTTACCATTTTGAGTGCAGTTAAAAAGCAGCTCAGCTGCAGTTCCATGATGCTGAGTTTAAGTTGATTTCCCTGTGCAGTTCTTTAGCCTCGCCTGCCCATGCTTCCCTTTGTTCCAACCATTTTATACAGTAAACACCAAAAATGGATGAAAGAGAAATGCTTCTGCACAGTATGGAAGCTGGGACATGTGACCTGGAAAGCAAATGCAATGACCACTACTCTAGACAAATCAAGAGAGTTCAAGATCTATATCAATCAATAATGATCCCCCTAAAAGGTCTTTTAGTCAACAGGATTTATGACAAAATGATGTTGCGATTAGACAAGGAGCTTGGTGCCTCAGTCTGAGGACCTAAAGGGCAAACCGCACAAAGAGTCTCCCACTTGATACACTGCTTACAAAAAGCACGTGCCCAACTACTGTGCTATCAAGAGGGATGTTTCTGCCAGGTATGGAACAGAGGACCTTTCTCGTGTCAGGCGAACATGCTGAGCACTACACTACAGAAACCACTTTAAAATGCTTCTTTGCCTCTCCAGCTTTTGCTCATTTTTGGGGCTTGAAAATCATAGCTTTAAATCTAGCTAAGCAGTATGACTTCTCAAGCATTAGGATGAAAATTCAGACAACCCCACCAAAGTTCTCTTGTTTCCTACCCTTCGAGAAACAGACTGTTGCTAACTAGGCATAATATGAAGAGTTTTACTTTATCTCTGTAGTTCTCTCATTGGCATTTAGAGCATAACCTATTGCACAAATTGTGTATGCTTGATATTGCCTTGCAAGGATTTGTTCTTTGCCATAGACTTGATGAAAGTAACTTTTAAATTTCAGCTAATTAGCATAACCTCTGTTAGGAAACAAAATGAGAACACACTCACTAAAGTTTATGCTTGAAAGACTTGAATTAGAATACCCATTATGCTAAGAGTTTTAATTAATCAGCTTGGCTATTAATTAAGGAGCCTGACTTTTCTCTGTGAAGAACGACTCTCCATTCAATTAAAAGGACAGCAGTTACAAATCTACCAAGAGTTGTGTTTCTGCCTGGTATCGAGCCAGGGACCTTTTGCGTGTGAGGCGAACGTGATAACCACTACACTACAGAAACCCTACTGCACTAGCCGTTCAGGATCAGCCCAGCATTTCCTCCTTTTTGGTGCCTGCAAGGCATAGTTTAAAAACTGGCTTGAATTGTCTTCTCCCCGTTAGGAGGCAAAATTCAATCCCACCAAGCAATGTTTTCTTGTTTCATTGCCTTTGAGAGACAGAATGTTACTCCCTAGGAATAATATGAAGAGCTTTACCGGATCACTGTAGGCTTATTCATCGGCATGGAAAGCAAACCCTAGTGCACAAATTCTGCATCATTAACATTGCTTTGCATAGATTTTAATTGTCAGGAGACTATAAGGATGTTACTTTTAAGAATTAGCTAAGTAGCATAACTTATCTCTGTTAGGAGATCAAATACAGATGCACTCGTGGAGTTTCTGTTTTGTTTAATTTTGTTTGAAATACATGGATTAGCACACCCATCATGCTACAATGAGTTTTACATCATCCCTGTGACAATTGAAATCAGCCTTAAACACAGCTCCTAAAGCACAGTCCTTGCATCACCGGAGGACAAGCCTGCTGCATATATTGACTTTCTCGGTTTGCAAATGGAGACAGTGATGGGATATTTTTTTCCAACAGAGAAGCTACTCTTTATGTCCATACTAAGATGCTAGTAATCTTCTGATCTTGAAATTTCCATTTTGCACAATGTAGAACCAAGTTGCAGACGAAGAGGTTAGGGATTTCACATGCGTTATAGTGCCGGAGTTTGGAGTACAGGACTTGGAGAACTCAATTGAAGTAACTATGGAGTTCAGAAAATCATTTCCCTCTGCTGCAAGAAGGCCATTCGATTCCCTGGTGTCTACGTCAAATAGAAGACACAGAAACCAAAGAACCAGCTAATGTTTCTGCTCAGCTTCAATTCAAGGTCCTTTCACACATAATGCAAACGTGATGACCAATTCACTACAGACACCATGCAAAAATGCCTTGATGCAGTATGGTATCACTGCAATTTCAGATCAATTTTTTCACCAGCTCATCCCCAAAACTGAAAATGTGTGCAAATTATTTAGGAGAAAGAATGAACATCATTTATGCCAAAACCTTTCATATTTGGAAGTTCACAAATAGCTGCCATTTTATGCAAATTTCGTGGGTATGTTGGATGGCCTAAAATGCGTTTCATGAGCAGACGTACCTAAAATTCAAATGGTTCACAATTGTAATTTTCAGAAATATCTGATTCAAACTGTCAGAAAAAAAATGCTGTTTAGCTGAAAGGGAACCCTCTAGTCCGACCTACACATCAGTCCAAACTGGTGGTCCTGGAAAATTGTAGGTTCTGTTCTTGCTTTCTAAACCTATGTAGCAGGGCCGTGTGAGCTCTTCACTGCTTAAGGCCATAAAAACCGAAGATCTCTTTCATTGCAGTCCCAATAGTTGTCCTCAGAACCTCACTCCTCTCAATTCTACCTTGAAGTCATGAACAGTATTGCCTTCTTTTACCATTTTGAGTGCAGTTAAAAAGCAGCTCAGCTGCAGTTCCATGATGCTGAGTTTAAGTTGATTTCCCTGTGCAGTTCTTTAGCCTCGCCTGCCCATGCTTCCCTTTGTTCCAACAATTTTATAGAGTAAACACCAAAAATGGATGAAAGAGAAATGCTTCTGCACAGTATGGAAGCTGGGACATGTGACCTGGAAAGCAAATGCAATGACCACTACTCTAGACAAATCAAGAGAGTTCAAGATCTATATCAATCAATAATGATCCCCCAAAAAGGTCTTTTAGTCAACAGGATTTAGGACAAAATGATGTTGCGATTAGACAAGGAGCTTGGTGCCTCAGTCTGAGGACCTAAAGGGCAAACCGCACAAAGAGTCTCCCACTTGATACACTGCTTACAAAAAGCACGTGCCCAACTACTGTGCTATCAAGAGGGATGTTTCTGCGAGGTATGGAACAGAGGACCTTTCTCGTGTCAGGCGAACATGCTGAGCACTACACTACAGAAACCACTTTAAAATGCTTCTTTGCCTCTCCAGCTTTTGCTCATTTTTGGGGCTTGAAAATCATAGCTTTAAATCTAGCTAAGCAGTATGACTTCTCAAGCATTAGGATGAAAATTCAGACAACCCCACCAAAGTTCTCTTGTTTCCTACCCTTCGAGAAACAGACTGTTGCTAACTAGGCATAATATGAAGAGTTTTACTTTATCTCTGTAGTTCTCTCATTGGCATTTAGAGCATAACCTATTGCACAAATTGTGTATGCTTGATATTGTCTTGCAAGGATTTGTTCTTTGCCATAGACTTGATGAAAGTAACTTTTAAATTTCAGCTAATTAGCATAACCTCTGTTAGGAAACAAAATGAGAACACACTCACTAAAGTTTATGCTTGAAAGACTTGAATTAGAATAGCCATTATGCTAAGAGTTTTAATTAATCAGCTTGGCTATTAATTAAGGAGCCTGACTTTTCTCAGTGAAGAACGGTTCTCCATTCAATTAAAAGGACAGCAGTTACACATCTACCAAGAGTTGTGTTTCTGCCTGGTATCGAGCCAGGGATCTTTCGCGTGTGAGGCAAACGTGATAACCACTACACTACAGAAACCCTACAGCAGTGGCCGTTCAGGATCAGCCCAGCATTTCCTCCTTTTTGGTGCCTGCAAGGCATAGTTTAAAAACTGGCTTGAATTGTCTTCTCCCCGTTAGGACGCAAAATTCAATCCCACCAAGCAATGTTTTCTTGTTTCATTGCCTTTGAGAGACAGAATGTTACTCCCTAGGAATAATATGAAGAGCTTTACCGGATCACTGTAGGCTTATTCATCGGCATGGAAAGCAGTCCCTAGTGCACAAATTCTGCATCATTAACATTGCTTTGCATAGATTTTAATTGTCAGGAGACTATAAGGATGTTACTTTTAAGAATTAGCTAAGTAGCATAACTTATCTCTGTTAGGAGATCAAATACAGATGCACTAGTGGAGTTTCTGTTTTGTTTAATTTTGTTTGAAATACATGGATTAGCACACCCATCATGCTACAATGAGTTTTACATCATCCCTGTGACAATTGAAATCAGCCTTAAACACAGCTCCTAAAGCACAGTCCTTGCATCACCGGAGGACAAGCCTGCTGCAAATATTGACTTTCTCGGTTTGCAAATGGAGACAGTGATGGGATATTTTTTTCCAACAGAGAAGCTACTCTTTATGTCCATACTAAGATACTAGTAATCTTCTGATCTTGAAATTTCCATTTTGCACAATGTAGAACCAAGTTGCAGACGAAGAGGTTAGGGATTTCACATGCGTTATAGTGCCGGAGTTTGGAGTACAGGACTTGGAGAACTCAATTGAAGTAACTAGGGAGTTCAGAAAATCATTTCCCTCTGCTGCAAGAAGGCCATTCGATTCCCTGGTGTCTACTTCAAATAGAAGACACAGAAACAAAAGAACCAGCTAATGTTTCTGCTCAGCTTCAATTCAAGGTCCTTTCACACATAATGCAAACGTGATGACCAATTCACTACAGACACCATGCAAAAATGCCTTGATGCAGTATGGTATCGCTGCAATTTCAGATCAATTTTTTCGCCAGCTCATCCCCAAAACTGAAAATGTGTGCAAATTATTTAGGAGAAAGAATGAACATCATTTATGCCAAAACCTTTCATATTTGGAAGTTCACAAATAGCTGCCATTTTATGCAAATTTCGTGGGTATGTTGGATGGCCTAAAATGCGTTTCATGAGCAGACGTACCTAAAATTCAAATGGTTCACAATTGTAATTTTCAGAAATATCTGATTCAAACTGTGAGAAAAAAAATGCTGTTTAGCTGAAAGGGAACCCTCTAGTCCGACCTACACATCAGTCCAAACTGGTGGTCCTGGAAAATTGTAGGTTCTGTTCTTGCTTTCTAAACCTATGTAGCAGGGCCGTGTGAGCTCTTCACTGCTTAAGGCCATAAAAACCGAAGATCTCTTTCATTGCAGTCCCAATAGTTGTCCTCAGAACCTCACTCCTCTCAATTCTACCTTGAAGTCATGAACAGTATTGCCTTCTTTTACCATTTTGAGTGCAGTTAAAAAGCAGCTCAGCTGCAGTTCCATGATGCTGAGTTTAAGTTGATTTCCCTGTGCAGTTCTTTAGCCTCGCCTGCCCATGCTTCCCTTTGTTCCAACCATTTTATACAGTAAACACCAAAAATGGATGAAAGAGAAATGCTTCTGCACAGTATGGAAGCTGGGACATGTGACCTGGAAAGCAAATGCAATGACCACTACTCTAGACAAATCAAGAGAGTTCAAGATCTATATCAATCAATAATGATCCCCCAAAAAGGTCTTTTAGTCAACAGGATTTATGACAAAATGATGTTGCGATTAGACAAGGAGCTTGGTGCCTCAGTCTGAGGACCTAAAGGGCAAACCGCACAAAGAGTCTCCCACTTGATACACTGCTTACAAAAAGCACGTGCCCAACTACTGTGCTATCAAGAGGGATGTTTCTGCCAGGTATGGAACAGAGGACCTTTCTCGTGTCAGGCGAACATGCTGAGCACTACACTACAGAAACCACTTTAAAATGCTTCTTTGCCTCTCCAGCTTTTGCTCATTTTTGGGGCTTGAAAATCATAGCTTTAAATCTAGCTAAGCAGTATGACTTCTCAAGCATTAGGATGAAAATTCAGACAACCCCACCAAAGTTCTCTTGTTTCCTACCCTTCGAGAAACAGACTGTTGCTAACTAGGCATAATATGAAGAGTTTTACTTTATCTCTGTAGTTCTCTCATTGGCATTTAGAGCATAACCTATTGCACAAATTGTGTATGCTTGATATTGCCTTGCAAGGATTTATTCTTTGCCATAGACTTGATGAAAGTAACTTTTAAATTTCAGCTAATTAGCATAACCTCTGTTAGGAAACAAAATGAGAACACACTCACTAAAGTTTATGCTTGAAAGACTTGAATTAGAATACCCATTATGCTAAGAGTTTTAATTAATCAGCTTGGCTATTAATTAAGGAGCCTGACTTTTCTCTGTGAAGAACGACTCTCCATTCAATTAAAAGGACAGCAGTTACACATCTACCAAGAGTTGTGTTTCTGCCTGGTATCGAGCCAGGGACCTTTCGCGTGTGAGGCAAACGTGATAACCACTACACTACAGAAACCCTACAGCAGTGGCCGTTCAGGATCAGCCCAGCATTTCCTCCTTTTTGGTGCCTGCAAGGCATAGTTTAAAAACTGGCTTGAATTGTCTTCTCCCCGTTAGGACGCAAAATTCAATCCCACCAAGCAATGTTTTCTTGTTTCATTGCCTTTGAGAGACAGAATGTTACTCCCTAGGAATAATATGAAGAGCTTTACCGGATCACTGTAGGCTTATTCATCGGCATGGAAAGCAGTCCCTAGTGCACAAATTCTGCATCATTAACATTGCTTTGCATAGATTTTAATTGTCAGGAGACTATAAGGATGTTACTTTTAAGAATTAGCTAAGTAGCATAACTTATCTCTGTTAGGAGATCAAATACAGATGCACTCGTGGAGTTTCTGTTTTGTTTAATTTTGTTTGAAATACATGGATTAGCACACCCATCATGCTACAATGAGTTTTACATCATCCCTGTGACAATTGAAATCAGCCTTAAACACAGCTCCTAAAGCACAGTCCTTGCATCACCGGAGGACAAGCCTGCTGCAAATATTGACTTTCTCGGTTTGCAAATGGAGACAGTGATGGGATATTTTTTTCCAACAGAGAAGCTACTCTTTATGTCCATACTAAGATACTAGTAATCTTCTGATCTTGAAATTTCCATTTTGCACAATGTAGAACCAAGTTGCAGACGAAGAGGTTAGGGATTTCACATGCGTTATAGTGCCGGAGTTTGGAGTACAGGACTTGGAGAACTCAATTGAAGTAACTAGGGAGTTCAGAAAATCATTTCCCTCTGCTGCAAGAAGGCCATTCGATTCCCTGGTGTCTACTTCAAATAGAAGACACAGAAACAAAAGAACCAGCTAATGTTTCTGCTCAGCTTCAATTCAAGGTCCTTTCACACATAATGCAAACGTGATGACCAATTCACTACAGACACCATGCAAAAATGCCTTGATGCAGTATGGTATCACTGCAATTTCAGATCAATTTTTTCGCCAGCTCATCCCCAAAACTGAAAATGTGTGCAAATTATTTAGGAGAAAGAATGAACATCATTTATGCCAAAACCTTTCATATTTGGAAGTTCACAAATAGCTGCCATTTTATGCAAATTTCGTGGGTATGTTGGATGGCCTAAAATGCGTTTCATGAGCAGACGTACCTAAAATTCAAATGGTTCACAATTGTAATTTTCAGAAATATCTGATTCAAACTGTCAGAAAAAAAATGCTGTTTAGCTGAAAGGGAACCCTCTAGTCCGACCTACACATCAGTCCAAACTGGTGGTCCTGGAAAATTGTAGGTTCTGTTCTTGCTTTCTAAACCTATGTAGCAGGGCCGTGTGAGCTCTTCACTGCTTAAGGCCATAAAAACCGAAGATCTCTTTCATTGCAGTCCCAATAGTTGTCCTCAGAACCTCACTCCTCTCAATTCTACCTTGAAGTCATGAACAGTATTGCCTTCTTTTACCATTTTGAGTGCAGTTAAAAAGCAGCTCAGCTGCAGTTCCATGATGCTGAGTTTAAGTTGATTTCCCTGTGCAGTTCTTTAGCCTCGCCTGCCCATGCTTCCCTTTGTTCCAACCATTTTATACAGTAAACACCAAAAATGGATGAAAGAGAAATGCTTCTGCACAGTATGGAAGCTGGGACATGTGACCTGGAAAGCAAATGCAATGACCACTACTCTAGACAAATCAAGAGAGTTCAAGATCTATATCAATCAATAATGATCCCCCTAAAAGGTCTTTTAGTCAACAGGATTTATGACAAAATGATGTTGCGATTAGACAAGGAGCTTGGTGCCTCAGTCTGAGGACCTAAAGGGCAAACCGCACAAAGAGTCTCCCACTTGATACACTGCTTACAAAAAGCACGTGCCCAACTACTGTGCTATCAAGAGGGATGTTTCTGCCAGGTATGGAACAGAGGACCTTTCTCGTGTCAGGCGAACATGCTGAGCACTACACTACAGAAACCACTTTAAAATGCTTCTTTGCCTCTCCAGCTTTTGCTCATTTTTGGGGCTTGAAAATCATAGCTTTAAATCTAGCTAAGCAGTATGACTTCTCAAGCATTAGGATGAAAATTCAGACAACCCCACCAAAGTTCTCTTGTTTCCTACCCTTCGAGAAACAGACTGTTGCTAACTAGGCATAATATGAAGAGTTTTACTTTATCTCTGTAGTTCTCTCATTGGCATTTAGAGCATAACCTATTGCACAAATTGTGTATGCTTGATATTGCCTTGCAAGGATTTATTCTTTGCCATAGACTTGATGAAAGTAACTTTTAAATGTCAGCTAATTAGCATAACCTCTGTTAGGAAACAAAATGAGAACACACTCACTAAAGTTTATGCTTGAAAGACTTGAATTAGAATACCCATTATGCTAAGAGTTTTAATTAATCAGCTTGGCTATTAATTAAGGAGCCTGACTTTTCTCTGTGAAGAACGACTCTCCATTCAATTAAAAGGACAGCAGTTACACATCTACCAAGAGTTATGTTTCTGCCTGGTATCGAGCCAGGGACCTTTCGCGTGTGAGGCAAACGTGATAACCACTACACTACAGAAACCCTACAGCAGTGGCCGTTCAGGATCAGCCCAGCATTTCCTCCTTTTTGGTGCCTGCAAGGCATAGTTTAAAAACTGGCTTGAATTGTCTTCTCCCCGTTAGGACGCAAAATTCAATCCCACCAAGCAATGTTTTCTTGTTTCATTGCCTTTGAGAGACAGAATGTTACTCCCTAGGAATAATATGAAGAGCTTTACCGGATCACTGTAGGCTTATTCATCGGCATGGAAAGCAGTCCCTAGTGCACAAATTCTGCATCATTAACATTGCTTTGCATAGATTTTAATTGTCAGGAGACTATAAGGATGTTACTTTTAAGAATTAGCTAAGTAGCATAACTTATCTCTGTTAGGAGATCAAATACAGATGCACTCGTGGAGTTTCTGTTTTGTTTAATTTTGTTTGAAATACATGGATTAGCACACCCATCATGCTAAAATGAGTTTTACATCATCCCTGTGACAATTGAAATCAGCCTTATACACAGCTCCTAAAGCACAGTCCTTGCATCACCGGAGGACAAGCCTGCTGCAAATATTGACTTTCTCGGTTTGCAAATGGAGACAGTGATGGGATATTTTTTTCCAACAGAGAAGCTACTCTTTATGTCCATACTAAGATACTAGTAATCTTCTGATCTTGAAATTTCCATTTTGCACAATGTAGAACCAAGTTGCAGACGAAGAGGTTAGGGATTTCACATGCGTTATAGTGCCGGAGTTTGGAGTACAGGACTTGGAGAACTCAATTGAAGTAACTAGGGAGTTCAGAAAATCATTTCCCTCTGCTGCAAGAAGGCCATTCGATTCCCTGGTGTCTACTTCAAATAGAAGACACAGAAACCAAAGAACCAGCTAATGTTTCTGCTCAGCTTCAATTCAAGGTCCTTTCACACATAATGCAAACGTGATGACCAATTCACTACAGACACCATGCAAAAATGCCTTGATGCAGTATGGTATCACTGCAATTTCAGATCAATTTTTTCGCCAGCTCATCCCCAAAACTGAAAATGTGTGCAAATTATTTAGGAGAAAGAATGAACATCATTTATGCCAAAACCTTTCATATTTGGAAGTTCACAAATAGCTGCCATTTTATGCAAATTTCGTGGGTATGTTGGATGGCCTAAAATGCGTTTCATGAGCAGACGTACCTAAAATTCAAATGGTTCACAATTGTAATTTTCAGAAATATCTGATTCAAACTGTCAGAAAAAAAATGCTGTTTAGCTGAAAGGGAACCCTCTAGTCCGACCTACACATCAGTCCAAACTGGTGGTCCTGGAAAATTGTAGGTTCTGTTCTTGCTTTCTAAACCTATGTAGCAGGGCCGTGTGAGCTCTTCACTGCTTAAGGCCATAAAAACCGAAGATCTCTTTCATTGCAGTCCCAATAGTTGTCCTCAGAACCTCACTCCTCTCAATTCTACCTTGAAGTCATGAACAGTATTGCCTTCTTTTACCATTTTGAGTGCAGTTAAAAAGCAGCTCAGCTGCAGTTCCATGATGCTGAGTTTAAGTTGATTTCCCTGTGCAGTTCTTTAGCCTCGCCTGCCCATGCTTCCCTTTGTTCCAACCATTTTATACAGTAAACACCAAAAATGGATGAAAGAGAAATGCTTCTGCACAGTATGGAAGCTGGGACATGTGACCTGGAAAGCAAATGCAATGACCACTACTCTAGACAAATCAAGAGAGTTCAAGATCTATATCAATCAATAATGATCCCCCTAAAAGGTCTTTTAGTCAACAGGATTTATGACAAAATGATGTTGCGATTAGACAAGGAGCTTGGTGCCTCAGTCTGAGGACCTAAAGGGCAAACCGCACAAAGAGTCTCCCACTTGATACACTGCTTACAAAAAGCACGTGCCCAACTACTGTGCTATCAAGAGGGATGTTTCTGCCAGGTATGGAACAGAGGACCTTTCTCGTGTCAGGCGAACATGCTGAGCACTACACTACAGAAACCACTTTAAAATGCTTCTTTGCCTCTCCAGCTTTTGCTCATTTTTGGGGCTTGAAAATCATAGCTTTAAATCTAGCTAAGCAGTATGACTTCTCAAGCATTAGGATGAAAATTCAGACAACCCCACCAAAGTTCTCTTGTTTCCTACCCTTCGAGAAACAGACTGTTGCTAACTAGGCATAATATGAAGAGTTTTACTTTATCTCTGTAGTTCTCTCATTGGCATTTAGAGCATAACCTATTGCACAAATTGTGTATGCTTGATATTGCCTTGCAAGGATTTGTTCTTTGCCATAGACTTGATGAAAGTAACTTTTAAATTTCAGCTAATTAGCATAACCTCTGTTAGGAAACAAAATGAGAACACACTCACTAAAGTTTATGCTTGAAAGACTTGAATTAGAATACCCATTATGCTAAGAGTTTTAATTAATCAGCTTGGCTATTAATTAAGGAGCCTGACTTTTCTCTGTGAAGAACGACTCTCCATTCAATTAAAAGGACAGCAGTTACAAATCTACCAAGAGTTGTGTTTCTGCCTGGTATCGAGCCAGGGACCTTTTGCGTGTGAGGCGAACGTGATAACCACTACACTACAGAAACCCTACTGCACTAGCCGTTCAGGATCAGCCCAGCATTTCCTCCTTTTTGGTGCCTGCAAGGCATAGTTTAAAAACTGGCTTGAATTGTCTTCTCCCCGTTAGGAGGCAAAATTCAATCCCACCAAGCAATGTTTTCTTGTTTCATTGCCTTTGAGAGACAGAATGTTACTCCCTAGGAATAATATGAAGAGCTTTACCGGATCACTGTAGGCTTATTCATCGGCATGGAAAGCAAACCCTAGTGCACAAATTCTGCATCATTAACATTGCTTTGCATAGATTTTAATTGTCAGGAGACTATAAGGATGTTACTTTTAAGAATTAGCTAAGTAGCATAACTTATCTCTGTTAGGAGATCAAATACAGATGCACTCGTGGAGTTTCTGTTTTGTTTAATTTTGTTTGAAATACATGGATTAGCACACCCATCATGCTACAATGAGTTTTACATCATCCCTGTGACAATTGAAATCAGCCTTAAACACAGCTCCTAAAGCACAGTCCTTGCATCACCGGAGGACAAGCCTGCTGCATATATTGACTTTCTCGGTTTGCAAATGGAGACAGTGATGGGATATTTTTTTCCAACAGAGAAGCTACTCTTTATGTCCATACTAAGATGCTAGTAATCTTCTGATCTTGAAATTTCCATTTTGCACAATGTAGAACCAAGTTGCAGACGAAGAGGTTAGGGATTTCACATGCGTTATAGTGCCGGAGTTTGGAGTACAGGACTTGGAGAACTCAATTGAAGTAACTATGGAGTTCAGAAAATCATTTCCCTCTGCTGCAAGAAGGCCATTCGATTCCCTGGTGTCTACGTCAAATAGAAGACACAGAAACCAAAGAACCAGCTAATGTTTCTGCTCAGCTTCAATTCAAGGTCCTTTCACACATAATGCAAACGTGATGACCAATTCACTACAGACACCATGCAAAAATGCCTTGATGCAGTATGGTATCACTGCAATTTCAGATCAATTTTTTCACCAGCTCATCCCCAAAACTGAAAATGTGTGCAAATTATTTAGGAGAAAGAATGAACATCATTTATGCCAAAACCTTTCATATTTGGAAGTTCACAAATAGCTGCCATTTTATGCAAATTTCGTGGGTATGTTGGATGGCCTAAAATGCGTTTCATGAGCAGACGTACCTAAAATTCAAATGGTTCACAATTGTAATTTTCAGAAATATCTGATTCAAACTGTCAGAAAAAAAATGCTGTTTAGCTGAAAGGGAACCCTCTAGTCCGACCTACACATCAGTCCAAACTGGTGGTCCTGGAAAATTGTAGGTTCTGTTCTTGCTTTCTAAACCTATGTAGCAGGGCCGTGTGAGCTCTTCACTGCTTAAGGCCATAAAAACCGAAGATCTCTTTCATTGCAGTCCCAATAGTTGTCCTCAGAACCTCACTCCTCTCAATTCTACCTTGAAGTCATGAACAGTATTGCCTTCTTTTACCATTTTGAGTGCAGTTAAAAAGCAGCTCAGCTGCAGTTCCATGATGCTGAGTTTAAGTTGATTTCCCTGTGCAGTTCTTTAGCCTCGCCTGCCCATGCTTCCCTTTGTTCCAACCATTTTATACAGTAAACACCAAAAATGGATGAAAGAGAAATGCTTCTGCACAGTATTGAAGCTGGGACATGTGACCTGGAAAGCAAATGCAATGACCACTACTCTAGACAAATCAAGAGAGTTCAAGATCTATATCAATCAATAATGATCCCCCAAAAAGGTCTTTTAGTCAATAGGATTTATGACAAAATGATGTTGCGATTAGACAAGGAGCTTGGTGCCTCAGTCTGAGGACCTAAAGGGCAAACCGCACAAAGAGTCTCCCACTTGATACACTGCTTACAAAAAGCACGTGCCCAACTACTGTGCTATCAAGAGGGATGTTTCTGCCAGGTATGGAACAGAGGACCTTTCTCGTGTCAGGCGAACATGCTGAGCACTACACTACAGAAACCACTTTAAAATGCTTCTTTGCCTCTCCAGCTTTTGCTCATTTTTGGGGCTTGAAAATCATAGCTTTAAATCTGGCTAAGCAGTATGACTTCTCAAGCATTAGGATGAAAATTCAGACAACCCCACCAAAGTTCTCTTGTTTCCTAAACTTCAAGAAACAGACTGTTGCTAACTAGGCATAATATGAAGAGTTTTACTTTATCTCTGTAGTTCTCTCATTGGCATTTAGAGCATAACCTATTGCACAAATTGTGTATGCTTGATATTGCCTTGCAAGGATTTGTTCTTTGCCATAGACTTGATGAAAGTAACTTTTAAATTTCAGCTAATTAGCATAACCTCTGTTAGGAAACAAAATGAGAACACACTCACTAAAGTTTATGCTTGAAAGACTTGAATTAGAATACCCATTATGCTAAGAGTTTTAATTAATCAGCTTGGCTATTAATTAAGGAGCCTGACTTTTCTCTGTGAAGAACGACTCTCCATTCAATTAAAAGGACAGCAGTTACAAATCTACCAAGAGTTGTGTTTCTGCCTGGTATCGAGCCAGGGACCTTTCGCGTGTGAGGCTAACGTGATAACCACTACACTACAGAAACCCTACTGCACTAGCCGTTCAGGATCAGCCCAGCATTTCCTCCTTTTTGGTGCCTGCAAGGCATAGTTTAAAAACTGGCTTGAATTGTCTTCTCCCCGTTAGGAGGCAAAATTCAATCCCACCAAGCAATGTTTTCTTGTTTCATTGCCTTTGAGAGACAGAATGTTACTCCCTAGGAATAATATGAAGAGCTTTACCGGATCACTGTAGGCTTATTCATCGGCATGGAAAGCAATCCCTAGTGCACAAATTCTGCATCATTAACATTGCTTTGCATAGATTTTAATTGTCAGGAGACTATAAGGATGTTACTTTTAAGAATTAGCTAAGTAGCATAACTTATCTCTGTTAGGAGATCAAATACAGATGCACTCGTGGAGTTTCTGTTTTGTTTAATTTTGTTTGAAATACATGGATTAGCACACCCATCATGCTACAATGAGTTTTACATCATCCCTGTGACAATTGAAATCAGCCTTAAACACAGCTCCTAAAGCACAGTCCTTGCATCACCGGAGGACAAGCCTGCTGCATATATTGACTTTCTCGGTTTGCAAATGGAGACAGTGATGGGATATTTTTTTCCAACAGAGAAGCTACTCTTTATGTCCATACTAAGATGCTAGTAATCTTCTGATCTTGAAATTTCCATTTTGCACAATGTAGAACCAAGTTGCAGACGAAGAGGTTAGGGATTTCACATGCGTTATAGTGCCGGAGTTTGGAGTACAGGACTTGGAGAACTCAATTGAAGTAACTATGGAGTTCAGAAAATCATTTCCCTCTGCTGCAAGAAGGCCATTCGATTCCCTGGTGTCTACGTCAAATAGAAGACACAGAAACCAAAGAACCAGCTAATGTTTCTGCTCAGCTTCAATTCAAGGTCCTTTCACACATAATGCAAACGTGATGACCAATTCACTACAGACACCATGCAAAAATGCCTTGATGCAGTATGGTATCACTGCAATTTCAGATCAATTTTTTCACCAGCTCATCCCCAAAACTGAAAATGTGTGCAAATTATTTAGGAGAAAGAATGAACATCATTTATGCCAAAACCTTTCATATTTGGAAGTTCACAAATAGCTGCCATTTTATGCAAATTTCGTGGGTATGTTGGATGGCCTAAAATGCGTTTCATGAGCAGACGTACCTAAAATTCAAATGGTTCACAATTGTAATTTTCAGAAATATCTGATTCAAACTGTCAGAAAAAAAATGCTGTTTAGATGAAAGGGAACCCTCTAGTCCGACCTACACATCAGTCCAAACTGGTGGTCCTGGAAAATTGTAGGTTCTGTTCTTGCTTTCTAAACCTATGTAGCAGGGCCGTGTGAGCTCTTCACTGCTTAAGGCCATAAAAACCGAAGATCTCTTTCATTGCAGTCCCAATAGTTGTCCTCAGAACCTCACTCCTCTCAATTCTACCTTGAAGTCATGAACAGTATTGCCTTCTTTTACCATTTTGAGTGCAGTTAAAAAGCAGCTCAGCTGCAGTTCCATGATGCTGAGTTTAAGTTGATTTCCCTGTGCAGTTCTTTAGCCTCGCCTGCCCATGCTTCCCTTTGTTCCAACCATTTTATACAGTAAACACCAAAAATGGATGAAAGAGAAATGCTTCTGCACAGTATGGAAGCTGGGACATGTGACCTGGAAAGCAAATGCATTGACCACTACTCTAGAAAAATCAAGAGTGTTCAACATCTATATCAATCAATAATTATACCCCCAAAAGGTCTGGTTGTTAACAGGATTTATGACAAAATGATGCTGCAATTAGACAAGGAGCTTGGCGTCTCAGTCTCAGGACCTAAAGGGCAAACTGCAAAAAGAGAACCACTTCATACACTGTTTACAAACAACAATTGCCCCACTAGTGTGCTATCAAGAGGGATGTTTCTGCCCAGTTTCCAACTGAGGACCTTTCGCGTGTTAGGCGAATGTGATGACCACTACACTACAGAAACCACTGTTAAAAGATTCTTTGGGCTCACTCTCCAGCTTTTGCTCATTTTTGGCACTTGAAAATCATAGCTTTAAATCTGGCTAAGGAGTCTGACTTCTCAATCATTAGGATGGAAATTCTCACAACCCCACCAAAGTTCTCTTGTTTCTTACCATTTGAGGAACAGACTGTTGCTAACTAGGCATATTATGAAGAGTTTTACTTTATCTCTGTAGTTCCCTCATTGGCATATAGAGCATAACCTATTGCGCAAATTCTGTATGCTTGACATTGCCTTTCAAGGATTTTTTCTTTACCATAGAATTGATGAAATTAACTTTTGAAATTCAGCTAATTAGCATAACCTCTGTTGGGAAACAAAATGAGAACACACTCACCAAAGTTTATGCTTCCTGTAGTAATGTTTAAGAAACTGGCTTGAATTGTCTTCACCCCATTAGGACGCAAAATTCAAACCCAGCAACCAATGTTTACTTGTTTCATTGCCTTTGAGAGAGAATGTTACTCTCTAGGAATAATATGAAGAACTTTACCTGATCACTGGAAGCTGTTTCATTGGCATGGAAAGCAATCCCTAGTGCACAGATTCTGCATCATAAACATTGCTTTGCATGGATTTTAATTGTCAGGAGACTAGAAGGAATTTACTTTTAAGAATTAGCTAAGTAGCATAACTTATCTCTGTTAGTAGATCAAATACAGATGCACTCGTGGTGTTTCTGTTTTGTTTACTTTTGTTTGAAATACATGGATTAGCACACCCATCATGCTACAATGAGTTTTACATCATCCCTGTGACAATTGAAATCAGCCTTAAACACAGCTCCTAAAGCACAGTCCTTGCATCACCGGAGGACAAGCCTGCTGCATATATTGACTTTCTCGGTTTGCAAATAGAGCCCCAACAGAGAAACTACTCTTTATGTCCATACTAAGATGATAGTAATCTTCTGATCTTGAAATTTTAATTTTGCACAATGTGGAACCAAGTTGCAGAAGAAGACGTTGGGGATTTCACATGAGTTATAGTGCCAGATTTTGGAGTACAGGAATTGGAGAACTCAATCGGAGTAAGTAGGGAGTTCAAAAAATCTTTTCACTCTGCTGCAAGAAGGCCATTCGATTCCCTGATGTCTACTTCAAATACAAGAGTCAGAAACCCAAGAACCAACTACTGTTTCTACTCAGCTTCAATTCAAGCACCTTTTACGTATAATGCAAAGGTGATGACCACTTCACTACAGAAATCATTCAAAGACAGCTTGATGCAGTATGGTATCAATGCACTTTCAGAACAATCTTTTCACCAACTCATACCCAAAACTGATAATGAGTGCAAGTTATTGAGTAAAAGAATGAATATAATTTATGCCAAAACCTTTCATATTTGCAAGTTCACAAATAGCTGCCATTTTACGCAAATTTAGTGGGTATGTTGGATGGCCTAAAATGCTAATAATGAGCAGATGTACCTAAAATTCAAATGGTTCACAAGTCCAATTTTTCAGAAATATCTGATTCAAACTTGCAGAAAAAATATTGGTTAGCTGACAGGAAACCCTCTAGTCCGAGCGACACTTCTGTCCAAACTGCTGGTCCTGGAAAATGGTAGGTTCTGTTCTGGCTTTCTAAACTTATGCAGCAGGGCCATGTGAGATCTTCACTGCTTAAGGCCATAAAACCCGAAGATCTCTTTCTTTGCAGTCCCAATAGTTGTGCTCAGAACCTCACTCCTCTCAATTGTACTTTGAAGTCATGAGCAGTATTGCCTTCTTTTAACATTTTGAATATAGTTAAAAAGCAGCTCAGCTGCAGTTCAATGATGGTGAGTTTAAGTTGATTTCCCTGTGCAGTTCTTTAGCCTCGCCTGCCCATGCTTCCCTTTGTTCCAACTATTTCAAACAGCAAAAATGGATGAGAAATGCTTCTGCACAGTATATAAGCTGGGACCTGTAACCTGGAAAGCAAATGCATTGACCACTACTCTAGAAAAATCAAGAGTGTTCAACATCTATATCAATCAATAATTATACCCCCAAAAGGTCTGGTTGTTAACAGGATTTATAACAAAATGATGCTGCGATTAGACAAGGAGCTTGGCGTCTCAGTCTCAGGACCTAAAGGGCAAACTGCAAAAAGAGAACCACTTCATACACTGTTTACAAACAACAATTGCCCCACTAGTGTGCTATCAAGATGGATGTTTCTGCCCAGTTTCGAACTGAGGACCTTTCGCGTGTTAGGCGAATGCAATGACCACTACACTACAGAAACCACTGTTAAAAGATTCTTTGGGCTCACTCTCCAGCTTTTGCTCATTTTTGGCACTTGAAAATCATAGCTTTAAATCTGGCTAAGGAGTCTGACTTCTCAATCATTAGGATGGAAATTCTCACAACCCCACCAAAGTTCTCTTGTTTCTTACCATTTGAGGAACAGACTGTTGCTAACTAGGCATATTATGAAGAGTTTTACTTTATCTCTGTAGTTCCCTCATTGGCATATAGAGCATAACCTATTGCGCAAATTCTGTATGCTTGACATTGCCTTGCAAGGATTTTTTCTTTGCCATAGAATTGATGAAATTAACTTTTGAAATTCAGCTAATTAGCATAACCTCTGTTGGGAAACAAAATGAGAACACACTCACCAAAGTTTATGCTTCCTGTAGTAATGTTTAAGAAACTGGCTTGAATTGTCTTCACCCCATTAGTACGCAAAATTCAAACCCAGCAACCAATGTTTACTTGTTTCATTGCCTTTGAGAGAGAATGTTACTCTCTAGGAATAATATGAAGAACTTTACCTGATCACTGGAAGCTGTTTCATTGGCATGGAAAGCAATCCCTAGTGCACAGATTCTGCATCATAAACATTGCTTTGCATGGATTTTAATTGTCAGGAGACTAGAAGGAATTTACTTTTAAGAATTAGCTAAGTAGCATAACTTATCTCTGTTAGTAGATCAAATACAGATGCACTCGTGGTGTTTCTGTTTTGTTTACTTTTGTTTGAAATACATGGATTAGCACACCCATCATGCTACAATGAGTTTTACATCATCCCTGTGACAATTGAAATCAGCCTTAAACACAGCTCCTAAAGCACAGTCCTTGCATCAGCGGAGGACAAGCCTGCTGCATATATTGACTTTCTCGGTTTGCAAATAGAGCCCCAACAGAGAAACTACTCTTTATGTCCATACTAAGATGATAGTAATCTTCTGATCTTGAAATTTTAATTTTGCACAATGTGGAACCAAGTTGCAGAAGAAGACGTTGGGGATTTCACATGAGTTATAGTGCCAGATTTTGGAGTACAGGAATTGGAGAACTCAATCGGAGTAAGTAGGGAGTTCAAAAAATCTTTTCACTCTGCTGCAAGAAGGCCATTCGATTCCCTGATGTCTACTTCAAATACAAGAGTCAGAAACCCAAGAACCAACTACTGTTTCTGCTCAGCTTCAATTCAAGGAGCTTTTACGTATAATGCAAAGGTGATGACCACTTCACTACAGAAATCATGCAAAGACTCCTTGATGCAGTATGGTATCAATGCACTTTCAGAACAATCTTTTCACCAACTCATACCCAAAACTGATAATGAGTGCAAGTTATTGAGTAAAAGAATGAATATAATTTATGCCAAAACCTTTCATATTTGCAAGTTCACAAATAGCTGCCATTTTACGCAAATTTAGTGGGTATGTTGGATGGCCTAAAATGCTAATAATGAGCAGATGTACCTAAAATTCAAATGGTTCACAAGTCCAATTTTTCAGAAATATCTGATTCAAACTTGCAGAAAAAATATTGGTTAGCTGACAGGAAAACCTCTAGTCCGAGCGACACTTCAGTCCAAACTGCTGGTCCTGGAAAATGGTAGGTTCTGTTCTGGCTTTCTAAACTTATGCAGCAGGGCCATGTGAGATCTTCACTGCTTAAGGCCATAAAACCCGAAGATCTCTTTCTTTGCAGTCCCAATAGTTGTGCTCAGAACCTCACTCCACTCAATTGTACTTTGAAGTCATGAGCAGTATTGCCTTCTTTTAACATTTTGAATATAGTTAAAAAGCAGCTCAGCTGCAGTTCAATGATGGTGAGTTTAAGTTGATTTCCCTGTGCAGTTCTTTAGCCTCGCCTGCCCATGCTTCCCTTTGTTCCAACTATTTCAAACAGCAAAAATGGATGAGAAATGCTTCTGCACAGTATATAAGCTGGGACCTGTAACCTGGAAAGCAAATGCATTGACCACTACTCTAGAAAAATCAAGAGTGTTCAACATCTATATCAATCAATAATTATACCCCCAAAAGGTCTGGTTGTTAACAGGATTTATAACAAAATGATGCTGCAATTAGACAAGGAGCTTGGCGTCTCAGTCTCAGGACCTAAAGGGCAAACTGCAAAAAGAGAACCACTTCATACACTGTTTACAAACAACAATTGCCCCACTAGTGTGCTATCAAGATGGATGTTTCTGCCCAGTTTCGAACTGAGGACCTTTCGCGTGTTAGGCGAATGTGATGACCACTACACTACAGAAAACACTGTTAAAAGATTCTTTGGGCTCACTCTCCAGCTTTTGCTCATTTTTGCCACTTGAAAATCATAGCTTTAAATCTGGCTAAGGAGTCTGACTTCTCAATCATTAGGATGGAAATTCTCACAACCCCACCAAAGTTCTCTTGTTTCTTACCATTTGAGGAACAGACTGTTGCTAACTAGGCATATTATGAAGAGTTTTACTTTATCTCTGTAGTTCCCTCATTGGCATATAGAGCATAACCTATTGCGCAAATTCTGTATGCTTGACATTGCCTTGCAAGCATTTTTTCTTTGCCATAGAATTGATGAAATTAACTTTTGAAATTCAGCTAATTAGCATAACCTCTGTTGGGAAACAAAATGAGAACACACTCACCAAAGTTTATGCTTCCTGTAGTAATGTTTAAGAAACTGGCTTGAATTGTCTTCACCCCATTAGGATGCAAAATTCAAACCCAGCAACCAATGTTTACTTGTTTCATTGCCTTTGAGAGACAGAATGTTACTCTCTAGGAATAATATGAAGAACTTTACCTGATCACTGGAAGCTGTTTCATTGGCATGGAAAGCAATCCCTAGTGCACAGATTCTGCATCATAAACATTGCTTTGCATGGATTTTAATTGTCAGGAGACTAGAAGGAATTTACTTTTAAGAATTAGCTAAGTAGCTTAACTTATCTCTTTTAGTAGATCAAATACAGATGCACTCGTGGTGTTTCTGTTTTGTTTACTTTTGTTTGAAATACATGGATTAGCACACCCATCATGCTACAATGAGTTTTACATCATCCCTGTGACAATTGAAATCAGCCTTAAACACAGCTCCTAAAGCACAGTCCTTGCATCACCGGAGGACAAGCCTGCTGCATATATTGACTTTCTCGGTTTGCAAATAGAGCCCCAACAGAGAAACTACTCTTTATGTCCATACTAAGATGATAGTAATCTTCTGATCTTGAAATTTTAATTTTGCACAATGTGGAACCAAGTTGCAGAAGAAGACGTTGGGGATTTCACATGAGTTATAGTGCCAGATTTTGGAGTACAGGAATTGGAGAACTCAATCGGAGTAAGTAGGGAGTTCAAAAAATCTTTTCACTCTGCTGCAAGAAGGCCATTCGATTCCCTGATGTCTACTTCAAATACAAGAGTCAGAAACCCAAGAACCAACTACTGTTTCTGCTCAGCTTCAATTCAAGGAGCTTTTACGTATAATGCAAAGGTGATGACCACTTCACTACAGAAATCATGCAAAGACTCCTTGATGCAGTATGGTATCAATGCACTTTCAGAACAATCTTTTCACCAACTCATACCCAAAACTGATAATGAGTGCAAGTTATTGAGTAAAAGAATGAATATAATTTATGCCAAAACCTTTCATATTTGCAAGTTCACAAATAGCTGCCATTTTACGCAAATTTAGTGGGTATGTTGGATGGCCTAAAATGCTAATAATGAGCAGATGTACCTAAAATTCAATTGGTTCACAATTCCAATTTTTCAGAAATATCTGATTCAAACTTGCAGAAAAAATATTGGATAGCTGACAGGAAACCCTCTAGTCCGAGCGACACTTCAGTCCAAACTGGTGGTCCTGGAAAATGGTAGGTTCTGTTCTGGCTTTCTAAACTTATGCAGCAGGGCCATGTGAGATCTTCACTGCTTAAGGCCATAAAACCCGAAGATCTTTTTCTTTGAAGTCCCAATAGTTGTGCTCAGAACCTCACTCATCTCAATTGTACTTTGAAGTCATGAACAGTATTGCCTTCTTTTAACGTTTTGAATACAGTTAAAAAGCAGCTCAGCTGCAGTTCCATGATGCTGAGTTTAAGTTGATTTCCCTGTGCAGTTCTTTAGCCTCACCTGCCCATGCTTCCCTTTGTTCCAACTATTTCAAACAGCAAAAATGGATGAGAAATGCTTCTGCACAGTATATAAACTGGGACCTGTGACCTGGAAAGCAAATGCATTGACCACTACCCTAGAAAAATCAAGAGTGTTCAACATCTATATCAATCAATAATTATACCCCCAAAAGGTCTGGTTGTTAACAGGATTTATGACAAAATGATGCCGCGATTAGACAAGGAGCTTGGCGTCTCAGTCTCAGGACCTAAAGGGCAAACTGCAAAAAGAGAACCACTTCATACACACAACAATTGCCCCACTAGTGTGCTATCAAGAGGGATGTTTCTGCCCAGTTTCGAACTGAGGACCTTTCGCGTGTTAGGCGAATGTGATGACCACTACACTACAGAAACCACTGTTAAAAGGTTCTTTGGGCTCACTCTCCAGCTTTTGCTCATTTTTGGCACTTGAAAATCATAGCTTTAAATCTGGCTAAGGAGTCTGACTTCTCAATCATTAGGATGGAAATTCTCACAACCCCACCAAAGTTCTCTTGTTTCTTACCATTTGAGGAACAGACTGTTGCTAACTAGGCATATTATGAAGAGTTTTACTTTATCTCTGTAGTTCCCTCATTGGCATATAGAGCATAAGCTATTGCGCAAATTCTGTATGCTTGACATTGCCTTGCAAGGATTTTTTCTTTGCCATAGAATTGATGAAATTAACTTTTGAAATTCAGCTAATTAGCATAACCTCTGTTGGGAAACAAAATGAGAACACACTCACCAAAGTTTATGCTTCCTGTAGTAATGTTTAAGAAACTGGCTTGAATTGTCTTCACCCCATTAGGACGCAAAATTCAAACCCAGCAACCAATGTTTACTTGTTTCATTGCCTTTGAGAGACAGAATGTTACTCTCTAGGAATAATATGAAGAACTTTACCTGATCACTGGAAGCTGTTTCACTGGCATGGAAAGCAATCCCTAGTGCACAGATTCTGCATCATAAACATTGCTTTGCATGGATTTTAATTGTCAGGAGACTAGAAGGAATTTACTTTTAAGAATTAGCTAAGTAGCATAACTTATCTCTGTTAGTAGATCAAATACAGATGCACTCGTGGTGTTTCTGTTTTGTTTACTTTTGTTTGAAATACATGGATTAGCACACCCATCATGCTACAATGAGTTTTACATCATGCCTGTGACAATTGAAATCAGCCTTAAGCACAGCTCCTAAAGCACAGTCCTTGCATCACCGGAGCAAAAGTGTGCTGCATATATTGACTTTCTCAGTTTGCAAATAGAGCCCCAACAGAGAAACTACTCTTTATGTCCATACTAAGATGATAGTAATCTTCTGATCTTGAAATTTTAATTTTGCACAATGTGGAACCAAGTTGCAGAAGAAGACGTTGGGGATTTCACATGAGTTATAGTGCCAGATTTGGGAGTACAGGAATTGGAGAACTCAATCGGAGTAAGTAGGGAGTTCAAAAAATCTTTTCACTCTGCTGCAAGAAGGCCATTCGATTCCCTGATGTCTACTTCAAATACAAGAGTCAGAAACCCAAGAACCAACTACTGTTTCTGCTCAGCTTCAATTCAAGGACCTTTTACGTATAATGCAAAGGTGATGACCACTTCACTACAGAAATCATGCAAAGACAGCTTGATGCAGTATGGTATCAATGCACTTTCAGAACAATCTTTTCACCAACTCATACCCAAAACTGATAATGAGTGCAAGTTATTGAGTAAAAGAATGAATATCATTTATGCCAAAACCTTTCATATTAGCAAGTTCACAAATAGCTGCCATTTTACGCAAATTTAGTGGGTATGTTGGATGGCCTAAAATGCTAATAATGAGCAGATGTACCTAAAATTCAATTGGTTCACAATTCCAATTTTTCAGAAATATCTGATTCAAACTTGCAGAAAAAATATTGGATAGCTGACAGGAAACCCTCTAGTCCGAGCGACACTTCAGTCCAAACTGGTGGTCCTGGAAAATGGTAGGTTCTGTTCTGGCTTTCTAAACTTATGCAGCAGGGCCATGTGAGATCTTCACTGCTTAAGGCCATAAAACCCGAAGATCTTTTTCTTTGAAGTCCCAATAGTTGTGCTCAGAACCTCACTCATCTCAATTGTACTTTGAAGTCATGAACAGTATTGCCTTCTTTTAACGTTTTGAATACAGTTAAAAAGCAGCTCAGCTGCAGTTCCATGATGCTGAGTTTAAGTTGATTTCCCTGTGCAGTTCTTTAGCCTCACCTGCCCATGCTTCCCTTTGTTCCAACTATTTCAAACAGCAAAAATGGATGAGAAATGCTTCTGCACAGTATATAAACTGGGACCTGTGACCTGGAAAGCAAATGCATTGACCACTACTCTAGAAAAATCAAGAGTGTTCAACATCTATATCAATCAATAATTATACCCCCAAAAGGTCTGGTTGTTAACAGGATTTATGACAAAATGATGCCGCGATTAGACAAGGAGCTTGGCGTCTCAGTCTCAGGACCTAAAGGGCAAACTGCAAAAAGAGAACCACTTCATACACACAACAATTGCCCCACTAGTGTGCTATCAAGAGGGATGTTTCTGCCCAGTTTCGAACTGAGGACCTTTCGCGTGTTAGGCGAATGTGATGACCACTACACTACAGAAACCACTGTTAAAAGGTTCTTTGGGCTCACTCTCCAGCTTTTGCTCATTTTTGGCACTTGAAAATCATAGCTTTAAATCTGGCTAAGGAGTCTGACTTCTCAATCATTAGGATGGAAATTCTCACAACCCCACCAAAGTTCTCTTGTTTCTTACCATTTGAGGAACAGACTGTTGCTAACTAGGCATATTATGAAGAGTTTTACTTTATCTCTGTAGTTCCCTCATTGGCATATAGAGCATAACCTATTGCGCAAATTCTGTATGCTTGACATTGCCTTGCAAGGATTTTTTCTTTGCCATAGAATTGATGAAATTAACTTTTGAAATTCAGCTAATTAGCATAACCTCTGTTGGGAAACAAAATGAGAACACACTCACCAAAGTTTATGCTTCCTGTAGTAATGTTTAAGAAACTGGCTTGAATTGTCTTCACCCCATTAGGACGCAAAATTCAAACCCAGCAACCAATGTTTACTTGTTTCATTGCCTTTGAGAGACAGAATGTTACTCTCTAGGAATAATATGAAGAACTTTACCTGATCACTGGAAGCTGTTTCACTGGCATGGAAAGCAATCCCTAGTGCACAGATTCTGCATCATAAACATTGCTTTGCATGGATTTTAATTGTCAGGAGACTAGAAGGAATTTACTTTTAAGAATTAGCTAAGTAGCATAACTTATCTCTGTTAGTAGATCAAATACAGATGCACTCGTGGTGTTTCTGTTTTGTTTACTTTTGTTTGAAATACATGGATTAGCACACCCATCATGCTACAATGAGTTTTACATCATGCCTGTGACAATTGAAATCAGCCTTAAGCACAGCTCCTAAAGCACAGTCCTTGCATCACCGGAGCAAAAGTGTGCTGCATATATTGACTTTCTCAGTTTGCAAATAGAGCCCCAACAGAGAAACTACTCTTTATGTCCATACTAAGATGATAGTAATCTTCTGATCTTGAAATTTTAATTTTGCACAATGTGGAACCAAGTTGCAGAAGAAGACGTTGGGGATTTCACATGAGTTATAGTGCCAGATTTTGGAGTACAGGAATTGGAGAACTCAATCGGAGTAAGTAGGGAGTTCAAAAAATCTTTTCACTCTGCTGCAAGAAGGCCATTCGATTCCCTGATGTTTACTTCAAATACAAGAGTCAGAAACCCAAGAACCAACTACTGTTTCTGCTCAGCTTCAATTCAAGGACCTTTTACGTATAATGCAAAGGTGATGACCACTTCACTACAGAAATCATGCAAAGACAGCTTGATGCAGTATGGTATCAATGCACTTTCAGAACAATCTTTTCACCAACTCATACCCAAAACTGATAATGAGTGCAAGTTATTGAGTAAAAGAATGAATATCATTTATGCCAAAACCTTTCATATTAGCAAGTTCACAAATAGCTGCCATTTTACGCAAATTTAGTGGGTATGTTGGATGGCCTAAAATGCTAATAATGAGCAGATGTACCTAAAATTCAATTGGTTCACAATTCCAATTTTTCAGAAATATCTGATTCAAACTTGCAGAAAAAATATTGGATAGCTGACAGGAAACCCTCTAGTCCGAGCGACACTTCAGTCCAAACTGGTGGTCCTGGAAAATGGTAGGTTCTGTTCTGGCTTTCTAAACTTATGCAGCAGGGCCATGTGAGATCTTCACTGCTTAAGGCCATAAAACCCGAAGATCTTTTTCTTTGAAGTCCCAATAGTTGTGCTCAGAACCTCACTCATCTCAATTGTACTTTGAAGTCATGAACAGTATTGCCTTCTTTTAACGTTTTGAATACAGTTAAAAAGCAGCTCAGCTGCAGTTCCATGATGCTGAGTTTAAGTTGATTTCCCTGTGCAGTTCTTTAGCCTCACCTGCCCATGCTTCCCTTTGTTCCAACTATTTCAAACAGCAAAAATGGATGAGAAATGCTTCTGCACAGTATATAAACTGGGACCTGTGACCTGGAAAGCAAATGCATTGACCACTACTCTAGAAAAATCAAGAGTGTTCAACATCTATATCAATCAATAATTATACCCCCAAAAGGTCTGGTTGTTAACAGGATTTATGACAAAATGATGCCGCGATTAGACAAGGAGCTTGGCGTCTCAGTCTCAGGACCTAAAGGGCAAACTGCAAAAAGAGAACCACTTCATACACACAACAATTGCCCCACTAGTGTGCTATCAAGAGGGATGTTTCTGCCCAGTTTCGAACTGAGGACCTTTCGCGTGTTAGGCGAATGTGATGACCACTACACTACAGAAACCACTGTTAAAAGGTTCTTTGGGCTCACTCTCCAGCTTTTGCTCATTTTTGGCACTTGAAAATCATAGCTTTAAATCTGGCTAAGGAGTCTGACTTCTCAATCATTAGGATGGAAATTCTCACAACCCCACCAAAGTTCTCTTGTTTCTTACCATTTGAGGAACAGACTGTTGCTAACTAGGCATATTATGAAGAGTTTTACTTTATCTCTGTAGTTCCCTCATTGGCATATAGAGCATAACCTATTGCGCAAATTCTGTATTCTTGACATTGCCTTGCAAGGATTTTTTCTTTGCCATAGAATTGATGAAATTAACTTTTGAAATTCAGCTAATTAGCATAACCTCTGTTGGGAAACAAAATGAGAACACACTCACCAAAGTTTATGCTTCCTGTAGTAATGTTTAAGAAACTGGCTTGAATTGTCTTCACCCCATTAGGACGCAAAATTCAAACCCAGCAACCAATGTTTACTTGTTTCATTGCCTTTGAGAGACAGAATGTTACTCTCTAGGAATAATATGAAGAACTTTACCTGATCACTGGAAGCTGTTTCACTGGCATGGAAAGCAATCCCTAGTGCACAGATTCTGCATCATAAACATTGCTTTGCATGGATTTTAATTGTCAGGAGACTAGAAGGAATTTACTCTTAAGAATTAGCTAAGTAGCATAACTTATCTCTGTTAGTAGATCAAATACAGATGCACTCGTGGTGTTTCTGTTTTGTTTACTTTTGTTTGAAATACATGGATTAGCACACCCATCATGCTACAATGAGTTTTACATCATGCCTGTGACAATTGAAATCAGCCTTAAGCACAACTCCTAAAGCACAGTCCTTGCATCACCGGAGCAAAAGTGTGCTGCATATATTGACTTTCTCAGTTTGCAAATAGAGCCCCAACAGAGAAACTACTCTTTATGTCCATACTAAGATGATAGTAATCTTCTGATCTTGAAATTTTAATTTTGCACAATGTGGAACCAAGTTGCAGAAGAAGACGTTGGGGATTTCACATGAGTTATAGTGCCAGAGTTTGGAGTACAGGAATTGGAGAACTCAATCGGAGTAAGTAGGGAGTTCAAAAAATCTTTTCACTCTGCTGCAAGAAGGCCATTCGATTCCCTGATGTCTACTTCAAATACAAGAGTCAGAAACCCAAGAACCAACTACTGTTTCTGCTCAGCTTCAATTCAAGGACCTTTTACGTATAATGCAAAGGTGATGACCACTTCACTACAGAAATCATGCAAAGACAGCTTGATGCAGTATGGTATCAATGCACTTTCAGAACAATCTTTTCACCAACTCATACCCAAAACTGATAATGAGTGCAAGTTATTGAGTAAAAGAATGAATATCATTTATGCCAAAACCTTTCATATTAGCAAGTTCACAAATAGCTGCCATTTTACGCAAATTTAGTGGGTATGTTGGATGGCCTAAAATGCTAATAATGAGCAGATGTACCTAAAATTCAATTGGTTCACAATTCCAATTTTTCAGAAATATCTGATTCAAACTTGCAGAAAAAATATTGGATAGCTGACAGGAAACCCTCTAGTCCGAGCGACACTTCAGTCCAAACTGGTGGTCCTGGAAAATGGTAGGTTCTGTTCTGGCTTTCTAAACTTATGCAGCAGGGCCATGTGAGATCTTCACTGCTTAAGGCCATAAAACCCGAAGATCTTTTTCTTTGAAGTCCCAATAGTTGTGCTCAGAACCTCACTCATCTCAATTGTACTTTGAAGTCATGAACAGTATTGCCTTCTTTTAACGTTTTGAATACAGTTAAAAAGCAGCTCAGCTGCAGTTCCATGATGCTGAGTTTAAGTTGATTTCCCTGTGCAGTTCTTTAGCCTCACCTGCCCATGCTTCCCTTTGTTCCAACTATTTCAAACAGCAAAAATGGATGAGAAATGCTTCTGCACAGTATATAAACTGGGACCTGTGACCTGGAAAGCAAATGCATTGACCACTACTCTAGAAAAATCAAGAGTGTTCAACATCTATATCAATCAATAATTATACCCCCAAAAGGTCTGGTTGTTAACAGGATTTATGACAAAATGATGCCGCGATTAGACAAGGAGCTTGGCATCTCAGTCTCAGGACCTAAAGGGCAAACTGCAAAAAGAGAACCACTTCATACACACAACAATTGCCCCACTAGTGTGCTATCAAGAGGGATGTTTCTGCCCAGTTTCGAACTGAGGACCTTTCGCGTGTTAGGCGAATGTGATGACCACTACACTACAGAAACCACTGTTAAAAGGTTCTTTGGGCTCACTCTCCAGCTTTTGCTCATTTTTGGCACTTGAAAATCATAGCTTTAAATCTGGCTAAGGAGTCTGACTTCTCAATCATTAGGATGGAAATTCTCACAACCCCACCAAAGTTCTCTTGTTTCTTACCATTTGAGGAACAGACTGTTGCTAACTAGGCATATTATGAAGAGTTTTACTTTATCTCTGTAGTTCCCTCATTGGCATATAGAGCATAACCTATTGCGCAAATTCTGTATTCTTGACATTGCCTTGCAAGGATTTTTTCTTTGCCATAGAATTGATGAAATTAACTTTTGAAATTCAGCTAATTAGCATAACCTCTGTTGGGAAACAAAATGAGAACACACTCACCAAAGTTTATGCTTCCTGTAGTAATGTTTAAGAAACTGGCTTGAATTGTCTTCACCCCATTAGGACGCAAAATTCAAACCCAGCAACCAATGTTTACTTGTTTCATTGCCTTTGAGAGACAGAATGTTACTCTCTAGGAATAATATGAAGAACTTTACCTGATCACTGGAAGCTGTTTCACTGGCATGGAAAGCAATCCCTAGTGCACAGATTCTGCATCATAAACATTGCTTTGCATGGATTTTAATTGTCAGGAGACTAGAAGGAATTTACTCTTAAGAATTAGCTAAGTAGCATAACTTATCTCTGTTAGTAGATCAAATACAGATGCACTCGTGGTGTTTCTGTTTTGTTTACTTTTGTTTGAAATACATGGATTAGCACACCCATCATGCTACAATGAGTTTTACATCATGCCTGTGACAATTGAAATCAGCCTTAAGCACAGCTCCTAAAGCACAGTCCTTGCATCACCGGAGCAAAAGTGTGCTGCATATATTGACTTTCTCAGTTTGCAAATAGAGCCCCAACAGAGAAACTACTCTTTATGTCCATACTAAGATGATAGTAATCTTCTGATCTTGAAATTTTAATTTTGCACAATGTGGAACCAAGTTGCAGAAGAAGACGTTGGGGATTTCACATGAGTTATAGTGCCAGATTTTGGAGTACAGGAATTGGAGAACTCAATCGGAGTAAGTAGGGAGTTCAAAAAATCTTTTCACTCTGCTGCAAGAAGGCCATTCGATTCCCTGATGTCTACTTCAAATACAAGAGTCAGAAACCCAAGAACCAACTACTGTTTCTGCTCAGCTTCAATTCAAGGACCTTTTACGTATAATGCAAAGGTGATGACCACTTCACTACAGAAATCATGCAAAGACAGCTTGATGCAGTATGGTATCAATGCACTTTCAGAACAATCTTTTCACCAACTCATACCCAAAACTGATAATGAGTGCAAGTTATTGAGTAAAAGAATGAATATCATTTATGCCAAAACCTTTCATATTAGCAAGTTCACAAATAGCTGCCATTTTACGCAAATTTAGTGGGTATGTTGGATGGCCTAAAATGCTAATAATGAGCAGATGTACCTAAAATTCAATTGGTTCACAATTCCAATTTTTCAGAAATATCTGATTCAAACTTGCAGAAAAAATATTTGATAGCTGACAGGAAACCCTCTAGTCCGAGCGACACTTCAGTCCAAACTGGTGGTCCTGGAAAATGGTAGGTTCTGTTCTGGCTTTCTAAACTTATGCAGCAGGGCCATGTGAGATCTTCACTGCTTAAGGCCATAAAACCCGAAGATCTTTTTCTTTGAAGTCCCAATAGTTGTGCTCAGAACCTCACTCATCTCAATTGTACTTTGAAGTCATGAACAGTATTGCCTTCTTTTAACGTTTTGAATACAGTTAAAAAGCAGCTCAGCTGCAGTTCCATGATGCTGAGTTTAAGTTGATTTCCCTGTGCAGTTCTTTAGCCTCACCTGCCCATGCTTCCCTTTGTTCCAACTATTTCAAACAGCAAAAATGGATGAGAAATGCTTCTGCACAGTATATAAACTGGGACCTGTGACCTGGAAAGCAAATGCATTGACCACTACTCTAGAAAAATCAAGAGTGTTCAACATCTATATCAATCAATAATTATACCCCCAAAAGGTCTGGTTGTTAACAGAATTTATGACAAAATGATGCCGCGATTAGACAAGGAGCTTGGCGTCTCACTCTCAGGACCTAAAGGGCAAACTGCAAAAAGAGAACCACTTCATACACACAACAATTGCCCCACTAGTGTGCTATCAAGAGGGATGTTTCTGCCCAGTTTCGAACTGAGGACCTTTCGCGTGTTAGGCGAATGTGATGACCACTACACTATAGAAACCACTGTTAAAAGGTTCTTTGGGCTCACTCTCCAGCTTTTGCTCATTTTTGGCACTTGAAAATCATAGCTTTAAATCTGGCTAAGGAGTCTGACTTCTCAATCATTAGGATGGAAATTCTCACAACCCCACCAAAGTTCTCTTGTTTCTTACCATTTGAGGAACAGACTGTTGCTAACTAGGCATATTATGAAGAGCTTTACTTTATCTCTGTAGTTCCCTCATTGGCATATAGAGCATAACCTATTGCGCAAATTCTGTATGCTTGACATTGTCTTGCAAGGATTTTTTCTTTGCCATAGAATTGATGAAATTAACTTTTGAAATTCAGCTAATTAGCATAACCTCTGTTGGGAAACAAAATGAGAACACACTCACCAAAGTTTATGCTTCCTGTAGTAATGTTTAAGAAACTGGCTTGAATTGTCTTCACCCCATTAGGACGCAAAATTCAAACCCAGCAACCAATGTTTACTTGTTTCATTGCCTTTGAGAGACAGAATGTTACTCTCTAGGAATAATATGAAGAACTTTACCTGATCACTGGAAGCTGTTTCACTGGCATGGAAAGCAATCCCTAGTGCACAGATTCTGCATCATAAACATTGCTTTGCATGGATTTTAATTGTCAGGAGACTAGAAGGAATTTACTTTTAAGAATTAGCTAAGTAGCATAACTTATCTCTGTTAGTAGATCAAATACAGATGCACTCGTGGTGTTTCTGTTTTGTTTACTTTTGTTTGAAATACATGGATTAGCACACCCATCATGCTACAATGAGTTTTACATCATGCCTGTGACAATTGAAATCAGCCTTAAGCACAGCTCCTAAAGCACAGTCCTTGCATCACCGGAGCAAAAGTGTGCTGCATATATTGACTTTCTCAGTTTGCAAATAGAGCCCCAACAGAGAAACTACTCTTTATGTCCATACTAAGATGATAGTAATCTTCTGATCTTGAAATTTTAATTTTGCATAATGTGGAACCAAGTTGCAGAAGAAGACGTTGGGGATTTCACATGAGTTATAGTGCCAGATTTTGGAGTACAGGAATTGGAGAACTCAATCGGAGTAAGTAGGGAGTTCAAAAAATCTTTTCACTCTGCTGCAAGAAGGCCATTCGATTCCCTGATGTCTACTTCAAATACAAGAGTCAGAAACCCAAGAACCAACTACTGTTTCTGCTCAGCTTCAATTCAAGGACCTTTTACGTATAATGCAAAGGTGATGACCACTTCACTACAGAAATCATGCAAAGACAGCTTGATGCAGTATGGTATCAATGCACTTTCAGAACAATCTTTTCACCAACTCATACCCAAAACTGATAATGAGTGCAAGTTATTGAGTAAAAGAATGAATATCATTTATGCCAAAACCTTTCATATTAGCAAGTTCACAAATAGCTGCCATTTTACGCAAATTTAGTGGGTATGTTGGATGGCCTAAAATGCTAATAATGAGCAGATGTACCTAAAATTCAATTGGTTCACAATTCCAATTTTTCAGAAATATCTGATTCAAACTTGCAGAAAAAATATTGGATAGCTGACAGGAAACCCTCTAGTCCGAGCGACACTTCAGTCCAAACTGGTGGTCCTGGAAAATGGTAGGTTCTGTTCTGGCTTTCTAAACTTATGCAGCAGGGCCATGTGAGATCTTCACTGCTTAAGGCCATAAAACCCGAAGATCTTTTTCTTTGAAGTCCCAATAGTTGTGCTCAGAACCTCACTCATCTCAATTGTACTTTGAAGTCATGAACAGTATTGCCTTCTTTTAACGTTTTGAATACAGTTAAAAAGCAGCTCAGCTGCAGTTCCATGATGCTGAGTTTAAGTTGATTTCCCTGTGCAGTTCTTTAGCCTCACCTGCCCATGCTTCCCTTTGTTCCAACTATTTCTAACAGCAAAAATGGATGAGAAATGCTTCTGCACAGTATATAAACTGGGACCTGTGACCTGGAAAGCAAATGCATTGACCACTACTCAAGAAAAATCAAGAGTGTTCAACATCTATATCAATCAATAATTATACCCCCAAAAGGTCTGGTTGTTAACAGGATTTATGACAAAATGATGCCGCGATTAGACAAGGAGCTTGGCGTCTCAGTCTCAGGACCTAAAGGGCAAACTGCAAAAAGAGAACCACTTCATACACACAACAATTGCCCCACTAGTGTGCTATCAAGAGGGATGTTTCTGCCCAGTTTCGAACTGAGGACCTTTCGCGTGTTAGGCGAATGTGATGACCACTACACTACAGAAACCACTGTTAAAAGGTTCTTTGGGCTCACTCTCCAGCTTTTGCTCATTTTTGGCACTTGAAAATCATAGCTTTAAATCTGGCTAAGGAGTCTGACTTCTCAATCATTAGGATGGAAATTCTCACAACCCCACCAAAGTTCTCTTGTTTCTTACCATTTGAGGAACAGACTGTTGCTAACTAGGCATATTATGAAGAGTTTTACTTTATCTCTGTAGTTCCCTCATTGGCATATAGAGCATAACCTATTGCGCAAATTCTGTATGCTTGACATTGCCTTGCAAGGATTTTTTCTTTGCCATAGAATTGATGAAATTAACTTTTGAAATTCAGCTAATTAGCATAACCTCTGTTGGGAAACAAAATGAGAACACACTCACCAAAGTTTATGCTTCCTGTAGTAATGTTTAAGAAACTGGCTTGAATTGTCTTCACCCCATTAGGACGCAAAATTCAAACCCAGCAACCAATGTTTACTTGTTTCATTGCCTTTGAGAGACAGAATGTTACTCTCTAGGAATAATATGAAGAACTTTACCTGATCACTGGAAGCTGTTTCACTGGCATGGAAAGCAATCCCTAGTGCACAGATTCTGCATCATAAACATTGCTTTGCATGGATTTTAATTGTCAGGAGACTAGAAGGAATTTACTTTTAAGAATTAGCTAAGTAGCATAACTTATCTCTGTTAGTAGATCAAATACAGATGCACTCGTGGTGTTTCTGTTTTGTTTACTTTTGTTTGAAATACATGGATTAGCACACCCATCATGCTACAATGAGTTTTACATCATGCCTGTGACAATTGAAATCAGCCTTAAGCACAGCTCCTAAAGCACAGTCCTTGCATCACCGGAGCAAAAGTGTGCTGCATATATTGACTTTCTCAGTTTGCAAATAGAGCCCCAACAGAGAAACTACTCTTTATGTCCATACTAAGATGATAGTAATCTTCTGATCTTGAAATTTTAATTTTGCACAATGTGGAACCAAGTTGCAGAAGAAGACGTTGGGGATTTCACATGAGTTATAGTGCCAGAGTTTGGAGTACAGGAATTGGAGAACTCAATCGGAGTAAGTAGGGAGTTCAAAAAATCTTTTCACTCTGCTGCAAGAAGGCCATTCGATTCCCTGATGCCTACTTCAAATACAAGAGTCAGAAACCCAAGAACCAACTACTGTTTCTGCTCAGCTTCAATTCAAGGACCTTTTACGTATAATGCAAATGTGATGACCACTTCACTACAGAAATCATGCAAAGACAGCTTGATGCAGTATGGTATCAATGCACTTTCAGAACAATCTTTTCACCAACTCATACCCAAAACTGATAATGAGTGCAAGTTATTGAGTAAAAGAATGAATATCATTTATGCCAAAACCTTTCATATTAGCAAGTTCACAAATAGCTGCCATTTTACGCAAATTTAGTGGGTATGTTGGATGGCCTAAAATGCTAATAATGAGCAGATGTACCTAAAATTCAATTGGTTCACAATTCCAATTTTTCAGAAATATCTGATTCAAACTTGCAGAAAAAATATTGGATAGCTGACAGGAAACCCTCTAGTCCGAGCGACACTTCAGTCCAAACTGGTGGTCCTGGAAAATGGTAGGTTCTGTTCTGGCTTTCTAAACTTATGCAGCAGGGCCATGTGAGATCTTCACTGCTTAAGGCCATAAAACCCGAAGATCTTTTTCTTTGAAGTCCCAATAGTTGTGCTCAGAACCTCACTCATCTCAATTGTACTTTGAAGTCATGAACAGTATTGCCTTCTTTTAACGTTTTGAATACAGTTAAAAAGCAGCTCAGCTGCAGTTCCATGATGCTGAGTTTAAGTTGATTTCCCTGTGCAGTTCTTTAGCCTCACCTGCCCATGCTTCCCTTTGTTCCAACTATTTCTAACAGCAAAAATGGATGAGAAATGCTTCTGCACAGTATATAAACTGGGACCTGTGACCTGGAAAGCAAATGCATTGACCACTACTCAAGAAAAATCAAGAGTGTTCAACATCTATATCAATCAATAATTATACCCCCAAAAGGTCTGGTTGTTAACAGGATTTATGACAAAATGATGCCGCGATTAGACAAGGAGCTTGGCGTCTCAGTCTCAGGACCTAAAGGGCAAACTGCAAAAAGAGAACCACTTCATACACACAACAATTGCCCCACTAGTGTGCTATCAAGAGGGATGTTTCTGCCCAGTTTCGAACTGAGGACCTTTCGCGTGTTAGGCGAATGTGATGACCACTACACTACAGAAACCACTCTTAAAAGGTTCTTTGGGCTCACTCTCCAGCTTTTGCTCATTTTTGGCACTTGAAAATCATAGCTTTAAATCTGGCTAAGGAGTCTGACTTCTCAATCATTAGGATGGAAATTCTCACAACCCCACCAAAGTTCTCTTGTTTCTTACCATTTGAGGAACAGACTGTTGCTAACTAGGCATATTATGAAGAGTTTTACTTTATCTCTGTAGTTCCCTCATTGGCATATAGAGCATAACCTATTGCGCAAATTCTGTATGCTTGACATTGCCTTGCAAGGATTTTTTCTTTGCCATAGAATTGATGAAATTAACTTTTGAAATTCAGCTAATTAGCATAACCTCTGTTGGGAAACAAAATGAGAACACACTCACCAAAGTTTATGCTTCCTGTAGTAATGTTTAAGAAACTGGCTTGAATTGTCTTCACCCCATTAGGACGCAAAATTCAAACCCAGCAACCAATGTTTACTTGTTTCATTGCCTTTGAGAGACAGAATGTTACTCTCTAGGAATAATATGAAGAACTTTACCTGATCACTGGAAGCTGTTTCACTGGCATGGAAAGCAATCCCTAGTGCACAGATTCTGCATCATAAACATTGCTTTGCATGGATTTTAATTGTCAGGAGACTAGAAGGAATTTACTTTTAAGAATTAGCTAAGTAGCATAACTTATCTCTGTTAGTAGATCAAATACAGATGCACTCGTGGTGTTTCTGTTTTGTTTACTTTTGTTTGAAATACATGGATTAGCACACCCATCATGCTACAATGAGTTTTACATCATGCCTGTGACAATTGAAATCAGCCTTAAGCACAGCTCCTAAAGCACAGTCCTTGCATCACCGGAGCAAAAGTGTGCTGCATATATTGACTTTCTCAGTTTGCAAATAGAGCCCCAACAGAGAAACTACTCTTTATGTCCATACTAAGATGATAGTAATCTTCTGATCTTGAAATTTTAATTTTGCACAATGTGGAACCAAGTTGCAGAAGAAGACGTTGGGGATTTCACATGAGTTATAGTGCCAGAGTTTGGAGTACAGGAATTGGAGAACTCAATCGGAGTAAGTAGGGAGTTCAAAAAATCTTTTCACTCTGCTGCAAGAAGGCCATTCGATTCCCTGATGCCTACTTCAAATACAAGAGTCAGAAACCCAAGAACCAACTACTGTTTCTGCTCAGCTTCAATTCAAGGACCTTTTACGTATAATGCAAATGTGATGACCACTTCACTACAGAAATCATGCAAAGACAGCTTGATGCAGTATGGTATCAATGCACTTTCAGAACAATCTTTTCACCAACTCATACCCAAAACTGATAATGAGTGCAAGTTATTGAGTAAAAGAATGAATATCATTTATGCCAAAACCTTTCATATTAGCAAGTTCACAAATAGCTGCCATTTTACGCAAATTTAGTGGGTATGTTGGATGGCCTAAAATGCTAATAATGAGCAGATGTACCTAAAATTCAATTGGTTCACAATTCCAATTTTTCAGAAATATCTGATTCAAACTTGCAGAAAAAATATTGGATAGCTGACAGGAAACCCTCTAGTCCGAGCGACACTTCAGTCCAAACTGGTGGTCCTGGAAAATGGTAGGTTCTGTTCTGGCTTTCTAAACTTATGCAGCAGGGCCATGTGAGATCTTCACTGCTTAAGGCCATAAAACCCGAAGATCTTTTTCTTTGAAGTCCCAATAGTTGTGCTCAGAACCTCACTCATCTCAATTGTACTTTGAAGTCATGAACAGTATTGCCTTCTTTTAACGTTTTGAATACAGTTAAAAAGCAGCTCAGCTGCAGTTCCATGATGCTGAGTTTAAGTTGATTTCCCTGTGCAGTTCTTTAGCCTCACCTGCCCATGCTTCCCTTTGTTCCAACTATTTCAAACAGCAAAAATGGATGAGAAATGCTTCTGCACAGTATATAAACTGGGACCTGTGACCTGGAAAGCAAATGCATTGACCACTACCCTAGAAAAATCAAGAGTGTTCAACATCTATATCAATCAATAATTATACCCCCAAAAGGTCTGGTTGTTAACAGGATTTATGACAAAATGATGCCGCGATTAGACAAGGAGCTTGGCGTCTCAGTCTCAGGACCTAAAGGGCAAACTGCAAAAAGAGAACCACTTCATACACACAACAATTGCCCCACTAGTGTGCTATCAAGAGGGATGTTTCTGCCCAGTTTCGAACTGAGGACCTTTCGCGTGTTAGGCGAATGTGATGACCACTACACTACAGAAACCACTGTTAAAAGGTTCTTTGGGCTCACTCTCCAGCTTTTGCTCATTTTTGGCACTTGAAAATCATAGCTTTAAATCTGGCTAAGGAGTCTGACTTCTCAATCATTAGGATGGAAATTCTCACAACCCCACCAAAGTTCTCTTGTTTCTTACCATTTGAGGAACAGACTGTTGCTAACTAGGCATATTATGAAGAGTTTTACTTTATCTCTGTAGTTCCCTCATTGGCATATAGAGCATAACCTATTGCGCAAATTCTGTATGCTTGACATTGCCTTGCAAGGATTTTTTCTTTGCCATAGAATTGATGAAATTAACTTTTGAAATTCAGCTAATTAGCATAACCTCTGTTGGGAAACAAAATGAGAACACACTCACCAAAGTTTATGCTTCCTGTAGTAATGTTTAAGAAACTGGCTTGAATTGTCTTCACCCCATTAGGACGCAAAATTCAAACCCAGCAACCAATGTTTACTTGTTTCATTGCCTTTGAGAGACAGAATGTTACTCTCTAGGAATAATATGAAGAACTTTACCTGATCACTGGAAGCTGTTTCACTGGCATGGAAAGCAATCCCTAGTGCACAGATTCTGCATCATAAACATTGCTTTGCATGGATTTTAATTGTCAGGAGACTAGAAGGAATTTACTTTTAAGAATTAGCTAAGTAGCATAACTTATCTCTGTTAGTAGATCAAATACAGATGCACTCGTGGTGTTTCTGTTTTGTTTACTTTTGTTTGAAATACATGGATTAGCACACCCATCATGCTACAATGAGTTTTACATCATGCCTGTGACAATTGAAATCAGCCTTAAGCACAGCTCCTAAAGCACAGTCCTTGCATCACCGGAGCAAAAGTGTGCTGCATATATTGACTTTCTCAGTTTGCAAATAGAGCCCCAACAGAGAAACTACTCTTTATGTCCATACTAAGATGATAGTAATCTTCTGATCTTGAAATTTTAATTTTGCACAATGTGGAACCAAGTTGCAGAAGAAGACGTTGGGGATTTCACATGAGTTATAGTGCCAGAGTTTGGAGTACAGGAATTGGAGAACTCAATCGGAGTAAGTAGGGAGTTCAAAAAATCTTTTCACTCTGCTGCAAGAAGGCCATTCGATTCCCTGATGCCTACTTCAAATACAAGAGTCAGAAACCCAAGAACCAACTACTGTTTCTGCTCAGCTTCAATTCAAGGACCTTTTACGTATAATGCAAATGTGATGACCACTTCACTACAGAAATCATGCAAAGACAGCTTGATGCAGTATGGTATCAATGCACTTTCAGAACAATCTTTTCACCAACTCATACCCAAAACTGATAATGAGTGCAAGTTATTGAGTAAAAGAATGAATATCATTTATGCCAAAACCTTTCATATTAGCAAGTTCACAAATAGCTGCCATTTTACGCAGATTTAGTGGGTATGTTGGATGGCCTAAAATGCTAATAATGAGCAGATGTACCTAAAATTCAATTGGTTCACAATTCCAATTTTTCAGAAATATCTGATTCAAACTTGCAGAAAAAATATTGGATAGCTGACAGGAAACCCTCTAGTCCGAGCGACACTTCAGTCCAAACTGGTGGTCCTGGAAAATGGTAGGTTCTGTTCTGGCTTTCTAAACTTATGCAGCAGGGCCATGTGAGATCTTCACTGCTTAAGGCCATAAAACCCGAAGATCTTTTTCTTTGAAGTCCCAATAGTTGTGCTCAGAACCTCACTCATCTCAATTGTACTTTGAAGTCATGAACAGTATTGCCTTCTTTTAACGTTTTGAATACAGTTAAAAAGCAGCTCAGCTGCAGTTCCATGATGCTGAGTTTAAGTTGATTTCCCTGTGCAGTTCTTTAGCCTCACCTGCCCATGCTTCCCTTTGTTCCAACTATTTCAAACAGCAAAAATGGATGAGAAATGCTTCTGCACAGTATATAAACTGGGACCTGTGACCTGGAAAGCAAATGCATTGACCACTACTCTAGAAAAATCAAGAGTGTTCAACATCTATATCAATCAATAATTATACCCCCAAAAGGTCTGGTTGTTAACAGGATTTATGACAAAATGATGCCGCGATTAGACAAGGAGCTTGGCGTCTCAGTCTCAGGACCTAAAGGGCAAACTGCAAAAAGAGAACCACTTCATACACACAACAATTGCCCCACTAGTGTGCTATCAAGAGGGATGTTTCTGCCCAGTTTCGAACTGAGGACCTTTCGCGTGTTAGGCGAATGTGATGACCACTACACTACAGAAACCACTGTTAAAAGGTTCTTTGGGCTCACTCTCCAGCTTTTGCTCATTTTTGGCACTTGAAAATCATAGCTTTAAATCTGGCTAAGGAGTCTGACTTCTCAATCATTAGGATGGAAATTCTCACAACCCCACCAAAGTTCTCTTGTTTCTTACCATTTGAGGAACAGACTGTTGCTAACTAGGCATATTATGAAGAGTTTTACTTTATCTCTGTAGTTCCCTCATTGGCATATAGAGCATAACCTATTGCGCAAATTCTGTATGCTTGACATTGCCTTGCAAGGATTTTTTCTTTGCCATAGAATTGATGAAATTAACTTTTGAAATTCAGCTAATTAGCATAACCTCTGTTGGGAAACAAAATGAGAACACACTCACCAAAGTTTATGCTTCCTGTAGTAATGTTTAAGAAACTGGCTTGAATTGTCTTCACCCCATTAGGACGCAAAATTCAAACCCAGCAACCAATGTTTACTTGTTTCATTGCCTTTGAGAGACAGAATGTTACTCTCTAGGAATAATATGAAGAACTTTACCTGATCACTGGAAGCTGTTTCACTGGCATGGAAAGCAATCCCTAGTGCACAGATTCTGCATCATAAACATTGCTTTGCATGGATTTTAATTGTCAGGAGACTAGAAGGAATTTACTTTTAAGAATTAGCTAAGTAGCATAACTTATCTCTGTTAGTAGATCAAATACAGATGCACTCGTGGTGTTTCTGTTTTGTTTACTTTTGTTTGAAATACATGGATTAGCACACCCATCATGCTACAATGAGTTTTACATCATGCCTGTGACAATTGAAATCAGCCTTAAGCACAGCTCCTAAAGCACAGTCCTTGCATCACCGGAGCAAAAGTGTGCTGCATATATTGACTTTCTCAGTTTGCAAATAGAGCCCCAACAGAGAAACTACTCTTTATGTCCATACTAAGATGATAGTAATCTTCTGATCTTGAAATTTTAATTTTGCACAATGTGGAACCAAGTTGCAGAAGAAGACGTTGGGGATTTCACATGAGTTATAGTGCCAGATTTTGGAGTACAGGAATTGGAGAACTCAATCGGAGTAAGTAGGGAGTTCAAAAAATCTTTTCACTCTGCTGCAAGAAGGCCATTCGATTCCCTGATGTCTACTTCAAATACAAGAGTCAGAAACCCAAGAACCAACTACTGTTTCTGCTCAGCTTCAATTCAAGGACCTTTTACGTATAATGCAAAGGTGATGACCACTTCACTACAGAAATCATGCAAAGACAGCTTGATGCAGTATGGTATCAATGCACTTTCAGAACAATCTTTTCACCAACTCATACCCAAAACTGATAATGAGTGCAAGTTATTGAGTAAAAGAATGAATATCATTTATGCCAAAACCTTTCATATTAGCAAGTTCACAAATAGCTGCCATTTTACGCAAATTTAGTGGGTATGTTGGATGGCCTAAAATGCTAATAATGAGCAGATGTACCTAAAATTCAATTGGTTCACAATTCCAATTTTTCAGAAATATCTGATTCAAACTTGCAGAAAAAATATTGGATAGCTGACAGGAAACCCTCTAGTCCGAGCGACACTTCAGTCCAAACTGGTGGTCCTGGAAAATGGTAGGTTCTGTTCTGGCTTTCTAAACTTATGCAGCAGGGCCATGTGAGATCTTCACTGCTTAAGGCCATAAAACCCGAAGATCTTTTTCTTTGAAGTCCCAATAGTTGTGCTCAGAACCTCACTCATCTCAATTGTACTTTGAAGTCATGAACAGTATTGCCTTCTTTTAACGTTTTGAATACAGTTAAAAAGCAGCTCAGCTGCAGTTCCATGATGCTGAGTTTAAGTTGATTTCCCTGTGCAGTTCTTTAGCCTCACCTGCCCATGCTTCCCTTTGTTCCAACTATTTCAAACAGCAAAAATGGATGAGAAATGCTTCTGCACAGTATATAAACTGGGACCTGTGACCTGGAAAGCAAATGCATTGACCACTACTCTAGAAAAATCAAGAGTGTTCAACATCTATATCAATCAATAATTATACCCCCAAAAGGTCTGGTTGTTAACAGGATTTATGACAAAATGATGCCGCGATTAGACAAGGAGCTTGGCGTCTCAGTCTCAGGACCTAAAGGGCAAACTGCAAAAAGAGAACCACTTCATACACACAACAATTGCCCCACTAGTGTGCTATCAAGAGGGATGTTTCTGCCCAGTTTCGAACTGAGGACCTTTCGCGTGTTAGGCGAATGTGATGACCACTACACTACAGAAACCACTCTTAAAAGGTTCTTTGGGCTCACTCTCCAGCTTTTGCTCATTTTTGGCACTTGAAAATCATAGCTTTAAATCTGGCTAAGGAGTCTGACTTCTCAATCATTAGGATGGAAATTCTCACAACCCCACCAAAGTTCTCTTGTTTCTTACCATTTGAGGAACAGACTGTTGCTAACTAGGCATATTATGAAGAGTTTTACTTTATCTCTGTAGTTCCCTCATTGGCATATAGAGCATAACCTATTGCGCAAATTCTGTATGCTTGACATTGCCTTGCAAGGATTTTTTCTTTGCCATAGAATTGATGAAATTAACTTTTGAAATTCAGCTAATTAGCATAACCTCTGTTGGGAAACAAAATGAGAACACACTCACCAAAGTTTATGCTTCCTGTAGTAATGTTTAAGAAACTGGCTTGAATTGTCTTCACCCCATTAGGACGCAAAATTCAAACCCAGCAACCAATGTTTACTTGTTTCATTGCCTTTGAGAGACAGAATGTTACTCTCTAGGAATAATATGAAGAACTTTACCTGATCACTGGAAGCTGTTTCACTGGCATGGAAAGCAATCCCTAGTGCACAGATTCTGCATCATAAACATTGCTTTGCATGGATTTTAATTGTCAGGAGACTAGAAGGAATTTACTTTTAAGAATTAGCTAAGTAGCATAACTTATCTCTGTTAGTAGATCAAATACAGATGCACTCGTGGTGTTTCTGTTTTGTTTACTTTTGTTTGAAATACATGGATTAGCACACCCATCATGCTACAATGAGTTTTACATCATGCCTGTGACAATTGAAATCAGCCTTAAGCACAGCTCCTAAAGCACAGTCCTTGCATCACCGGAGCAAAAGTGTGCTGCATATATTGACTTTCTCAGTTTGCAAATAGAGCCCCAACAGAGAAACTACTCTTTATGTCCATACTAAGATGATAGTAATCTTCTGATCTTGAAATTTTAATTTTGCACAATGTGGAACCAAGTTGCAGAAGAAGACGTTGGGGATTTCACATGAGTTATAGTGCCAGATTTTGGAGTACAGGAATTGGAGAACTCAATCGGAGTAAGTAGGGAGTTCAAAAAATCTTTTCACTCTGCTGCAAGAAGGCCATTCGATTCCCTGATGTCTACTTCAAATACAAGAGTCAGAAACCCAAGAACCAACTACTGTTTCTGCTCAGCTTCAATTCAAGGACCTTTTACGTATAATGCAAAGGTGATGACCACTTCACTACAGAAATCATGCAAAGACAGCTTGATGCAGTATGGTATCAATGCACTTTCAGAACAATCTTTTCACCAACTCATACCCAAAACTGATAATGAGTGCAAGTTATTGAGTAAAAGAATGAATATCATTTATGCCAAAACCTTTCATATTAGCAAGTTCACAAATAGCTGCCATTTTACGCAAATTTAGTGGGTATGTTGGATGGCCTAAAATGCTAATAATGAGCAGATGTACCTAAAATTCAATTGGTTCACAATTCCAATTTTTCAGAAATATCTGATTCAAACTTGCAGAAAAAATATTGGATAGCTGACAGGAAACCCTCTAGTCCGAGCGACACTTCAGTCCAAACTGGTGGTCCTGGAAAATGGTAGGTTCTGTTCTGGCTTTCTAAACTTATGCAGCAGGGCCATGTGAGATCTTCACTGCTTAAGGCCATAAAACCCGAAGATCGTTTTCTTTGAAGTCCCAATAGTTGTGCTCAGAACCTCACTCATCTCAATTGTACTTTGAAGTCATGAACAGTATTGCCTTCTTTTAACGTTTTGAATACAGTTAAAAAGCAGCTCAGCTGCAGTTCCATGATGCTGAGTTTAAGTTGATTTCCCTGTGCAGTTCTTTAGCCTCACCTGCCCATGCTTCCCTTTGTTCCAACTATTTCAAACAGCAAAAATGGATGAGAAATGCTTCTGCACAGTATATAAACTGGGACCTGTGACCTGGAAAGCAAATGCATTGACCACTACTCTAGAAAAATCAAGAGTGTTCAACATCTATATCAATCAATAATTATACCCCCAAAAGGTCTGGTTGTTAACAGGATTTATGACAAAATGATGCCGCGATTAGACAAGGAGCTTGGCGTCTCAGTCTCAGGACCTAAAGGGCAAACTGCAAAAAGAGAACCACTTCATACACACAACAATTGCCCCACTAGTGTGCTATCAAGAGGGATGTTTCTGCCCAGTTTCGAACTGAGGACCTTTCGCGTGTTAGGCGAATGTGATGACCACTACACTACAGAAACCACTGTTAAAAGGTTCTTTGGGCTCACTCTCCAGCTTTTGCTCATTTTTGGCACTTGAAAATCATAGCTTTAAATCTGGCTAAGGAGTCTGACTTCTCAATCATTAGGATGGAAATTCTCACAACCCCACCAAAGTTCTCTTGTTTCTTACCATTTGAGGAACAGACTGTTGCTAACTAGGCATATTATGAAGAGTTTTACTTTATCTCTGTAGTTCCCTCATTGGCATATAGAGCATAACCTATTGCGCAAATTCTGTATGCTTGACATTGCCTTGCAAGGATTTTTTCTTTGCCATAGAATTGATGAAATTAACTTTTGAAATTCAGCTAATTAGCATAACCTCTGTTGGGAAACAAAATGAGAACACACTCACCAAAGTTTATGCTTCCTGTAGTAATGTTTAAGAAACTGGCTTGAATTGTCTTCACCCCATTAGGACGCAAAATTCAAACCCAGCAACCAATGTTTACTTGTTTCATTGCCTTTGAGAGACAGAATGTTACTCTCTAGGAATAATATGAAGAACTTTACCTGATCACTGGAAGCTGTTTCACTGGCATGGAAAGCAATCCCTAGTGCACAGATTCTGCATCATAAACATTGCTTTGCATGGATTTTAATTGTCAGGAGACTAGAAGGAATTTACTTTTAAGAATTAGCTAAGTAGCATAACTTATCTCTGTTAGTAGATCAAATACAGATGCACTCGTGGTGTTTCTGTTTTGTTTACTTTTGTTTGAAATACATGGATTAGCACACCCATCATGCTACAATGAGTTTTACATCATGCCTGTGACAATTGAAATCAGCCTTAAGCACAGCTCCTAAAGCACAGTCCTTGCATCACCGGAGCAAAAGTGTGCTGCATATATTGACTTTCTCAGTTTGCAAATAGAGCCCCAACAGAGAAACTACTCTTTATGTCCATACTAAGATGATAGTAATCTTCTGATCTTGAAATTTTAATTTTGCACAATGTGGAACCAAGTTGCAGAAGAAGACGTTGGGGATTTCACATGAGTTATAGTGCCAGAGTTTGGAGTACAGGAATTGGAGAACTCAATCGGAGTAAGTAGGGAGTTCAAAAAATCTTTTCACTCTGCTGCAAGAAGGCCATTCGATTCCCTGATGTCTACTTCAAATACAAGAGTCAGAAACCCAAGAACCAACTACTGTTTCTGCTCAGCTTCAATTCAAGGACCTTTTACGTATAATGCAAAGGTGATGACCACTTCACTACAGAAATCATGCAAAGACAGCTTGATGCAGTATGGTATCAATGCACTTTCAGAACAATCTTTTCACCAACTCATACCCAAAACTGATAATGAGTGCAAGTTATTGAGTAAAAGAATGAATATCATTTATGCCAAAACCTTTCATATTAGCAAGTTCACAAATAGCTGCCATTTTACGCAAATTTAGTGGGTATGTTGGATGGCCTAAAATGCTAATAATGAGCAGATGTACCTAAAATTCAAATGGTTCACAATTCCAATTTTTCAGAAATATCTGATTCAAACTTGCAGAAAAAATATTGGATAGCTGACAGGAAACCCTCTAGTCCGAGCGACACTTCAGTCCAAACTGGTGGTCCTGGAAAATGGTAGGTTCTGTTCTGGCTTTCTAAACTTATGCAGCAGGGCCATGTGAGATCTTCACTGCTTAAGGCCATAAAACCCGAAGATCTTTTTCTTTGAAGTCCCAATAGTTGTGCTCAGAACCTCACTCATCTCAATTGTACTTTGAAGTCATGAACAGTATTGCCTTCTTTTAACGTTTTGAATACAGTTAAAAAGCAGCTCAGCTGCAGTTCCATGATGCTGAGTTTAAGTTGATTTCCCTGTGCAGTTCTTTAGCCTCACCTGCCCATGCTTCCCTTTGTTCCAACTATTTCAAACAGCAAAAATGGATGAGAAATGCTTCTGCACAGTATATAAACTGGGACCTGTGACCTGGAAAGCAAATGCATTGACCACTACTCTAGAAAAATCAAGAGTGTTCAACATCTATATCAATCAATAATTATACCCCCAAAAGGTCTGGTTGTTAACAGGATTTATGACAAAATGATGCCGCGATTAGACAAGGAGCTTGGCGTCTCAGTCTCAGGACCTAAAGGGCAAACTGCAAAAAGAGAACCACTTCATACACACAACAATTGCCCCACTAGTGTGCTATCAAGAGGGATGTTTCTGCCCAGTTTCGAACTGAGGACCTTTCGCGTGTTAGGCGAATGTGATGACCACTACACTACAGAAACCACTGGTAAAAGGTTCTTTGGGCTCACTCTCCAGCTTTTGCTCATTTTTGGCACTTGAAAATCATAGCTTTAAATCTGGCTAAGGAGTCTGACTTCTCAATCATTAGGATGGAAATTCTCACAACCCCACCAAAGTTCTCTTGTTTCTTACCATTTGAGGAACAGACTGTTGCTAACTAGGCATATTATGAAGAGTTTTACTTTATCTCTGTAGTTCCCTCATTGGCATATAGAGCATAACCTATTGCGCAAATTCTGTATGCTTGACATTGCCTTGCAAGGATTTTTTCTTTGCCATAGAATTGATGAAATTAACTTTTGAAATTCAGCTAATTAGCATAACCTCTGTTGGGAAACAAAATGAGAACACACTCACCAAAGTTTATGCTTCCTGTAGTAATGTTTAAGAAACTGGCTTGAATTGTCTTCACCCCATTAGGACGCAAAATTCAAACCCAGCAACCAATGTTTACTTGTTTCATTGCCTTTGAGAGACAGAATGTTACTCTCTAGGAATAATATGAAGAACTTTACCTGATCACTGGAAGCTGTTTCACTGGCATGGAAAGCAATCCCTAGTGCACAGATTCTGCATCATAAACATTGCTTTGCATGGATTTTAATTGTCAGGAGACTAGAAGGAATTTACTTTTAAGAATTAGCTAAGTAGCATAACTTATCTCTGTTAGTAGATCAAATACAGATGCACTCGTGGTGTTTCTGTTTTGTTTACTTTTGTTTGAAATACATGGATTAGCACACCCATCATGCTACAATGAGTTTTACATCATGCCTGTGACAATTGAAATCAGCCTTAAGCACAGCTCCTAAAGCACAGTCCTTGCATCACCGGAGCAAAAGTGTGCTGCATATATTGACTTTCTCAGTTTGCAAATAGAGCCCCAACAGAGAAACTACTCTTTATGTCCATACTAAGATGATAGTAATCTTCTGATCTTGAAATTTTAATTTTGCACAATGTGGAACCAAGTTGCAGAAGAAGACGTTGGGGATTTCACATGAGTTATAGTGCCAGAGTTTGGAGTACAGGAATTGGAGAACTCAATCGGAGTAAGTAGGGAGTTCAAAAAATCTTTTCACTCTGCTGCAAGAAGGCCATTCGATTCCCTGATGTCTACTTCAAATACAAGAGTCAGAAACCCAAGAACCAACTACTGTTTCTGCTCAGCTTCAATTCAAGGACCTTTTACGTATAATGCAAAGGTGATGACCACTTCACTACAGAAATCATGCAAAGACAGCTTGATGCAGTATGGTATCAATGCACTTTCAGAACAATCTTTTCACCAACTCATACCCAAAACTGATAATGAGTGCAAGTTATTGAGTAAAAGAATGAATATCATTTATGCCAAAACCTTTCATATTAGCAAGTTCACAAATAGCTGCCATTTTACGCAAATTTAGTGGGTATGTTGGATGGCCTAAAATGCTAATAATGAGCAGATGTACCTAAAATTCAATTGGTTCACAATTCCAATTTTTCAGAAATATCTGATTCAAACTTGCAGAAAAAATATTGGATAGCTGACAGGAAACCCTCTAGTCCGAGCGACACTTCAGTCCAAACTGGTGGTCCTGGAAAATGGTAGGTTCTGTTCTGGCTTTCTAAACTTATGCAGCAGGGCCATGTGAGATCTTCACTGCTTAAGGCCATAAAACCCGAAGATCTTTTTCTTTGCAGTCCCAATAGTTGTGCTCAGAACCTCACTCATCTCAATTGTACTTTGAAGTCATGAACAGTATTGCCTTCTTTTAACGTTTTGAATACAGTTAAAAAGCAGCTCAGCTGCAGTTCCATGATGCTGAGTTTAAGTTGATTTCCCTGTGCAGTTCTTTAGCCTCACCTGCCCATGCTTCCCTTTGTTCCAACTATTTCAAACAGCAAAAATGGATGAGAAATGCTTCTGCACAGTATATAAACTGGGACCTGTGACCTGGAAAGCAAATGCATTGACCACTACTCTAGAAAAATCAAGAGTGTTCAACATCTATATCAATCAATAATTATACCCCCAAAAGGTCTGGTTGTTAACAGGATTTATGACAAAATGATGCTGCGATTAGACAAGGAGCTTGGCGTCTCAGTCTCAGGACCTAAAGGGCAAACTGCAAAAAGAGAACCACTTCATACACACAACAATTGCCCCACTAGTGTGCTATCAAGAGAGATGTTTCTGCCCAGTTTCGAACTGAGGACCTTTCGCGTGTTAGGCGAATGTGATGACCACTACACTACAGAAACCACTGTTAAAAGGTTCTTTGGGCTCACTCTCCAGCTTTTGCTCATTTTTGGCACTTGAAAATCATAGCTTTAAATCTGGCTAAGGAGTCTGACTTCTCAATCATTAGGATGGAAATTCTCACAACCCCACCAAAGTTCTCTTGTTTCTTACCATTTGAGGAACAGACTGTTGCTAACTAGGCATATTATGAAGAGTTTTACTTTATCTCTGTAGTTCCCTCATTGGCATATAGAGCATAACCTATTGCGCAAATTCTGTATGCTTGACATTGCCTTGCAAGGATTTTTTCTTTGCCATAGAATTGATGAAATTAACTTTTGAAATTCAGCTAATTAGCATAACCTCTGTTGGGAAACAAAATGAGAACACACTCACCAAAGTTTATGCTTCCTGTAGTAATGTTTAAGAAACTGGCTTGAATTGTCTTCACCCCATTAGGACGCAAAATTCAAACCCAGCAACCAATGTTTACTTGTTTCATTGCCTTTGAGAGACAGAATGTTACTCTCTAGGAATAATATGAAGAACTTTACCTGATCACTGGAAGCTGTTTCATTGGCATGGAAAGCAATCCCTAGTGCACAGATTCTGCATCATAAACATTGCTTTGCATGGATTTTAATTGTCAGGAGACTAGAAGGAATTTACTTTTAAGAATTAGCTAAGTAGCATAACTTATCTCTGTTAGTAGATCAAATACAGATGCACTCGTGGTGTTTCTGTTTTGTTTACTTTTGTTTGAAATACATGGATTAGCACACCCATCATGCTACAATGAGTTTTACATCATCCCTGTGACAATTGAAATCAGCCTTAAACACAGCTCCTAAAGCACAGTCCTTGCATCACCGGAGGACAAGCCTGCTGCATATATTGACTTTCTCGGTTTGCAAATAGAGCCCCAACAGAGAAACTACTCTTTATGTCCATACTAAGATGATAGTAATCTTCTGATCTTGAAATTTTAATTTTGCACAATGTGGAACCAAGTTGCAGAAGAAGACGTTGGGGATTTCACATGAGTTATAGTGCCAGATTTTGGAGTACAGGAATTGGAGAACTCAATCGGAGTAAGTAGGGAGTTCAAAAAATCTTTTCACTCTGCTGCAAGAAGGCCATTCGATTCCCTGATGTCTACTTCAAATACAAGAGTCAGAAACCCAAGAACCAACTACTGTTTCTGCTCAGCTTCAATTCAAGGACCTTTTACGTATAATGCAAAGGTGATGACCACTTCACTACAGAAATCATGCAAAGACTCCTTGATGCAGTATGGTATCAATGCACTTTCAGAACAATCTTTTCACCAACTCATACCCAAAACTGATAATGAGTGCAAGTTATTGAGTAAAAGAATGAATATAATTTATGCCAAAACCTTTCATATTTGCAAGTTCACAAATAGCTGCCATTTTACGCAAATTTAGTGGGTATGTTGGATGGCCTAAAATGCTAATAATGAGCAGATGTACCTAAAATTCAAATGGTTCACAAGTCCAATTTTTCAGAAATATCTGATTCAAACTTGCAGAAAAAATATTGGATAGCTGACAGGAAACCCTCTAGTCCGAGCGACACTTCAGTCCAAACTGGTGGTCCTGGAAAATGGTAGGTTCTGTTCTGGCTTTCTAAACTTATGCAGCAGGGCCATGTGAGATCTTCACTGCTTAAGGCCACAAAACCCGAAGATCTTTTTCTTTGCAGTCCCAATAGTTGTGCTCAGAACCTCACTCATCTCAATTGTACTTTGAAGTCATGAACAGTATTGCCTTCTTTTAATGTTTTGAATACAGTTAAAAAGCAGCTCAGCTGCAGTTCCATGATGCTGAGTTTAAGTTGATTTCCCTGTGCAGTTCTTTAGCCTCACCTGCCCATGCTTCCCTTTGTTCCAACTATTTCAAACAGCAAAAATGGATGAGAAATGCTTCTGCACAGTATATAAACTGGGACCTGTGACCTGGAAAGCAAATGCATTGACCACTACTCTAGAAAAATCAAGAGTGTTCAACATCTATATCAATCAATAATTATACCCCCAAAAGGTCTGGTTGTTAACAGGATTTATGACAAAATGATGCTGCGATTAGACAAGGAGCTTGGCGTCTCAGTCTCAGGACCTAAAGGGCAAACTGCAAAAAGAGAACCACTTCATACACACAACAATTGCCCCACTAGTGTGCTATCAAGAGGGATGTTTCTGCCCAGTTTCAAACTGAGGACCTTTCGTGTGTTTGGCGAATGTGATGACCACTACACTACAGAAACCACTGTTAAAACGTTCTTTGGGCTCACTCTCCAGCTTTTGCTCATTTTTGGCACTTGAAAATCATAGCTTTAAATCTGGCTAAGGAGTCTGACTTCTCAATCATTAGGATGGAAATTCTCACAACCCCACCAAAGTTCTCTTGTTTCTTACCATTTGAGGAACAGACTGTTGCTAACTAGGCATATTATGAAGAGTTTTACTTTATCTCTGTAGTTCCCTCATTGGCATATAGAGCATAACCTATTGCGCAAATTCTGTATGCTTGACATTGCCTTGCAAGGATTTTTTCTTTGCCATAGAATTGATGAAATTAACTTTTGAAATGCAGCTAATTAGCATAACCTCTCTTGGGAAACAAAATGAGAACACACTCACCAAAGTTTATGCTTCCTGTAGTAATGTTTAAGAAACTGGCTTGAATTGTCTTCACCCCATTAGGAGACAAAATTCAAACCCAGCAAGCAATGTTCACTTGTTTCATTGCCTTTGAGAGACAGAATGTTACTCTCTAGGAATAATATGAAGAACTTTACCTGATCACTGGAAACTGTTTCACTGGCATGGAAAGCAATCCCTAGTGCACAGATTCTGCATCATAAACATTGCTTTGCATGGATTTTAATTGGCAGGAGACTAGAAGGAATTTACTTTTAAGAATTAGCTAAGTAGCATAACTTATCTCTGTTAGTAGATCAAATACAGATGCACTCGTGGTGTTTCTGTTTTGTTTACTTTTGTTTGAAATACATGGATTAGCACACCCATCATGCTACAATGAGTTTTACATCATGCCTGTGACAATTGAAATCAGCCTTAAGCACAGCTCCTAAAGCACAGTCCTTGCATCACCGGAGCAAAAGTGTGCTGTATATATTGACTTTCTCAGTTTGCAAATAGAGCCCCAACAGAGAAACTACTGTTTATGTCCATACTAAGATGATAGTAATCTTCTGATCTTGAAATTTTAATTTTGCACAATGTGGAACCAAGTTGCAGAAGAAGACGTTGGGGATTTCACATGAGTTATAGTGCCAGATTTTGGAGTACAGGAATTGGAGAACTCAATCGGAGTAAGTAGGGAGTTCAAAAAATCTTTTCACTCTGCTGCAAGAAGGCCATTCGATTCCCTGATGTCTACTTCAAATACAAGAGTCAGAAACCCAAGAACCAACTACTGTTTCTGCTCAGCTTCAATTCAAGGACCTTTTACGTATAATGCAAAGGTGATGACCACTTCACTACAGAAATCATGCAAAGACTCCTTGATGCAGTATGGTATCAATGCACTTTCAGAACAATCTTTTCACCAACTCATACCCAAAACTGATAATGAGTGCAAGTTATTGAGTAAAAGAATGAATATAATTTATGCCAAAACCTTTCATATTTGCAAGTTCACAAATAGCTGCCATTTTACGCAAATTTAGTGGGTATGTTGGATGGCCTAAAATGCTAATAATGAGCAGATGTACCTAAAATTCAAATGGTTCACAAGTCCAATTTTTCAGAAATATCTGATTCAAACTTGCAGAAAAAATATTGGATAGCTGACAGGAAACCCTCTAGTCCGAGCGACACTTCAGTCCAAACTGGTGGTCCTGGAAAATGGTAGGTTCTGTTCTGGCTTTCTAAACTTATGCAGCAGGGCCATGTGAGATCTTCACTGCTTAAGGCCACAAAACCCGAAGATCTTTTTCTTTGCAGTCCCAATAGTTGTGCTCAGAACCTCACTCATCTCAATTGTACTTTGAAGTCATGAACAGTATTGCCTTCTTTTAATGTTTTGAATACAGTTAAAAAGCAGCTCAGCTGCAGTTCCATGATGCTGAGTTTAAGTTGATTTCCCTGTGCAGTTCTTTAGCCTCACCTGCCCATGCTTCCCTTTGTTCCAACTATTTCAAACAGCAAAAATGGATGAGAAATGCTTCTGCACAGTATATAAACTGGGACCTGTGACCTGGAAAGCAAATGCATTGACCACTACTCTAGAAAAATCAAGAGTGTTCAACATCTATATCAATCAATAATTATACCCCCAAAAGGTCTGGTTGTTAACAGGATTTATGACAAAATGATGCTGCGATTAGACAAGGAGCTTGGCGTCTCAGTCTCAGGACCTAAAGGGCAAACTGCAAAAAGAGAACCACTTCATACACACAACAATTGCCCCACTAGTGTGCTATCAAGAGGGATGTTTCTGCCCAGTTTCAAACTGAGGACCTTTCGTGTGTTTGGCGAATGTGATGACCACTACACTACAGAAACCACTGTTAAAACGTTCTTTGGGCTCACTCTCCAGCTTTTGCTCATTTTTGGCACTTGAAAATCATAGCTTTAAATCTGGCTAAGGAGTCTGACTTCTCAATCATTAGGATGGAAATTCTCACAACCCCACCAAAGTTCTCTTGTTTCTTACCATTTGAGGAACAGACTGTTGCTAACTAGGCATATTATGAAGAGTTTTACTTTATCTCTGTAGTTCCCTCATTGGCATATAGAGCATAACCTATTGCGCAAATTCTGTATGCTTGACATTGCCTTGCAAGGATTTTTTCTTTGCCATAGAATTGATGAAATTAACTTTTGAAATGCAGCTAATTAGCATAACCTCTCTTGGGAAACAAAATGAGAACACACTCACCAAAGTTTATGCTTCCTGTAGTAATGTTTAAGAAACTGGCTTGAATTGTCTTCACCCCATTAGGAGACAAAATTCAAACCCAGCAAGCAATGTTCACTTGTTTCATTGCCTTTGAGAGACAGAATGTTACTCTCTAGGAATAATATGAAGAACTTTACCTGATCACTGGAAACTGTTTCACTGGCATGGAAAGCAATCCCTAGTGCACAGATTCTGCATCATAAACATTGCTTTGCATGGATTTTAATTGGCAGGAGACTAGAAGGAATTTACTTTTAAGAATTAGCTAAGTAGCATAACTTATCTCTGTTAGTAGATCAAATACAGATGCACTCGTGGTGTTTCTGTTTTGTTTACTTTTGTTTGAAATACATGGATTAGCACACCCATCATGCTACAATGAGTTTTACATCATGCCTGTGACAATTGAAATCAGCCTTAAGCACAGCTCCTAAAGCACAGTCCTTGCATCACCGGAGCAAAAGTGTGCTGTATATATTGACTTTCTCAGTTTGCAAATAGAGCCCCAACAGAGAAACTACTGTTTATGTCCATACTAAGATGATAGTAATCTTCTGATCTTGAAATTTTAATTTTGCACAATGTGGAACCAAGTTGCAGAAGAAGACGTTGGGGATTTCACATGAGTTATAGTGCCAGATTTTGGAGTACAGGAATTGGAGAACTCAATCGGAGTAAGTAGGGAGTTCAAAAAATCTTTTCACTCTGCTGCAAGAAGGCCATTCGATTCCCTGATGTCTACTTCAAATACAAGAGTCAGAAACCCAAGAACCAACTACTGTTTCTGCTCAGCTTCAATTCAAGGACCTTTTACGTATAATGCAAAGGTGATGACCACTTCACTACAGAAATCATGCAAAGACTCCTTGATGCAGTATGGTATCAATGCACTTTCAGAACAATCTTTTCACCAACTCATACCCAAAACTGATAATGAGTGCAAGTTATTGAGTAAAAGAATGAATATAATTTATGCCAAAACCTTTCATATTTGCAAGTTCACAAATAGCTGCCATTTTACGCAAATTTAGTGGGTATGTTGGATGGCCTAAAATGCTAATAATGAGCAGATGTACCTAAAATTCAAATGGTTCACAAGTCCAATTTTTCAGAAATATCTGATTCAAACTTGCAGAAAAAATATTGGATAGCTGACAGGAAACCCTCTAGTCCGAGCGACACTTCAGTCCAAACTGGTGGTCCTGGAAAATGGTAGGTTCTGTTCTGGCTTTCTAAACTTATGCAGCAGGGCCATGTGAGATCTTCACTGCTTAAGGCCACAAAACCCGAAGATCTTTTTCTTTGCAGTCCCAATAGTTGTGCTCAGAACCTCACTCATCTCAATTGTACTTTGAAGTCATGAACAGTATTGCCTTCTTTTAATGTTTTGAATACAGTTAAAAAGCAGCTCAGCTGCAGTTCCATGATGCTGAGTTTAAGTTGATTTCCCTGTGCAGTTCTTTAGCCTCACCTGCCCATGCTTCCCTTTGTTCCAACTATTTCAAACAGCAAAAATGGATGAGAAATGCTTCTGCACAGTATATAAACTGGGACCTGTGACCTGGAAAGCAAATGCATTGACCACTACTCTAGAAAAATCAAGAGTGTTCAACATCTATATCAATCAATAATTATACCCCCAAAAGGTCTGGTTGTTAACAGGATTTATGACAAAATGATGCTGCGATTAGACAAGGAGCTTGGCGTCTCAGTCTCAGGACCTAAAGGGCAAACTGCAAAAAGAGAACCACTTCATACACACAACAATTGCCCCACTAGTGTGCTATCAAGAGGGATGTTTCTGCCCAGTTTCAAACTGAGGACCTTTCGTGTGTTTGGCGAATGTGATGACCACTACACTACAGAAACCACTGTTAAAACGTTCTTTGGGCTCACTCTCCAGCTTTTGCTCATTTTTGGCACTTGAAAATCATAGCTTTAAATCTGGCTAAGGAGTCTGACTTCTCAATCATTAGGATGGAAATTCTCACAACCCCACCAAAGTTCTCTTGTTTCTTACCATTTGAGGAACAGACTGTTGCTAACTAGGCATATTATGAAGAGTTTTACTTTATCTCTGTAGTTCCCTCATTGGCATATAGAGCATAACCTATTGCGCAAATTCTGTATGCTTGACATTGCCTTGCAAGGATTTTTTCTTTGCCATAGAATTGATGAAATTAACTTTTGAAATTCAGCTAATTAGCATAACCTCTCTTGGGAAACAAAATGAGAACACACTCACCAAAGTTTATGCTTCCTGTAGTAATGTTTAAGAAACTGGCTTGAATTGTCTTCACCCCATTAGGAGACAAAATTCAAACCCAGCAAGCAATGTTCACTTGTTTCATTGCCTTTGAGAGACAGAATGTTACTCTCTAGGAATAATATGAAGAACTTTACCTGATCACTGGAAACTGTTTCACTGGCATGGAAAGCAATCCCTAGTGCACAGATTCTGCATCATAAACATTGCTTTGCATGGATTTTAATTGGCAGGAGACTAGAAGGAATTTACTTTTAAGAATTAGCTAAGTAGCATAACTTATCTCTGTTAGTAGATCAAATACAGATGCACTCGTGGTGTTTCTGTTTTGTTTACTTTTGTTTGAAATACATGGATTAGCACACCCATCATGCTACAATGAGTTTTACATCATGCCTGTGACAATTGAAATCAGCCTTAAGCACAGCTCCTAAAGCACAGTCCTTGCATCACCGGAGCAAAAGTGTGCTGTATATATTGACTTTCTCAGTTTGCAAATAGAGCCCCAACAGAGAAACTACTGTTTATGTCCATACTAAGATGATAGTAATCTTCTGATCTTGAAATTTTAATTTTGCACAATGTGGAACCAAGTTGCAGAAGAAGACGTTGGGGATTTCACATGAGTTATAGTGCCAGATTTTGGAGTACAGGAATTGGAGAACTCAATCGGAGTAAGTAGGGAGTTCAAAAAATCTTTTCACTCTGCTGCAAGAAGGCCATTCGATTCCCTGATGTCTACTTCAAATACAAGAGTCAGAAACCCAAGAACCAACTACTGTTTCTGCTCAGCTTCAATTCAAGGACCTTTTACGTATAATGCAAAGGTGATGACCACTTCACTACAGAAATCATGCAAAGACAGCTTGATGCAGTATGGTATCAATGCACTTTCAGAACAATCTTTTCACCAACTCATACCCAAAACTGATAATGAGTGCAAGTTATTGAGTAAAAGAATGAATAACATTTATGCCAAAACCTTTCATATTAGCAAGTTCACAAATAGCTGCCATTTTACGCAAATTTAGTGGGTATGTTGGATGGCCTAAAATGCTAATAATGAGCAGATGTACCTAAAATTCAATTGGTTCACAATTCCAATTTTTCAGAAATATCTGATTCAAACTTGCAGAAAAAATATTGGATAGCTGACAGGAAACCCTCTAGTCCGAGCGACACTTCAGTCCAAACTGGTGGTCCTGGAAAATGGTAGGTTCTGTTCTGGCTTTCTAAACTTATGCAGCAGGGCCATGTGAGATCTTCACTGCTTAAGGCCATAAAACCCGAAGATCTTTTTCTTTGCAGTCCCAATAGTTGTGCTCAGAACCTGACTCATCTCAATTGTACTTTGAAGTCATGAACAGTATTGCCTTCTTTTAACGTTTTGAATACAGTTAAAAAGCAGCTCAGCTGCAGTTCCATGATGCTGAGTTTAAGTTGATTTCCCTGTGCAGTTCTTTAGCCTCACCTGCCCATGCTTCCCTTTGTTCCAACTATTTCAAACAGCAAAAATGGATGAGAAATGCTTCTGCACAGTATATAAACTGGGACCTGTGACCTGGAAAGCAAATGCATTGACCACTACTCTAGAAAAATCAAGAGTGTTCAACATCTATATCAATCAATAATTATACCCCCAAAAGGTCTGGTTGTTAACAGGATTTATGACAAAATGATGCTGCGATTAGACAAGGAGCTTGGCGTCTCAGTCTCAGGACCTAAAGGGCAAACTGCAAAAAGAGAACCACTTCATACACTGTTTACAAACAACAATTGCCCCACTAGTGTGCTATCAAGAGGGATGTTTCTGCCCAGTTTCGAACTGAGGACCTTTCACGTGTTAGGCGAATGTGATGACCACTACACTACAGAAACCACTGTTAACAGATTCTTTGGGCTCACTCTCCAGCTTTTGCTCATTTTTGGCACTTGAAAATCATAGCTTTAAATCTGGCTAAGGAGTCTGACTTCTCAATCATTAGGATGGAAATTCTCACAACCCCACCAAAGTTCTCTTGTTTCTTACCATTTGAGGAACAGACTGTTGCTAACTAGGCATATTATGAAGAGTTTTACTTTATCTCTGTAGTTCCCTCATTGGCATATAGAGCATAACCTATTGCGCAAATTCTGTATGCTTGACATTGCCTTGCAAGGATTTTTTCTTTGCCATAGAATTGATGAAATTAACTTTTGAAATTCAGCTAATTAGCATAACCTCTGTTGGGAAACAAAATGAGAACACACTCACCAAAGTTTATGCTTCCTGTAGTAATGTTTAAGAAACTGGCTTGAATTGTCTTCACCCCATTAGGACGCAAAATTCAAACCCAGCAACCAATGTTTACTTGTTTCATTGCCTTTGAGAGACAGAATGTTACTCTCTAGGAATAATATGAAGAACTTTACCTGATCACTGGAAGCTGTTTCATTGGCATGGAAAGCAGTCCCTAGTGCACAAATTCTGCATCATTAACATTGCTTTGCATAGATTTTAATTGTCAGGAGACTATAAGGATGTTACTTTTAAGAATTAGCTAAGTAGCATAACTTATCTCTGTTAGGAGATCAAATACAGATGCACTCGTGGAGTTTCTGTTTTGTTTAATTTTGTTTGAAATACATGGATTAGCACACCCATCATGCTACAATGAGTTTTACATCATCCCTGTGACAATTGAAATCAGCCTTAAACACAGCTCCTAAAGCACAGTCCTTGCATCACCGGAGGACAAGCCTGCTGCATATATTGACTTTCTCGGTTTGCAAATGGAGACAGTGATGGGATATTTTTTTCCAACAGAGAAGCTACTCTTTATGTCCATACTAAGATGCTAGTAATCTTCTGATCTTGAAATTTCCATTTTGCACAATGTAGAACCAAGTTGCAGACGAAGAGGTTAGGGATTTCACATGCGTTATAGTGCCGGAGTTTGGAGTACAGGACTTGGAGAACTCAATTGAAGTAACTAGGGAGTTCAGAAAATCATTTCCCTCTGCTGCAAGAAGGCCATTCGATTCCCTGGTGTCTACTTCAAATAGAAGACACAGAAACCAAAGAACCAGCTAATGTTTCTGCTCAGCTTCAATTCAAGGTCCTTTCACACATAATGCAAACGTGATGACCAATTCACTACAGACACCATGCAAAAATGCCTTGATGCAGTATGGTATCACTGCAATTTCAGAACAATTTTTTCACCAGCTCATCCCCAAAACTGAAAATGTGTGCAAATTATTTAGGAGAAAGAATGAACATCATTTAGGCCAAAACCTTTCATATTTGGAAGTTCACAAATAGCTGCCATTTTATGCAAATTTCGTGGGTATGTTGGATGGCCTAAAATGCGTTTCATGAGCAGACGTACCTAAAATTCAAATGGTTCACAATTGTAATTTTCAGAAATATCTGATTCAAACTGTCAGAAAAAAATGCTGTTTAGCTGAAAGGGAACCCTCTAGTCCGACCTACACATCAGTCCAAACTGGTGGTCCTGGAAAATTGTAGGTTCTGTTCTTGCTTTCTAAACCTATGTAGCAGGGCCGTGTGAGCTCTTCACTGCTTAAGGCCATAAAAACCGAAGATCTCTTTCATTGCAGTCCCAATAGTTGTCCTCAGAACCTCACTCCTCTCAATTCTACCTTGAAGTCATGAACAGTATTGCCTTCTTTTACCATTTTGAGTGCAGTTAAAAAGCAGCTCAGCTGCAGTTCCATGATGCTGAGTTTAAGTTGATTTCCCTGTGCAGTTCTTTAGCCTCGCCTGCCCATGCTTCCCTTTGTTCCAACCATTTTATACAGTAAACACCAAAAATGGATGAAAGAGAAATGCTTCTGCACAGTATGGAAGCTGGGACATGTGACCTGGAAAGCAAATGCAATGACCACTACTCTAGACAAATCAAGAGAGTTCAAGATCTATATCAATCAATAATGATCCCCCAAAAAGGTCTTTTAGTCAACAGGATTTATGCCAAAATGATGTTGCGATTAGACAAGGAGCTTGGTGCCTCAGTCTGAGGACCTAAAGGGCAAACCGCACAAAGAGTCTCCCACTTGATACACTGCTTACAAAAAGCACGTGCCCAACTACTGTGCTATCAAGAGGGATGTTTCTGCCAGGTATGGAACAGAGGACCTTTCTCGTGTCAGGCGAACATGCTGAGCACTACACTACAGAAACCACTTTAAAATGCTTCTTTGCCTCTCCAGCTTTTGCTCATTTTTGGGGCTTGAAAATCATAGCTTTAAATCTAGCTAAGCAGTATGACTTCTCAAGCATTAGGATGAAAATTCAGACAACCCCACCAAAGTTCTCTTGTTTCCTACCCTTCGAGAAACAGACTGTTGCTAACTAGGCATAATATGAAGAGTTTTACTTTATCTCTGTAGTTCTCTCATTGGCATTTAGAGCATAACCTATTGCACAAATTGTGTATGCTTGATATTGCCTTGCAAGGATTTGTTCTTTGCCATAGACTTGATGAAAGTAACTTTTAAATTTCAGCTAATTAGCATAACCTCTGTTAGGAAACAAAATGAGAACACACTCACTAAAGTTTATGCTTGAAAGACTTGAATTAGAATAGCCATTATGCTAAGAGTTTTAATTAATCAGCTTGGCTATTAATTAAGGAGCCTGACTTTTCTCTGTGAAGAACGGCTCTCCATTCAATTAAAAGGACAGCAGTTACACATCTACCAAGAGTCGTGTTTCTGCCTGGTATCGAGCCAGGGACCTTTCGCGTGTGAGGCAAACGTGATAACCACTACACTACAGAAACCCTACAGCACTGGCCGTTCAGGATCAGCCCAGCATTTCCTCCTTTTTGGTGCCTGCAAGGCATAGTTTAAAAACTGGCTTGAATTGTCTTCTCCCCGTTAGGACGCAAAATTCAATCCCACCAAGCAATGTTTTCTTGTTTCATTGCCTTTGAGAGACAGAATGTTACTCCCTAGGAATAATATGAAGAGTTTTACCAGATCACTGTAGGCTTATTCATCGGCATGGAAAGCAGTCCCTAGTGCACAAATTCTGCATCATTAACATTGCTTTGCATAGATTTTAATTGTCAGGAGACTATAAGGATGTTACTTTTAAGAATTAGCTAAGTAGCATAACTTATCTCTGTTAGGAGATCAAATACAGATGCACTCGTGGAGTTTCTGTTTTGTTTAATTTTGTTTGAAATACATGGATTAGCACACCCATCATGCTACAATGAGTTTTACATCATCCCTGTGACAATTGAAATCAGCCTTAAACACAGCTCCTAAAGCACAGTCCTTGCATCACCGGAGGACAAGCCTGCTGCATATATTGACTTTCTCGGTTTGCAAATGGAGACAGTGATGGGATATTTTTTTCCAACAGAGAAGCTACTCTTTATGTCCATACTAAGATGCTAGTAATCTTCTGATCTTGAAATTTCCATTTTGCACAATGTAGAACCAAGTTGCAGACGAAGAGGTTAGGGATTTCACATGCGTTATAGTGCCGGAGTTTGGAGTACAGGACTTGGAGAACTCAATTGAAGTAACTAGGGAGTTCAGAAAATCATTTCCCTCTGCTGCAAGAAGGCCATTCGATTCCCTGGTGTCTACTTCAAATAGAAGACACAGAAACCAAAGAACCAGCTAATGTTTCTGCTCAGCTTCAATTCAAGGTCCTTTCACACATAATGCAAACGTGATGACCAATTCACTACAGACACCATGCAAAAATGCCTTGATGCAGTATGGTATCACTGCAATTTCAGATCAATTTTTTCACCAGCTCATCACCAAAACTGAAAATGTGTGCAAATTATTTAGGAGAAAGAATGAACATCATTTATGCCAAAACCTTTCATATTTGGAAGTTCACAAATAGCTGCCATTTTATGCAAATTTCGTGGGTATGTTGGATGGCCTAAAATGCGTTTCATGAGCAGACGTACCTAAAATTCAAATGGTTCACAATTGTAATTTTCAGAAATATCTGATTCAAACTGTCAGAAAAAAAATGCTGTTTAGCTGAAAGGGAACCCTCTAGTCCGACCTACACATCAGTCCAAACTGGTGGTCCTGGAAAATTGTAGGTTCTGTTCTTGCTTTCTAAACCTATGTAGCAGGGCCGTGTGAGCTCTTCACTGCTTAAGGCCATAAAAACCGAAGATCTCTTTCATTGCAGTCCCAATAGTTGTCCTCAGAACCTCACTCCTCTCAATTCTACCTTGAAGTCATGAACAGTATTGCCTTCTTTTACCATTTTGAGTGCAGTTAAAAAGCAGCTCAGCTGCAGTTCCATGATGCTGAGTTTAAGTTGATTTCCCTGTGCAGTTCTTTAGCCTCGCCTGCCCATGCTTCCCTTTGTTCCAACCATTTTATACAGTAAACACCAAAAATGGATGAAAGAGAAATGCTTCTGCACAGTATGGAAGCTGGGACATGTGACCTGGAAAGCAAATGCAATGACCACTACTCTAGACAAATCAAGAGAGTTCAAGATCTATATCAATCAATAATGATCCCCCAAAAAGGTCTTTTAGTCAACAGGATTTATGCCAAAATGATGTTGCGATTAGACAAGGAGCTTGGTGCCTCAGTCTGAGGACCTAAAGGGCAAACCGCACAAAGAGTCTCCCACTTGATACACTGCTTACAAAAAGCACGTGCCCAACTACTGTGCTATCAAGAGGGATGTTTCTGCCAGGTATGGAACAGAGGACCTTTCTCGTGTCAGGCGAACATGCTGAGCACTACACTACAGAAACCACTTTAAAATGCTTCTTTGCCTCTCCAGCTTTTGCTCATTTTTGGGGCTTGAAAATCATAGCTTTAAATCTAGCTAAGCAGTATGACTTCTCAAGCATTAGGATGAAAATTCAGACAACCCCACCAAAGTTCTCTTGTTTCCTACCCTTCGAGAAACAGACTGTTGCTAACTAGGCATAATATGAAGAGTTTTACTTTATCTCTGTAGTTCTCTCATTGGCATTTAGAGCATAACCTATTGCACAAATTGTGTATGCTTGATATTGCCTTGCAAGGATTTGTTCTTTGCCATAGACTTGATGAAAGTAACTTTTAAATTTCAGCTAATTAGCATAACCTCTGTTAGGAAACAAAATGAGAACACAATCACTAAAGTTTATACTTGAAAGACTTGAATTAGAATAGCCATTATGCTAAGAGTTTTAATTAATCAGCTTGGCTATTAATTAAGGAGCCTGACTTTTCTCTGTGAAGAACGGCTCTCCATTCAATTAAAAGGACAGCAGTTACACATCTACCAAGAGTCGTGTTTCTGCCTGGTATCGAGCCAGGGACCTTTCGCGTGTGAGGCAAACGTGATAACCACTACACTACAGAAACCCTACAGCACTAGCCGTTCAGGATCAGCCCAGCATTTCCTCCTTTTTGGTGCCTGCAAGGCATAGTTTAAAAACTGGCTTGAATTGTCTTCTCCCCGTTAGGACGCAAAATTCAATCCCACCAAGCAATGTTTTCTTGTTTCATTGCCTTTGAGAGACAGAATGTTACTCCCTAGGAATAATATGAAGAGTTTTACCGGACCACTGTAGGCTTATTCATCGGCATGGAAAGCAGTCCCTAGTGCACAAATTCTGCATCATTAACATTGCTTTGCATAGATTTTAATTGTCTGGAGACTATAAGGATGTTACTTTTAAGAATTAGCTAAGTAGCATAACTTATCTCTGTTAGGAGATCAAATACAGATGCACTCGTGGAGTTTCTGTTTTGTTTAATTTTGTTTGAAATACATGGATTAGCACACCCCATCATGCTACAATGAGTTTTACATCATCCCTGTGACAATTGAAATCAGCCTTAAACACAGCTCCTAAAGCACAGTCCTTGCATCACCGGAGGACAAGCCTGCTGCATATATTGACTTTCTCGGTTTGCAAATGGAGACAGTGATGGGATATTTTTTTCCAACAGAGAAGCTACTCTTTATGTCCATACTAAGATGCTAGTAATCTTCTGATCTTGAAATTTCCATTTTGCACAATGTAGAACCAAGTTGCAGACGAAGAGGTTAGGGATTTCACATGCGTTATAGTGCCGGAGTTTGGAGTACAGGACTTGGAGAACTCAATTGAAGTAACTATGGAGTTCAGAAAATCATTTCCCTCTGCTGCAAGAAGGCCATTCGATTCCCTGGTGTCTACTTCAAATAGAAGACACAGAAACAAAAGAACCAGCTAATGTTTCTGCTCAGCTTCAATTCAAGGTCCTTTCACACATAATGCAAACGTGATGACCAATTCACTACAGACACCATGCAAAAATGCCTTGATGCAGTATGGTATCACTGCAATTTCAGATCAATTTTTTCACCAGCTCATCCCCAAAACTGAAAATGTGTGCAAATTATTTAGGAGAAAGAATGAACATCATTTATGCCAAAACCTTTCATATTTGGAAGTTCACAAATAGCTGCCATTTTATGCAAATTTCGTGGGTATGTTGGATGGCCTAAAATGCGTTTCATGAGCAGACGTACCTAAAATTCAAATGGTTCACAATTGTAATTTTCAGAAATATCTGATTCAAACTGTCAGAAAAAAAATGCTGTTTAGCTGAAAGGGAACCCTCTAGTCCGACCTACATATCAGTCCAAACTGGTGGTCCTGGAAAATTGTAGGTTCTGTTCTTGCTTTCTAAACCTATGTAGCAGGGCCGTGTGAGCTCTTCACTGCTTAAGGCCATAAAAACCGAAGATCTCTTTCATTGCAGTCCCAATAGTTGTCCTCAGAACCTCACTCCTCTCAATTCTACCTTGAAGTCATGAACAGTATTGCCTTCTTTTACCATTTTGAGTGCAGTTAAAAAGCAGCTCAGCTGCAGTTCCATGATGCTGAGTTTAAGTTGATTTCCCTGTGCAGTTCTTTAGCCTCGCCTGCCCATGCTTCCCTTTGTTCGAACCATTTTATACAGTAAACACCAAAAATGGATGAAAGAGAAATGCTTCTGCACAGTATGGAAGCTGGGACATGTGACCTGGAAAGCAAATGCAATGACCACTACTCTAGACAAATCAAGAGAGTTCAAGATCTATATCAATCAATAATGATCCCCCAAAAAGGTCTTTTAGTCAACAGGATTTATGCCAAAATGATGTTGCGATTAGACAAGGAGCTTGGTGCCTCAGTCTGAGGACCTAAAGGGCAAACCGCACAAAGAGTCTCCCACTTGATACACTGCTTACAAAAAGCACGTGCCCAACTACTGTGCTATCAAGAGGGATGTTTCTGCCAGGTATGGAACAGAGGACCTTTCTCGTGTCAGGCGAACATGCTGAGCACTACACTACAGAAACCACTTTAAAATGCTTCTTTGCCTCTCCAGCTTTTGCTCATTTTTGGGGCTTGAAAATCATAGCTTTAAATCTAGCTAAGCAGTATGACTTCTCAAGCATTAGGATGAAAATTCAGACAACCCCACCAAAGTTCTCTTGTTTCCTACCCTTCGAGAAACAGACTGTTGCTAACTAGGCATAATATGAAGAGTTTTACTTTATCTCTGTAGTTCTCTCATTGGCATTTAGAGCATAACCTATTGCACAAATTGTGTATGCTTGATATTGCCTTGCAAGGATTTGTTATTTGCCATAGACTTGATGAAAGTAACTTTTAAATTTCAGCTAATTAGCATAACCTCTGTTAGGAAACAAAATGAGAACACACTCACTAAAGTTTATGCTTGAAAGACTTGAATTAGAATAGCCATTATGCTAAGAGTTTTAATTAATCAGCTTGGCTATTAATTAAGGAGCCTTACTTTTCTCTGTGAAGAACGGCTCTCCATTCAATTAAAAGGACAGCAGTTACACATCTACCAAGAGTTGTGTTTCTGCCTGGTATCGAGCCAGGGACCTTTCGAGTGTGAGGCCAACGTGATAACCACTACACTACAGAAACCCTACAGCACTGGCCGTTCAGGATCAGCCCAGCATTTCCTCCTTTTTGGTGCCTGCAAGGCATAGTTTAAAAACTGGCTTGAATTGTCTTCTCCGCGTTAGGACGCAAAATTCAATCCCACCAAGCAATGTTTTCTTGTTTCATTGCCTTTGAGAGACAGAATGTTACTCCCTAGGAATAATATGAAGAGCTTTACCGGATCACTGTAGGCTTATTCATCGGCATGGAAAGCAGTCCCTAGTGCACAAATTCTGCATCATTAACATTGCTTTGCATAGATTTTAATTGTCAGGAGACTATAAGGATGTTACTTTTAAGAATTAGCTAAGTAGCATAACTTATCTCTGTTAGGAGATCAAATACAGATGCACTCGTGGAGTTTCTGTTTTGTTTCATTTTGTTTGAAATACATGGATTAGCACACCCATCATGCTACAATGAGTTTTACATCATCCCTGTGACAATTGAAATCAGCCTTAAACACAGCTCCTAAAGCACAGTCCTTGCATCACCGGAGGACAAGCCTGCTGCATATATTGACTTTCTCGGTTTGCAAATGGAGACAGTGATGGGATATTTTTTTCCAACAGAGAAGCTACTCTTTATGTCCATACTAAGATGCTAGTAATCTTCTGATCTTGAAATTTCCATTTTGCACAATGTAGAACCAAGTTGCAGACGAAGAGGTTAGGGATTTCACATGCGTTATAGTGCCGGAGTTTGGAGTACAGGACTTGGAGAACTCAATTGAAGTAACTATGGAGTTCAGAAAATCATTTCCCTCTGCTGCAAGAAGGCCATTCGATTCCCTGGTGTCTACTTCAAATAGAAGACACAGAAACCAAAGAACCAGCTAATGTTTCTGCTCAGCTTCAATTCAAGGTCCTTTCACACATAATGCAAACGTGATGACCAATTGACTACAGACACCATGCAAAAATGCCTTGATGCAGTATGGTATCGCTGCAATTTCAGATCAATTTTTTCACCAGCTCATCCCCAAAACTGAAAATGTGTGCAAATTATTTAGGAGAAAGAATGAACATCATTTATGCCAAAACCTTTCATATTTGGAAGTTCACAAATAGCTGCCATTTTATGCAAATTTCGTGGGTATGTTGGATGGCCTAAAATGCGTTTCATGAGCAGACGTACCTAAAATTCAAATGGTTCACAATTGTAATTTTCAGAAATATCTGATTCAAACTGTCAGAAAAAAAATGCTGTTTAGCTGAAAGGGAACCCTCTAGTCCAACCTACACATCAGTCCAAACTGGTGGTCCTGGAAAATTGTAGGTTCTGTTCTTGCTTTCTAAACCTATGTAGCAGGGCCGTGTGAGCTCTTCACTGCTTAAGGCCATAAAAACCGAAGATCTCTTTCATTGCAGTCCCAATAGTTGTCCTCAGAACCTCACTCCTCTCAATTCTACCTTGAAGTCATGAACAGTATTGCCTTCTTTTACCATTTTGAGTGCAGTTAAAAAGCAGCTCAGCTGCAGTTCCATGATGCTGAGTTTAAGTTGATTTCCCTGTGCAGTTCTTTAGCCTCGCCTGCCCATGCTTCCCTTTGTTCCAACCATTTTATACAGTAAACACCAAAAATGGATGAAAGAGAAATGCTTCTGCACAGTATGGAAGCTGGGACATGTGACCTGGAAAGCAAATGCAATGACCACTACTCTAGACAAATCAAGAGAGTTCAAGATCTATATCAATCAATAATGATCCCCCAAAAAGGTCTTTTAGTCAACAGGATTTATGACAAAATGATGTTGCGATTAGACAAGGAGCTTGGTGCCTCAGTCTGAGGACCTAACGGGCAAACCGCACAAAGAGTCTCCCACTTGATACACTGCTTACAAAAAGCACGTGCCCAACTACTGTGCTATCAAGAGGGATGTTTCTGCCAGGTATGGAACAGAGGACCTTTCTCGTGTCAGGCGAACATGCTGAGCACTACACTACAGAAACCACTTTAAAATGCTTCTTTGCCTCTCCAGCTTTTGCTCATTTTTGGGGCTTGAAAATCATAGCTTTAAATCTAGCTAAGCAGTATGACTTCTCAAGCATTAGGATGAAAATTCAGACAACCCCACCAAAGTTCTCTTGTTTCCTACCCTTCGAGAAACAGACTGTTGCTAACTAGGCATAATATGAAGAGTTTTACTTTATCTCTGTAGTTCTCTCATTGGCATTTAGAGCATAACCTATTGCACAAATTGTGTATGCTTGATATTGCCTTGCAAGGATTTGTTCTTTGCCATAGACTTGATGAAAGTAACTTTTAAATTTCAGCTAATTAGCATAACCTCTGTTAGGAAACAAAATGAGAACACACTCACTAAAGTTTATGCTTGAAAGACTTGAATTAGAATAGCCATTATGCTAAGAGTTTTAATTAATCAGCTTGGCTATTAATTAAGGAGCCTGACTTTTCTCAGTGAAGAACGGTTCTCCATTCAATTAAAAGGACAGCAGTTACACATCTACCAAGAGTTGTGTTTCTGCCTGGTATCGAGCCAGGGACCTTTCGCGTGTGAGGCAAACGTGATAACCACTACACTACAGAAACCCTACAGCAGTGGCCGTTCAGGATCAGCCCAGCATTTCCTCCTTTTTGGTGCCTGCAAGGCATAGTTTAAAAACTGGCTTGAATTGTCTTCTCCCCGTTAGGACGCAAAATTCAATCCCACCAAGCAATGTTTTCTTGTTTCATTGCCTTTGAGAGACAGAATGTTACTCCCTAGGAATAATATGAAGAGCTTTACCGGATCACTGTAGGCTTATTCATCGGCATGGAAAGCAGTCCCTAGTGCACAAATTCTGCATCATTAACATTGCTTTGCATAGATTTTAATTGTCAGGAGACTATAAGGATGTTACTTTTAAGAATTAGCTAAGTAGCATAACTTATCTCTGTTAGGAGATCAAATACAGATGCACTCGTGGAGTTTCTGTTTTGTTTAATTTTGTTTGAAATACATGGATTAGCACACCCATCATGCTACAATGAGTTTTACATCATCCCTGTGACAATTGAAATCAGCCTTAAACACAGCTCCTAAAGCACAGTCCTTGCATCACCGGAGGACAAGCCTGCTGCATATATTGACTTTCTCGGTTTGCAAATGGAGACAGTGATGGGATATTTTTTTCCAACAGAGAAGCTACTCTTTATGTCCATACTAAGATGCTAGTAATCTTCTGATCTTGAAATTTCCATTTTGCACAATGTAGAACCAAGTTGCAGACGAAGAGGTTAGGGATTTCACATGCGTTATAGTGCCGGAGTTTGGAGTACAGGACTTGGAGAACTCAATTGAAGTAACTAGGGAGTTCAGAAAATCATTTCCCTCTGCTGCAAGAAGGCCATTCGATTCCCTGGTGTCTACTTCAAATAGAAGACACAGAAACCAAAGAACCAGCTAATGTTTCTGCTCAGCTTCAATTCAAGGTCCTTTCACACATAATGCAAACGTGATGACCAATTGACTACAGACACCATGCAAAAATGCCTTGATGCAGTATGGTATCGCTGCAATTTCAGATCAATTATTTCACCAGCTCATCCCCAAAACTGAAAATGTGTGCAAATTATTTAGGAGAAAGAATGAACATCATTTATGCCAAAACCTTTCATATTTGGAAGTTCACAAATAGCTGCCATTTTATGCAAATTTCGTGGGTATGTTGGATGGCCTAAAATGCGTTTCATGAGCAGACGTACCTAAAATTCAAATGGTTCACAATTGTAATTTTCAGAAATATCTGATTCAAACTGTCAGAAAAAAAATGCTGTTTAGCTGAAAGGGAACCCTCTAGTCCGACCTACACATCAGTCCAAACTGGTGGTCCTGGAAAATTGTAGGTTCTGTTCTTGCTTTCTAAACCTATGTAGCAGGGCCGTGTGAGCTCTTCACTGCTTAAGGCCATAAAAACCGAAGATCTCTTTCATTGCAGTCCCAATAGTTGTCCTCAGAACCTCACTCCTCTCAATTCTACCTTGAAGTCATGAACAGTATTGCCTTCTTTTACCATTTTGAGTGCAGTTAAAAAGCAGCTCAGCTGCAGTTCCATGATGCTGAGTTTAAGTTGATTTCCCTGTGCAGTTCTTTAGCCTCGCCTGCCCATGCTTCCCTTTGTTCCAACCATTTTATACAGTAAACACCAAAAATGGATGAAAGAGAAATGCTTCTGCACAGTATGGAAGCTGGGACATGTGACCTGGAAAGCAAATGCAATGACCACTACTCTAGACAAATCAAGAGAGTTCAAGATCTATATCAATCAATAATGATCCCCCAAAAAGGTCTTTTAGTCAACAGGATTTATGACAAAATGATGTTGCGATTAGACAAGGAGCTTGGTGCCTCAGTCTGAGGACCTAACGGGCAAACCGCACAAAGAGTCTCCCACTTGATACACTGCTTACAAAAAGCACGTGCCCAACTACTGTGCTATCAAGAGGGATGTTTCTGCCAGGTATGGAACAGAGGACCTTTCTCGTGTCAGGCGAACATGCTGAGCACTACACTACAGAAACCACTTTAAAATGCTTCTTTGCCTCTCCAGCTTTTGCTCATTTTTGGGGCTTGAAAATCATAGCTTTAAATCTAGCTAAGCAGTATGACTTCTCAAGCATTAGGATGAAAATTCAGACAACCCCACCAAAGTTCTCTTGTTTCCTACCCTTCGAGAAACAGACTGTTGCTAACTAGGCATAATATGAAGAGTTTTACTTTATCTCTGTAGTTCTCTCATTGGCATTTAGAGCATAACCTATTGCACAAATTGTGTATGCTTGATATTGCCTTGCAAGGATTTGTTCTTTGCCATAGACTTGATGAAAGTAACTTTTAAATTTCAGCTAATTAGCATAACCTCTGTTAGGAAACAAAATGAGAACACACTCACTAAAGTTTATGCTTGAAAGACTTGAATTAGAATAGCCATTATGCTAAGAGTTTTAATTAATCAGCTTGGCTATTAATTAAGGAGCCTGACTTTTCTCTGTGAAGAACGACTCTCCATTCAATTAAAAGGACAGCAGTTACAAATCTACCAAGAGTTGTGTTTCTGCCTGGTATCGAGCCAGGGACCTTTCGCGTGTGAGGCAAACGTGATAACCACTACACTACAGAAACCCTACAGCAGTGGCCGTTCAGGATCAGCCCAGCATTTCCTCCTTTTTGGTGCCTGCAAGGCATAGTTTAAAAACTGGCTTGAATTGTCTTCTCCCCGTTAGGACGCAAAATTCAATCCCACCAAGCAATGTTTTCTTGTTTCATTGCCTTTGAGAGACAGAATGTTACTCCCTAGGAATAATATGAAGAGCTTTACCGGATCACTGTAGGCTTATTCATCGGCATGGAAAGCAGTCCCTAGTGCACAAATTCTGCATCATTAACATTGCTTTGCATAGATTTTAATTGTCAGGAGACTATAAGGATGTTACTTTTAAGAATTAGCTAAGTAGCATAACTTATCTCTGTTAGGAGATCAAATACAGATGCACTCGTGGAGTTTCTGTTTTGTTTAATTTTGTTTGAAATACATGGATTAGCACACCCATCATGCTACAATGAGTTTTACATCATCCCTGTGACAATTGAAATCAGCCTTAAACACAGCTCCTAAAGCACAGTCCTTGCATCACCGGAGGACAAGCCTGCTGCATATATTGACTTTCTCGGTTTGCAAATGGAGACAGTGATGGGATATTTTTTTCCAACAGAGAAGCTACTCTTTATGTCCATACTAAGATGCTAGTAATCTTCTGATCTTGAAATTTCCATTTTGCACAATGTAGAACCAAGTTGCAGACGAAGAGGTTAGGGATTTCACATGCGTTATAGTGCCGGAGTTTGGAGTACAGGACTTGGAGAACTCAATTGAAGTAACTAGGGAGTTCAGAAAATCATTTCCCTCTGCTGCAAGAAGGCCATTCGATTCCCTGGTGTCTACTTCAAATAGAAGACACAGAAACCAAAGAACCAGCTAATGTTTCTGCTCAGCTTCAATTCAAGGTCCTTTCACACATAATGCAAACGTGATGACCAATTGACTACAGACACCATGCAAAAATGCCTTGATGCAGTATGGTATCGCTGCAATTTCAGATCAATTATTTCACCAGCTCATCCCCAAAACTGAAAATGTGTGCAAATTATTTAGGAGAAAGAATGAACATCATTTATGCCAAAACCTTTCATATTTGGAAGTTCACAAATAGCTGCCATTTTATGCAAATTTCGTGGGTATGTTGGATGGCCTAAAATGCGTTTCAAGAGCAGACGTACCTAAAATTCAAATGGTTCACAATTGTAATTTTCAGAAATATCTGATTCAAACTGTCAGAAAAAAAATGCTGTTTAGCTGAAAGGGAACCCTCTAGTCCGACCTACACATCAGTCCAAACTGGTGGTCCTGGAAAATTGTAGGTTCTGTTCTTGCTTTCTAAACCTATGTAGCAGGGCCGTGTGAGCTCTTCACTGCTTAAGGCCATAAAAACCGAAGATCTCTTTCATTGCAGTCCCAATAGTTGTCCTCAGAACCTCACTCCTCTCAATTCTACCTTGAAGTCATGAACAGTATTGCCTTCTTTTACCATTTTGAGTGCAGTTAAAAAGCAGCTCAGCTGCAGTTCCATGATGCTGAGTTTAAGTTGATTTCCCTGTGCAGTTCTTTAGCCTCGCCTGCCCATGCTTCCCTTTGTTCCAACCATTTTATACAGTAAACACCAAAAATGGATGAAAGAGAAATGCTTCTGCACAGTATGGAAGCTGGGACATGTGACCTGGAAAGCAAATGCAATGACCACTACTCTAGACAAATCAAGAGAGTTCAAGATCTATATCAATCAATAATGATCCCCCAAAAAGGTCTTTTAGTCAACAGGATTTATGCCAAAATGATGTTGCGATTAGACAAGGAGCTTGGTGCCTCAGTCTGAGGACCTAAAGGGCAAACCGCACAAAGAGTCTCCCACTTGATACACTGCTTACAAAAAGCACGTGCCCAACTACTGTGCTATCAAGAGGGATGTTTCTGCCAGGTATGGAACAGAGGACCTTTCTCGTGTCAGGCGAACATGCTGAGCACTACACTACAGAAACCACTTTAAAATGCTTCTTTGCCTCTCCAGCTTTTGCTCATTTTTGGGGCTTGAAAATCATAGCTTTAAATCTAGCTAAGCAGTATGACTTCTCAAGCATTAGGATGAAAATTCAGACAACCCCACCAAAGTTCTCTTGTTTCCTACCCTTCGAGAAACAGACTGTTGCTAACTAGGCATAATATGAAGAGTTTTACTTTATCTCTGTAGTTCTCTCATTGGCATTTAGAGCATAACCTATTGCACAAATTGTGTATGCTTGATATTGCCTTGCAAGGATTTGTTCTTTGCCATAGACTTGATGAAAGTAACTTTTAAATTTCAGCTAATTAGCATAACCTCTGTTAGGAAACAAAATGAGAACACACTCACTAAAGTTTATGCTTGAAAGACTTGAATTAGAATAGCCATTATGCTAAGAGTTTTAATTAATCAGCTTGGCTATTAATTAAGGAGCCTGACTTTTCTCTGTGAAGAACGACTCTCCATTCAATTAAAAGGACAGCAGTTACAAATCTACCAAGAGTTGTGTTTCTGGCTGGTATCGAGCCAGGGACCTTTCGCGTGTGAGGCAAACGTGATAACCACTACACTACAGAAACCCTACAGCAGTGGCCGTTCAGGATCAGCCCAGCATTTCCTCCTTTTTGGTGCCTGCAAGGCATAGTTTAAAAACTGGCTTGAATTGTCTTCTCCCCGTTAGGACGCAAAATTCAATCCCACCAAGCAATGTTTTCTTGTTTCATTGCCTTTGAGAGACAGAATGTTACTCCCTAGGAATAATATGAAGAGCTTTACCGGATCACTGTAGGCTTATTCATCGGCATGGAAAGCAGTCCCTAGTGCACAAATTCTGCATCATTAACATTGCTTTGCATAGATTTTAATTGTCAGGAGACTATAAGGATGTTACTTTTAAGAATTAGCTAAGTAGCATAACTTATCTCTGTTAGGAGATCAAATACAGATGCACTCGTGGAGTTTCTGTTTTGTTTAATTTTGTTTGAAATACATGGATTAGCACACCCATCATGCTACAATGAGTTTTACATCATCCCTGTGACAATTGAAATCAGCCTTAAACACAGCTCCTAAAGCACACTCCTTGCATCACCGGAGGACAAGCCTGCTGCAAATATTGACTTTCTCGGTTTGCAAATGGAGACAGTGATGGGATATTTTTTTCCAACAGAGAAGCTACTCTTTATGTCCATACTAAGATGCTAGTAATCTTCTGATCTTGAAATTTCCATTTTGCACAATGTAGAACCAAGTTGCAGACGAAGAGGTTAGGGATTTCACATGCGTTATAGTGCCGGAGTTTGGAGTACAGGACTTGGAGAACTCAATTGAAGTAACTAGGGAGTTCAGAAAATCATTTCCCTCTGCTGCAAGAAGGCCATTCGATTCCCTGGTGTCTACTTCAAATAGAAGACACAGAAACCAAAGAACCAGCTAATGTTTCTGCTCAGCTTCAATTCAAGGTCCTTTCACACATAATGCAAACGTGATGACCAATTCACTACAGACACCATGCAAAAATGCCTTGATGCAGTATGGTATCGCTGCAATTTCAGATCAATTTTTTCACCAGCTCATCCCCAAAACTGAAAATGTGTGCAAATTATTTAGGAGAAAGAATGAACATCATTTATGCCAAAACCTTTCATATTTGGAAGTTCACAAATAGCTGCCATTTTATGCAAATTTCGTGGGTATGTTGGATGGCCTAAAATGCGTTTCATGAGCAGACGTACCTAAAATTCAAATGGTTCACAATTGTAATTTTCAGAAATATCTGATTCAAACTGTCAGAAAAAAAATGCTGTTTAGCTGAAAGGGAACCCTCTAGTCCGACCTACACATCAGTCCAAACTGGTGGTCCTGGAAAATTGTAGGTTCTGTTCTTGCTTTCTAAACCTATGTAGCAGGGCCGTGTGAGCTCTTCACTGCTTAAGGCCATAAAAACCGAAGATCTCTTTCATTGCAGTCCCAATAGTTGTCCTCAGAACCTCACTCCTCTCAATTCTACCTTGAAGTCATGAACAGTATTGCCTTCTTTTACCATTTTGAGTGCAGTTAAAAAGCAGCTCAGCTGCAGTTCCATGATGCTGAGTTTAAGTTGATTTCCCTGTGCAGTTCTTTAGCCTCGCCTGCCCATGCTTCCCTTTGTTCCAACCATTTTATACAGTAAACACCAAAAATGGATGAAAGAGAAATGCTTCTGCACAGTATGGAAGCTGGGACATGTGACCTGGAAAGCAAATGCAATGACCACTACTCTAGACAAATCAAGAGAGTTCAAGATCTATATCAATCAATAATGATCCCCCAAAAAGGTCTTTTAGTCAACAGGATTTATGACAAAATGATGTTGCGATTAGACAAGGAGCTTGGTGCCTCAGTCTGAGGACCTAAAGGGCAAACCGCACAAAGAGTCTCCCACTTGATACACTGCTTACAAAAAGCACGTGCCCAACTACTGTGCTATCAAGAGGGATGTTTCTGCCAGGTATGGAACAGAGGACCTTTCTCGTGTCAGGCGAACATGCTGAGCACTACACTACAGAAACCACTTTAAAATGCTTCTTTGCCTCTCCAGCTTTTGCTCATTTTTGGGGCTTGAAAATCATAGCTTTAAATCTAGCTAAGCAGTATGACTTCTCAAGCATTAGGATGAAAATTCAGACAACCCCACCAAAGTTCTCTTGTTTCCTACCCTTCGAGAAACAGACTGTTGCTAACTAGGCATAATATGAAGAGTTTTACTTTATCTCTGTAGTTCTCTCATTGGCATTTAGAGCATAACCTATTGCACAAATTGTGTATGCTTGATATTGCCTTGCAAGGATTTGTTCTTTGCCATAGACTTGATGAAAGTAACTTTTAAATTTCAGCTAATTAGCATAACCTCTGTTAGGAAACAAAATGAGAACACACTCACTAAAGTTTATGCTTGAAAGACTTGAATTAGAATACCCATTATGCTAAGAGTTTTAATTAATCAGCTTGGCTATTAATTAAGGAGCCTGACTTTTCTCTGTGAAGAACGAATCTCCATTCAATTAAAAGGACAGCAGTTACAAATCTACCAAGAGTTGTGTTTCTGCCTGGTATCGAGCCAGGCACCTTTCGCGTGTGAGGCAAACGTGATAACCACTACAGAAACCCTGCAGCACTGGCCGTTCAGGATCAGCCCAGCATTTCCTCCTTTTTGGTGCCTGCAAGGCATAGTTTAAAAACTGGCTTGAATTGTCTTCTCCCCGTTAGGAGGCAAAATTCAATCCCACCAAGCAATGTTTTCTTGTTTCATTGCCTTTGAGAGACAGAATGTTACTCCCTAGGAATAATATGAAGAGCTTTACCGGATCACTGTAGGCTTATTCATCGGCATGGAAAGCAATCCCTAGTGCACAAATTCTGCATCATTAACATTGCTTTGCATAGATTTTAATTGTCAGGAGACTATAAGGATGTTACTTTTAAGAATTAGCTAAGTAGCATAACTTATCTCTGTTAGGAGATCAAATACAGATGCACTCGTGGAGTTTCTGTTTTGTTTCATTTTGTTTGAAATACATGGATTAGCACACCCATCATGCTACAATGAGTTTTACATCATCCCTGTGACAATTGAAATCAGCCTTAAACACAGCTCCTAAAGCACAGTCCTTGCATCACCGGAGGACAAGCCTGCTGCATATATTGACTTTCTCGGTTTGCAAATGGAGACAGTGATGGGATATTTTTTTCCAACAGAGAAGCTACTCTTTATGTCCATACTAAGATGCTAGTAATCTTCTGATCTTGAAATTTCCATTTTGCACAATGTAGAACCAAGTTGCAGACGAAGAGGTTAGGGATTTCACATGCGTTATAGTGCCGGAGTTTGGAGTACAGGACTTGGAGAACTCAATTGAAGTAACTAGGGAGTTCAGAAAATCATTTCCCTCTGCTGCAAGAAGGCCATTCGATTCCCTGGTGTCTACTTCAAATAGAAGACACAGAAACCAAAGAACCAGCTAATGTTTCTGCTCAGCTTCAATTCAAGGTCCTTTCACACATAATGCAAACGTGATGACCAATTCACTACAGACACCATGCAAAAATGCCTTGATGCAGTATGGTATCACTGCAATTTCAGATCAATTTTTTCACCAGCTCATCCCCAAAACTGAAAATGTGTGCAAATTATTTAGGAGAAAGAATGAACATCATTTATGCCAAAACCTTTCATATTTGGAAGTTCACAAATAGCTGCCATTTTATGCAAATTTCGTGGGTATGTCGGATGGCCTAAAATGCGTTTCATGAGCAGACGTACCTAAAATTCAAATGGTTCACAATTGTAATTTTCAGAAATATCTGATTCAAACTGTCAGAAAAAAAATGCTGTTTAGCTGAAAGGGAACCCTCTAGTCCGACCTACACATCAGTCCAAACTGGTGGTCCTGGAAAATTGTAGGTTCTGTTCTTGCTTTCTAAACCTATGTAGCAGGGCCGTGTGAGCTCTTCACTGCTTAAGGCCATAAAAACCGAAGATCTCTTTCATTGCAGTCCCAATAGTTGTCCTCAGAACCTCACTCCTCTCAATTCTACCTTGAAGTCATGAACAGTATTGCCTTCTTTTACCATTTTGAGTGCAGTTAAAAAGCAGCTCAGCTGCAGTTCCATGATGCTGAGTTTAAGTTGATTTCCCTGTGCAGTTCTTTAGCCTCGCCTGCCCATGCTTCCCTTTGTTCCAACCATTTTATACAGTAAACACCAAAAATGGATGAAAGAGAAATGCTTCTGCACAGTATGGAAGCTGGGACATGTGACCTGGAAAGCAAATGCAATGACCACTACTCTAGACAAATCAAGAGAGTTCAAGATCTATATCAATCAATAATGATTCCCCAAAAAGGTCTTTTAGTCAACAGGATTTATGACAAAATGATGTTGCGATTAGACAAGGAGCTTGGTGCCTCAGTCTGAGGACCTAAAGGGCAAACCGCACAAAGAGTCTCCCACTTGATACACTGCTTACAAAAAGCACGTGCCCAACTACTGTGCTATCAAGAGGGATGTTTCTGCCAGGTATGGAACAGAGGACCTTTCTCGTGTCAGGCGAACATGCTGAGCACTACACTACAGAAACCACTTTAAAATGCTTCTTTGCATCTCCAGCTTTTGCTCATTTTTGGGGCTTGAAAATCATAGCTTTAAATCTAGCTAAGCAGTATGACTTCTCAAGCATTAGGATGAAAATTCAGACAACCCCACCAAAGTTCTCTTGTTTCCTACCCTTCAAGAAACAGACTGTTGCTAACTAGGCATAATATGAAGTTTTACTTTATCTCTGTAGTTCTCTCATTGGCATTTAGAGCATAACCTATTGCACAAATTGTGTATGCTTGATATTGCCTTGCAAGGATTTGTTCTTTGCCATAGACTTGATGAAAGTAACTTTTAAATTTCAGCTAATTAGCATAACCTCTGTTAGGAAACAAAATGAGAACACACTCACTAAAGTTTATGCTTGAAAGACTTGAATTAGAATAGCCATTATGCTAAGAGTTTTAATTAATCAGCTTGGCTATTAATTAAGGAGCCTGACTTTTCTCTGTGAAGAACGGCTCTCCATTCAATTGAAAGGACAGCAGTTACACATCTACCAAGAGTTGTGTTTCTGCCTGGTATCGAGCCAGGGACCTTTCGCGTGTGAGGCGAACGTGATAACCACTACATTACAGAAACCCTACAGCACTGGCCGTTCAGGATCAGCCTATCATTTCCTCCTTTTTGGTGCCTGCAAGGCATAGTTTAAAAACTGGCTTGAATTGTCTTCTCACCGTTAGGACGCAAAATTCAATCCCACCAAGCAATGTTTTCTTGTTTCATTGCCTTTGAGAGACAGAATGTTACTCCCTAGGAATAATATGAAGAGCTTTACCGGATCACTGTAGGCTTATTCATCGGCATGGAAAGCAGTCCCTAGTGCACAAATTCTGCATCATTAACATTGCTTTGCATAGATTTTAATTGTCAGGAGACTATAAGGATGTTACTTTTAAGAATTAGCTAAGTAGCATAACTTATCTCTGTTAGGAGATCAAATACAGATGCACTCGTGGAGTTTCTGTTTTGTTTAATTTTGTTTGAAATACATGGATTAGCACACCCATCATGCTACAATGAGTTTTACATCATCCCTGTGACAATTGAAATCAGCCTTAAACACAGCTCCTAAAGCACAGTCCTTGCATCACCGGAGGACAAGCCTGCTGCATATATTGACTTTCTCGGTTTGCAAATGGAGACAGTGATGGGATATTTTTTTCCAACAGAGAAGCTACTCTTTATGTCCATACTAAGATGCTAGTAATCTTCTGATCTTGAAATTTCCATTTTGCACAATGTAGAACCAAGTTGCAGACGAAGAGGTTAGGGATTTCACATGCGTTATAGTGCCGGAGTTTGGAGTACAGGACTTGGAGAACTCAATTGAAGTAACTAGGGAGTTCAGAAAATCATTTCCCTCTGCTGCAAGAAGGCCATTCGATTCCCTGGTGTCTACTTCAAATAGAAGACACAGAAACCAAAGAACCAGCTAATGTTTCTGCTCAGCTTCAATTCAAGGTCCTTTCACACATAATGCAAACGTGATGACCAATTCACTACAGACACCATGTAAAAATGCCTTGATGCAGTATGGTATCACTGCAATTTCAGATCAATTTTTTCACCAGCTCATCACCAAAACTGAAAATGTGTGCAAATTATTTAGGAGAAAGAATGAACATCATTTATGCCAAAACCTTTCATATTTGGAAGTTCACAAATAGCTGCCATTTTATGCAAATTTCGTGGGTATGTTGGATGGCCTAAAATGCGTTTCATGAGCAGACGTACCTAAAATTCAAATGGTTCACAATTGTAATTTTCAGAAATATCTGATTCAAACTGTCAGAAAAAAAATGCTGTTTAGCTGAAAGGGAACCCTCTAGTCCGACCTACACATCAGTCCAAACTGGTGGTCCTGGAAAATTTTAGGTTCTGTTCTTGCTTTCTAAACCTATGTAGCAGGGCCGTGTGAGCTCTTCACTGCTTAAAGCCATAAAAACCGAAGATCTCTTTCATTGCAGTCCCAATAGTTGTCCTCAGAACCTCACTCCTCTCAATTCTACCTTGAAGTCATGAACAGTATTGCCTTCTTTTACCATTTTGAGTGCAGTTAAAAAGCAGCTCAGCTGCAGTTCCATGATGCTGAGTTTAAGTTGATTTCCCTGTGCAGTTCTTTAGCCTCGCCTGCCCATGCTTCCCTTTGTTCCAACCATTTTATACAGTAAACACCAAAAATGGATGAAAGAGAAATGCTTCTGCACAGTACGGAAGCTGGGACATGTGACCTGGAAAGCAAATGCAATGACCACTACTCTAGACAAATCAAGAGAGTTCAAGATCTATATCAATCAATAATGATCCCCCAAAAAGGTCTTTTAGTCAACAGGATTTATGACAAAATGATGTTGCGATTAGACAAGGAGCTTGGTGCCTCAGTCTGAGGACCTAAAGGGCAAACTGCACAAAGAGTCTCCCACTTGATACACTGCTTACAAAAAGCACGTGCCCAACTACTGTGCTATCAAGAGGGATGTTTCTGCCAGGTATGGAACAGAGGACCTTTCTCGTGTCAGGCGAACATGCTGAGCACTACACTACAGAAACCACTTTAAAATGCTTCTTTGCCTCTCCAGCTTTTGCTCATTTTTGGGGCTTGAAAATCATAGCTTTAAATCTGGCTAAGCAGTATGACTTCTCAAGCATTAGGATGAAAATTCAGACAACCCCACCAAAGTTCTCTTGTTTCCTAAACTTCAAGAAACAGACTGTTGCTAACTAGGCATAATATGAAGAGTTTTACTTTATCTCTCTAGTTCTCTCATTGGCATTTAGAGCATAACCTATTGCACAAATTGTGTAGGCTTGATATTGCCTTGCAAGGATTTGTTCTTTGTCATAGACTTGATGAAAGTAACTTTTAAATTTCAGCTAATTAGCATAACCTCTGTTAGGAAACAAAATGAGAACACACTCACTAAAGTTTATGCTTGAAAGACTTGAATTAGAATACCCATTATGCTAAGAGTTTTAATTAATCAGCTTGGCTATTAATTAAGGAGCCTGACTTTTCTCTGTGAAGAACGACATTCCATTCAATTAAAAGGACAGCAGTTACACATCTACCAAGAGCTGTGTTTCTGCCTGGTATCGAGCCAGGGACCTTTCGCGTGTGAGGCGAACGTGATAACCACTACACTACAGAAACCCTACAGCACTAGACGTTCAGGATCAGCCCAGCATTTCCTCCTTTTTGGTGCCTGCAAGGCATAGTTTAAAAACTGGCTTGAATTGTCTTCTCCCCGTTAGGACGCAAAATTCAATCCCACCAAGCAATGTTTTCTTGTTTCATTGCTTTTGAGAGACAGAATGTTACTCCCTAGGAATAATATGAAGAGCTTTACCGGATCACTGTAGGCTTATTCATCGGCATGGAAAGCAGTCCCTAGTGCACAAATTCTGCATCATTAACATTGCTTTGCATAGATTTTAATTGTCAGGAGACTAGAAAGAATTTACTTTTAAGAATTCGCTAAGTAGCATAACTTATCTCTGTTAGTAGATCAAATACAGATGCACTCGTGGAGTTTCTGTTTTGTTTAATTTTGTTTGAAATACATGGATTAGCACACCCATCATGCTACAATGAGTTTTACATCATCCCTGTGACAATTGAAATCAGCCTTAAACACAGCTCCTAAAGCACAGTCCTTGCATCACCGGAGGACAAGCCTGCTGCATATATTGACTTTCTCGGTTTGCAAATGGAGACAGTGATGGGATATTTTTTTCCAACAGAGAAGCTACTCTTTATGTCCATACTAAGATGCTAGTAATCTTCTGATCTTGAAATTTCCATTTTGCACAATGTAGAACCAAGTTGCAGACGAAGAGGTTAGGGATTTCACATGCGTTATAGTGCCGGAGTTTGGAGTACAGGACTTGGAGAACTCAATTGAAGTAACTAGGGAGTTCAGAAAATCATTTCCCTCTGCTGCAAGAAGGCCATTCGATTCCCTGGTGTCTACTTCAAATAGAAGACACAGAAACCAAAGAACCAGCTAATGTTTCTGCTCAGCTTCAATTCAAGGTCCTTTCACACATAATGCAAACGTGATGACCAATTCACTACAGACACCATGCAAAAATGCCTTGATGCAGTATGGTATCACTGCAATTTCAGAACAATTTTTTCACCAGCTCATCCCCAAAACTGAAAATGTGTGCAAATTATTTAGGAGAAAGAATGAACATCATTTATGCCAAAACCTTTCATATTTGGAAGTTCACAAATAGCTGCCATTTTATGCAAATTTCGTGGGTATGTTGGATGGCCTAAAATGCGTTTCATGAGCAGACGTACCTAAAATTCAAATGGTTCACAATTGTAATTTTCAGAAATATCTGATTCAAACTGTCAGAAAAAAATGCTGTTTAGCTGAAAGGGAACCCTCTAGTCCGACCTACACATCAGTCCAAACTGGTGGTCCTGGAAAATTGTAGGTTCTGTTCTTGCTTTCTAAACCTATGTAGCAGGGCCGTGTGAGCTCTTCACTGCTTAAAGCCATAAAAACCGAAGATCTCTTTCATTGCAGTCCCAATAGTTGTCCTCAGAACCTCACTCCTCTCAATTCTACCTTGAAGTCATGAACAGTATTGCCTTCTTTTACCATTTTGAGTGCAGTTAAAAAGCAGCTCAGCTGCAGTTCCATGATGCTGAGTTTAAGTTGATTTCCCTGTGCAGTTCTTTAGCCTCGCCTGCCCATGCTTCCCTTTGTTCCAACCATTTTATACAGTAAACACCAAAAATGGATGAAAGAGAAATGCTTCTGCACAGTATGGAAGCTGGGACATGTGACCTGGAAAGCAAATGCAATGACCACTACTCTAGACAAATCAAGAGAGTTCAAGATCTATATCAATCAATAATGATCCCCCAAAAAGGTCTTTTAGTCAACAGGATTTATGACAAAATGATGTTGCGATTAGACAAGGAGCTTGGTGCCTCAGTCTGAGGACCTAAAGGGCAAACTGCACAAAGAGTCTCCCACTTGATACACTGCTTACAAAAAGCACGTGCCCAACTACTGTGCTATCAAGAGGGCTGTTTCTGCCAGGTATGGAACAGAGGACCTTTCTCGTGTCAGGCGAACATGCTGAGCACTACACTACAGAAACCACTTTAAAATGCTTCTTTGCCTCTCCAGCTTTTGCTCATTTTTGGGGCTTGAAAATCATAGCTTTAAATCTAGCTAAGCAGTATGACTTCTCAAGCATTAGGATGAAAATTCAGACAACCCCACCAAAGTTCTCTTGTTTCCTACCCTTCGAGAAACAGACTGTTGCTAACTAGGCATAATATGAAGAGTTTTACTTTATCTCTGTAGTTCTCTCATTGGCATTTAGAGCATAACCTATTGCACAAATTGTGTATGCTTGATATTGCCTTGCAAGGATTTGTTCTTTGCCATAGACTTGATGAAAGTAACTTTTAAATTTCAGCTAATTAGCATAACCTCTGTTAGGAAACAAAATGAGAACACACTCACTAAAGTTTATGCTTGAAAGACTTGAATTAGAATAGCCATTATGCTAAGAGTTTTAATTAATCAGCTTGGCTATTAATTAAGGAGCCTGACTTTTCTCTGTGAAGAACGGCTCTCCATTCAATTAAAAGGACAGCAGTTACACATCTACCAAGAGTCGTGTTTCTGCCTGGTATCGAGCCAGGGACCTTTCACGTGTGAGGCAAACGTGATAACCACTAGACTACAGAAACCCTACAGCACTGGCCGTTCAGGATCAGCCCAGCATTTCATCCTTTTTGGTGCCTGCAAGGCATAGTTTAAAAACTGGCTTGAATTGTCTTCTCCCCGTTAGGACGCAAAATTCAATCCCACCAAGCAATGTTTTCTTGTTTCATTGCCTTTGAGAGACAGAATGTTACTCCCTAGGAATAATATGAAGAGTTTTACCAGATCACTGTAGGCTTATTCATCGGCATGGAAAGCAGTCCCTAGTGCACAAATTCTGCATCATTAACATTGCTTTGCATAGATTTTAATTGTCAGGAGACTATAAGGATGTTACTTTTAAGAATTAGCTAAGTAGCATAACTTATCTCTGTTAGGAGATCAAATACAGATGCACTCGTGGAGTTTCTGTTTTGTTTAATTTTGTTTGAAATACATGGATTAGCACACCCATCATGCTACAATGAGTTTTACATCATCCCTGTGACAATTGAAATCAGCCTTAAGCACAGCTCCTAAAGCACAGTCCTTGCATCACCGGAGCACAAGTGTGCTGCATATATTGACTTTCTCAGTTTGCAAATAGAGACCCAACAGAGAAACTACTCTTTATGTCCATACTAAGATGATAGTAATCTTCTGATCTTGAAATTTTAATTTTGCACAATGTGGAACCAAGTTGCAGAAGAAGACGTTGGGGATTTCACATGAGTTATAGTGCAAGAGTTTGGCGTATAGGAATTGGAGAACTCAATCGGAGTAACTAGGGAGTTCAAAAAATCTTTTCACTCTGCTGCAAGAAGGCCATTCGATTCCCTGATGTCTACTTCAAATACGAGAGACAGAAACCAAAGAACCAACTACTGTTTCTGCTCAGCTTCAATTCAAGGACCTTTTACATATAATGCAAACGTGATGACTACTTCACTACAGAAATCATGCAAAGACTCCTTGATGCAGTATGGTATCACTGCACTTTCAGAACAATCTTTTCACCAACTCATCCCCAAAACTGATAATGAGTGCAAGTTATTGAGTAAAAGAATGAATATCATTTATGCCAAAACCTTTCATATTTTCAAGTTCACAAATAGCTGCCATTTTAGGCAAATTTAGTGGGTATGTTGGATGGCCTAAAATGCTAATAATGAGCAGATGTACCTAAAATTCAAATGGATCACAATTCTAATTTTTCAGAAATATCTGATTCAAACTTGCAGAAAAAATATTGTTTAGCTGACAGGGAACCCTCTAGTCCGAGCGACACTTCAGTCCAAACTGGTGGTCCTGGAAAATGGTAGGTTCTGTTCTGGCTTTCTAAACTTATGCAGCAGGGCCATGTGAGATCTTCACTGCTTAAGGCTATAAAACCCAAAGATCTCTTTCTTTGCAGTCCCAATAGTTGTCCTCAGAACCTCACTCCTCTCATTTGTACTTTGAAGTCATGAACAGTATTGCCTTCTTTTAACGTTTTGAATACAGTTAAAAAGCAGCTCAGCTGCAGTTCCATGATGGTGAGTTTAAGTTGCTTTCCCTGTGCAGTTCTTTAGCCTCGCCTGCCCATGCTTCCCTTTGTTCCAACTATTTCAAACAGCAAAAATGGATGAGAAATGCTTCTGCACAGTATATAAGCTGGGACCTGTGACCTGGAAAGCAAATGCATTTACCACTACTCGAGAAAAATCAAGAGAGTTCAACATCTATATCATTCAATAATTATCCCCCCAAAGGTCTGGTAGTTAACAGGATTTATGACAAAATGATGCTGCGATTAGACAAGGAGCTTGGTGTCTCAGTCTCAGGACCTAAAGGGCAAACTGCAAAAAGAGACACCCACTTCATACACTGTTTACAAACAACAATTGCCCCACTAGTGTGCTTTCAAGAGGGATGTTTCTGCCCAGTTTCAAACTGAGGACCTTTCGCATGTCAGGCGAATGTGATGACCACGACACTACAGAAACCACTGTTAACAGATTTTTTGGGCTCACTCTCCAGCTTTTGCTCATTTTTGGCACTTGAAAATCATAGCTTTAAATCTGGCTAAGGAGTCTGACTTCTCAATCATTAGGATGAAAATTCTCACAACCTCACCAAAGTTCTCTTGTTTCTTACCATTTGAGGAACAGACTGTTGCTAACTAGGCATAATATGAAAAGTTTTACTTTATCTCTGTAGTTCTCTCATTGGCATATAGAGCATAACCTATTGCGCAAATTCTGTATGCTTGACATTGCCTTGCAAGGATTTTTTCTTTGCCATAGAATTGATGAAATTAACTTTTGAAATTCAGCTAATTAGCATAACCTCTGTTAGGAAACAAAATTAGAACACACTCACCACAGTTTATGCTTCCTTTTGTAATATTTGGAAAAACTGGCTTGAATTGTCTTCTCCCCATTAGGATGCAAAGTTCAAGCCCACCAACCATTGTTTACTTGTTTCATTTCCTTTGAGAGACAGAATGTTACTCTCTAGGAAGAGTTCAAGAGATTTCAACATTCCTAAGCCCCCTGCTCTACTCACTGTACACCCACGACTGCACAGCCACTTCCAGCTCCACCATCATTGGCAAGTTTGCTGACGACACCGTTGTCATGGGTCTGATCTCGGACAACGACGAGAGGGCCTACCTGGAGGAGATTAAACACCTGGAAAACTGGTGCCAGGAAAATAATCTCCTCCTAAACATCAGTAAGACAAAGGAGCTGATCGTGGATTGCAGCAAGAAGCAGGAATGGCACTACCAACCTGTGAGGATAAGTGGAACCACGGTGGAGAGAGTAGATAGTTTCAGGTACCTTGGTGTTCACATCTCGCAGGACCTGTCCTGGTCCCGCCATACCAACTCCCTGGCAAAGAAGGCTCGTCGGTGTCTTTACCACCTCAGACACCTAAGAGACTTCAGACTGCCCTCCAAGGTACTGCGGAACTTCTACACCTGCACTATTGAGAGCATCCTCACGGGGAACATCACAGTCTGGTTTGGGAATAGCACCAAGCAGAACAGACAAGCACTCCAAAGGGTAGTGCGTTCAGCAGAGCGCATCACTCACACGGAACTTCCTGTCCTGCAGACCATCTACTACAAGCGGTGCCAGACCAAGGCCAGGAGGATTGTGAAGGACCCCACCCATCCCAACAATAGACTCTTCTCTCTGTTGAGGTCAGAGAGGCGCTTTCTTTCCCTGAAGACCAAGATAGAGAGACTGAAGAGGAGCTTCTTCCCACAGGCCATTCGGGCCCTGAATCAGGGAAACTGATAAACTGTGGGGACCACCACCACCATGTAACATAACTGTATAACTGTACACATATATGTATATATATATATATATATATATATATATATATATATATATATATATATATATATATATATATATATTCAATTACCTTGTAACACAACTGTACATATGTTATGTTATTCCACAAAACGGGTCTGTACATTCTGTACATTGTGTACATATATACACAACCATATACCTTGTACATTGTGTATATAATCATAATATACATATATTGTACATACATTGTTAATATATTTTGTACATACATAGAATATATATATTTCTCTTTGCATATATATATATTTCACATATATAGAATATCTATATTTCTCTATGCACCCCTGTTTTCTTTCCTGTTTGGACAGAGCACTCTCAACCATTTCACTGCGAGTTATATTGTGTATGACTATGTATGTGACAAATAAACCAAACTTGAAACTTGAAACTTAATAAAACATCAGACCCTAATGTCCACCCAGCAGAGAGGAACTGAGAACAAATAAGGTTGGCCAGAGCTCTTACGTTCTTTAATGCTCTCATGAGCAGTTTTTTTTTAGTCTCACAAAACTAAACCCAGTGCCACATGGGTCCTAGAAGACTTGCTGTTACTCTATTATAACTTCACTTCACAGCGCATACACCCACCCTAACCCAGCTGCTGTCCCTGTGAAATGCACATGCATGGTGTGGCCACAGGATGGAGCTGTTTCCTGCACAAACCTGTTTCCTACTCTCACTGTGTTTTCTCTGCTTAGACTGACAGAGACTAGAAAGCACACACAGGCTTTCGCTGGTAATCCATAAACATGATTTGCTAGGGGTTCACACATTTTTCCCAAATTTCTAAATACAAATATTGTCATTTGCAGAACATAACATCTGGTCAAAATAACAAAATCGATGCAATGTTTACAGACCTCAAAAATGCAAAGAAAACAAGTTTACATTAATTTTTAAACAACACTAATAATAATAATAATAATAATAATAATAATAATAATAATAATAATAATTCCAAAATCAATATTTAGTGGGATGACCCTGATTTTCAACCACAGCTTTCATGTGTGTTGGTTTGCTCTCCACCAGTCTCTCATTGCTCATTAAATTAGATTAAACAAGAGGTGATGACCCAGTCAGAACCTCATTAATTATATATTAACATGTGTGTGTGTGTGTGTGTGTGTGTGTGTGTGTGTGTGTGTGTGTGTGTGTGTGTGTGTGACCAAAAACATTTTTTGCAAAGTCACCTTTTGTGAATGAAACAAAGTGGAGAGAAAATTAAATCTCACAAGCATTCTCAGTAAGAAACACTGACAGCTCTTCACTGAGACCCACTACCACTGACTACAGAACACTCTGTGCACAGCTTCACTGGAAACACCCACAGTGTCGCCCCATTACAGAGGAGACGAGTTCACATCAGCTTGGTCAGAGCTCCTCTATATTTAACATTTATCAGCAGCTGTTTTGACATGTGCAAACCCACAGCCAGTGCCTTGTTGTTCTCTGAGCCCTGAGAACTCTTTCTGTTTCTTCTCCTGTACAGCATCGCTTCTCAGGTGCTGCATCTGTGAAACCTTTTACAAGAGCCACATGCATAATGTGACGGGAGTGACATGACAGAGGTGACATGAGAAACAGAAGAACTTTTCCTAACATTGTAAATGTGTCCTTTAGATCCTGCCAAGACCCCTTATATCAGAACTGACCAAACTCATCCCACCAGTGATAACATCTCTCTCAGTGAACCACTACTGTTAACATAAGCCATTCTCTCATCCATCAGTATCAACTCAGACATACATCATGCCTGTTCTTATACACATTATAGAGTGAGTGTGGATTTGCCATTGAAAACACCATGTAGCCTTCACCTAACTTTAGTGCATGTTTCCAACAGCAGGCCTTAGACCTTTGTTGCTCACTGTGTGAAACCATGACAACTAAAGCCACGACAAACACCCAGACCACAAATGGCACCTCTCTCTTCTATTGGCCTTACAAGCTACCGTCTGTCCTTAACGTATTATTAAACTTCTTTTTAAAGGTTGATGATGTAAAATCACTATGTTCTTAAAAAGTATTGGTAATAAAACACAAGAGTACTCAATGCATTTTCATGAGTCTTTATTTATAATTACTTATTTAGTTACCTGAAAAATTGCAATTAAGCTTATCAAAGCAATAAAGACAATACAAGAGAACAATTTGTAAAATTTGTAAAATATGTAAAAAATGAGATTTACACTGAGGTGGGATAGATGCCATACAACCCTTTTCTCTTTAACCAATTCGACAAAATGTCAGTAATGTTAAAAATAGTAAATGATTCCTCTGGTTCTTACAGTAGCAGCAGAACAGGAATGGTGATGTAAGTCAGGAATGAATGAGTGGACACTTCTGTGTGTAAACAAACCAATAATTGTTTTTTTTACATGTTTATATATTTATGTCTGTTTTGAATCTGTGTAGGTAAAGACATTATTTAATTACAATAATAATACACACATCAATGGAGAGGATAGTAATACAAGATAGATGTACAACTCAGTTGTGTCTTTGTGTGTTTGCATGAGCGAGAGAAGAGAAAGAGTGAGAGAGAGAGAGGACTGCATCCTGTGTCTGATGGTACCATGCACTGTGTGTGTGTGTGTGTGTGTGTGTGTGTGTGTGTGTGTGTGTGTGTGTGTGTGTCTTTGTTTGGTGTTTTAGCCCATGTGGTTTATTTTGTTAATAAGAAAACATAACAGTATTCTTACCTTCAGCAGGGGCCCCTGTGCTGTGCTCACTGTGTCTGCCGGTAGGCTTTTGAGTGGATGTAGTCGCTGGTCTCGTCTGGCCAGTGATCACTGGAGTAGATTTTGTAGTTTTAATTGGAACCTCTGGAAAGAGAGAAGATTTCAGACCTGTGATGAGAATTCTGCATTTCTTACTACAGGACAGTCTTTGGTTTGGTTTAGTTTGGTTCATGCTGTAATGCTCACTAAGTCTTTACAGATTGGATACTGTACACATAAACTCAAAATACATTTCCTACAGGATTTTGCAACAAACCTGCACAGCATTCTCACTGTGTGAAGTATTCCTTCAGGAAATGTCCCTCAGTTCAGTTAGAACATCCTACATACAAGATATGATGAGTAAGAAAAAGGAAATATAATATTGACATATTGTTTAAAACAAAGCTTTTAAAACAAAGCTTTTAAAACAAAGGTTGTTGTAACGGTCTGAGTGGCGCAGAGCAAGGAGCAGGTCGTTCAGACTCCCTCGACAGTAATAGACGTTTATTGTGAAACACAGAACACAAGGGCAGTCACACAAACGGTGTAAATGTAGTACATAAAACATCATGAAACACGAACATTAACACTAACAAGCAACGATACACGTATGTTTAGGTTTAACGACAACACAGCGCACACCAACATCGCTTTAAATACACACAGATAATATACACTAAACCATCTGCAGGTGTGTGCTGACACCAGGGGTGTGGCTACAAACAAAACAATTACAGTAAATTCCTACTGCACGAGAGGGGCCGAACTACGTGAAACGGCAAAGCCTGGTGGCCACCCAACACAAGGCAGGCTAGGAACTGCCAACAAGGGAGAGCTCTCAGAAGGAGGGAGAAAGGCAGAGTCCATGCCTCTCTCAGGGCAGTCCACTAAGCTCCATATAATGAGGATGCACCTATAAACACACAAAAGGCACAGATATTCACAAACAGATGCACCTATAGACACACACATAAGGCGCTGTAATGCAGCACGCGCTGGCAGTGCAGGCTCTGGTGGCGTGTCCTTGGCCCCACTGGACACGCAGAGGTGCACGTCCGTCCAGGCTCCAAATGTGCTACTCCCTTTAATGGTCCTTCTTTTGCCAGCCACCCTAGGAGCGCCCCAGAGGCAGTCCATCCCCTGGGATTTGGGCAGACCCATCCAGTATTCCTGGCATGTCCACGGGAAGAGGAAGAACTTGGGCTTTTTCTTCACTTGCCAGGGACCTAGCCGACTCCACCATACCGCCGTCACCGCGGTCCCTGTGGAGCCCCTCTGCTCTCCTTGATCCTGGCTCGGTAGCCCAGGCCCCCCCAAGAAATTCCAAGGGGCGTTCCACTCCTTCTTCAGAGTGGCCGCAAACGCCGGTTGCAGTACTCTCCCCAAGATCCAGGGATCCCGACAGCAGCTTGGTACGTGCCTAAGCACTTCCCTCTAGGAAGTCAGTTTGCCGTCGAGAGAGTAGGCATCCTGTGGCAGTCAGTCGTTCTGTAACGGCCCGAGTGCCACAGGGCAAGGAGCAGGACGTTCAGACTCCCTCAAAGGTAATAGATGTTTATTGTGAAACACAGAAGACAAGTGGAAAGAGGAGCAGTTCGTGACAGTTGTTATACCTGTAGGTGAAGAGAGAGAGATCTGATTACAATCTCAGGACAGCTCAAAACTGCTTGTGAACTAAATTAAAACTGAAGATAGTTAAATTACCTGTAATGTCTTTACATCTTAACTAAACACATCAGAACTATGACCTCTTACCTTTATTTGGGGTCTCTGTGCTGTGTGTCCCTATAGATCTTTGATATGATGCTGTGGTTAAAGGTACTGATCTAGTCTGGACTTTGGTCACTGGAGTAGAGTTTGTAGGAAAAGTAGAGAGAGAGAGAGAGAGAGAGAGAGAGAGAGAGAGAGAGAGAGAGAGAGAGAGAAATTTCTGTATATCTTAAAACAGCATGCAAACTAAGTAAAAACTGCCAAAGTCTTATACCTGTGATGTCAAGTAGTACGCTCCTGAAGGGCTTACTGCTGATAACACATACATACACTTCTTGATCCTCCTCAGTCAGCTGTGATTTGCGTAGAGAGATATTTCCTGAGAATAACTGAGCCACTGAACTCTGCCTGTGTAATGCTGAGTCTGGTCAGTGGGGTAGATTTCTTTGTCTCTGAAGGTCCATTTAAGAGTGTGTGGTTTGGTGTGTAGTCCAGTCCTGGAGCAGGGCAATAGAACAGACTCTCTCACATGACCCTGTAGATTCATCTGTCCAGCTGTGGACGTGCAGTCAGTGGATCACACAGGAACCAAAGTAGATCATTATAGACACATAGCTCAAATAAACTGTCATGTAATCATAACAATCATGTGATTAAGAAGTACAACTCTATGGTGATCTTTAGAATGTTAATAGTGTTGACCTACAAGGAGATGGCAAAGACATTTGTCATGTATATTTAAAAAAAGCAACATACAGGTTAGGGTAAAATGAGTTTTGTTAAGTCAGTAAAAATACAGATCTAAATTGTTTTACCTCTAACAGTGAGTTGCATGTCTGTGTATTCAGTCCGATTAATATAACACCTGTAGTGTCCCTCATCCTCTTCAGTCAGGTGTGACATGAGTAGAGAGAGATTTCCTGGAGAGTGAGCAGTACCCAGCTGAACTCTGTTTCTGTACTGTTCACTCTCACTGGAGATCCCTGTGTATCTGGACTTTTCAAATTGATAGCAGGTGAAACTCTCAAGTCTGCTGTGTCGGTCAGTGCAGGAACAGGGCAGCAGTGCTGAGTCTCCTACATGTGCTTGGATATTTAATGTTCTTCTACTCTTTACCAGAGTGCAGCCTGCAGAAACACATAACAGTAAATTAAGATAATCAGGATAATCCTTTTGAAGCTTTATTGTGTATTTAAAACGAAGTCACAAAATGCAGGAGTGACCAATGATTATTTGTGAAGCAAACAATGAATCAAATTCTGACAAGATAAAAGAGAAGACTCAGTGACTCACACATAAATGTAAAGTTTCATATAAATGTACAGTTTCATGTCACTGAGCATTAAGAAAGAATTTCACACTCACCTTCAGTGGGATGAAGTGAAGAGAAGACACAAACTCAGCAGCATTGTCACTATGGAAACATCACTGACCTCCCAGTACACTGACAACTCTACACCCAGAACTCTACTACCACTGTGGACACACACTGACTCCAGAATTCAGTCCAGAACTCTCTTAGCAGCACTTCACTGAAGTCCACAAAGACTTCACTACGTCCCCCACAGTAATTGAGTGTCTTGTGAGTCCTGAGAACACCTGAGGTCTGTTTTTTCATTGTGTAGTTTCACAGAGCCCACAGGGCCCCTGGTGCCTCTGTTAACCAGACTTACATGTTGTGGTTTCAGTGTGGGGGTGTCTATGGGGGAAGAAAGAGGAGGCTTTCACCTGAAGGCTGAGAAGACCTCCTTGTTGACTACAAGCCATAACTAACTATGTTAAAGCAGCCATGTAACACAGCCAATCTACTGATGGACACGATCTGCATATGCTACTTATAGTGTAGCCATAACATATACACATAATACTTAAAACTGCTGGTTAAAACCACAAGGACTGAAACCATGACTAACAGCTCACACAGACCAGGTGTTTCTTTTTAAGAACAGGTCAGCTAGCACAGAGGTTTAAATCCAGTCATTGTGGCCCCCAGCAACATCATTATTTCTCATGTTCCTGTGCCTCATACACCTTCACTATGTCCCAATCACATTTCACCCCTTGACCCTACCACTTAGCCCTGCCCCTCCATATGCAGTGCTCGTGAGCAGGGGTAGTGTATCTGATAGAGGGCTAGGGTGCACTGTTAGGGTTTCAGGTCCCTCTAAACAGAGGGTTTTTAGAGTCACACTCCAAATTGAGCGTTAGGAGAAATTTCTCAGAATCCCTTGTGAATCATTAACAGAATGGATGCAGAAGCGAGGGGGAAGATTTCACCCACTACACCCACTACTAAGATTTAAATCTAATCATATAATGGTTTAAAAACATACTACTTTTAATATGCATGGTTTTAAATATGCCTATCTTTTACCTAATCCTAGAGATATGTAATAAGGTTTAGAAATCTGTTACAGGTCAAGTGTGTTTTCAGGTCCAGTGCAGACAATAAATCATACAAGATCAAATATACTTGAAAAATCACCTAAAATTCTGTCTCTAGAAAGAAACAGCTTAAAAAAATTTAGATCCCCTCTAAAATCCTCATTGTCAGACCTAGCTACCATATACTGTACATTCTTTATTTGGAGAACAGCATTTTGAAGTCTGATTTCTGACTCAGTTACCGCTCAAATGGTCAAACCACAACCGTATACATATTTTTACAAATATGGAACCTCCAGGTACTGGTTTAGAAGCAGTGTTAGTGTTAGTGAGGCGATAAGTATGATTTTGAACCCTGACAGACTCAGAGGGGCCAGGATGTTTCACTAACTGCTGTGATCAGATCATCATAGTGAATCAACATACAAGACAACACACTGGGAAAGAACTCCACATTGGGAAAGAACTTATGTATAAATTAGTCACAGGTCAGTCAGAGAGCTTAATGTACGTTTGTCACATTGCCACATCTGTTTAAGAATTACATTGTTCCACTTAAGTAATATGTGTATTGTCACATTGCCACATCTGTTTAAGAATTACATTGTTCCACTTAAGTAATATGTGTATAAAACACTGACAAATATCACCAACATCCCTAATATTATAACTTTCCCTGATTTGTGTGTTCGAAACTGCTATGACTGATTTGTCAAATCAAATGAAAACCCATTCAAGTCTCACTCAAAGCCTTTATTACCATTCAGATGCCTGAGTTTGTGTACATCTGTGATCACTGTGATGTCAGAAATAATCCAACAGTCTGTTTTCTTTTTCTCATATCTGGTGTAAGGGGACTGGACTAAGTCTGAAAGCAGCATTTTATTTTTAGTTTGTTTATAGCTAAACAAAGTCCCTTCTGTATGCCTGTTACTGACTAAACTAGCACGACCTTTAGCCTTTGATTGCTCTGAGATAATACAGAGATGTGACTATATATCTGTTGCTAATTGATATGAGAGATAATTCAGTAGCACTCCCATCGTACTGCTGACTAGACAATGGGGGAGACGTCTGACACTATGCAGTGGGGTCAGTTATCTTTCCCATGAACAAGATATTTAAGATGGGCAGTCTCTGCCGAGATCCCACCAAGTTTCCCAAAACAGATTGATCCCATAACAGAATGATTGCTTTAGTGTTCTTACCAAAACAAAAAGACATCAGAAAACCATTAGGTTTTTGCCCCAAAGATCCCTCAGACATCTAATGAGATGGCTTTAAACATTATTTTCCACACTCGTAATGTGAGACTCTAGAAATCACAGCGTATCACTTAAAGTTTCTCCACATACCTTAGAAACAGCCACTTTGGCCCCCTTACTGATTCCAGAGAAGTCTGTGCTGTCTGAGAATGCATCAACTATTCCCATTTCCTTCAGAGTGTCCCCAAGGCCGGAGGAGGCAGAGACAGAGAACTTGGGCATAAACAAGTCCAAAGTGCTGGAAAACAGAGATGATCAGATAGGCAAATGCACTCTTACATGGAATAGCATAAGCAAAATCATTTATTTAAAATATTTTTGAAGTTGGTAACCTTGTCATGGATTAAAGGTTCTATTGTGGGTAATATTTCACATTCATAAGTGAAATTATATAAAAAGAAAATAATGAATTTCATGATACATTACGTTTTGTGGGCTTTGTCCTTCCAGTACTTGAGGTGATCCTTGCTGATGTGTTTCTCCACCTCCTCCATTTTTCCCTGGTCAGGCAGGACGATCATCATGGAGACATTTCCATTATATGACAGCATGATAACAGACGTAAAGTTGCCCTGGTCATAGTAGAAGTCATATTCACCATTTCTGTTCATCATATCCACAGACACTGTGGTGTTCTCATCCACATTAAAGTCACCTTTGCTGGTGTCCTCCACTTTAAAAGCCTCTTCCCATTTACCTGAGAGAATGAAATCCAAGACTGGTTACTGCAGTTCAGGTGAAATACATGAAAAATTATTTTAATCTCTAGTGGGTTCTACTTGTCTACTCTTACCTTTGAAATACATATAGTTGATGAGCATCATCACAGTGGCAGCATCCAGACTCTTGACCATATCAGTGATCATGTCCTTGGTCTTTTTGGCAATTAACTTGTTGATTTCTTGCACAGCGACTTCAGGTATGGAAAAGTCCACACTGATGGCTTCACCTTTGTAGAAATGCTGGATGTCTTTCAGAAACTTGTCTTCAGGATTGAAGCCTTTTTGTACAGCTGCAGCTCCTCCTATCTCCAACAGAGATCTACTTTCCGAGCTCTTTGTATGTCAGTGCCACTGACCTCTCTGAGAACCTTCACATGGCTTGAACGATTCCTCGCCATCGCAGCAAGTTTTGAAAGCTTTTTGAAAGCACACATTTGGCCACAAAGCACATTTCAGTCTCAGGTGTATGCATTTATATTTTAGTTATTTACCTCATATTTCAATTTAAGCCTGTATCATTAGCTCTGCTGTCATCATTTGTCATCGGGATCAGCTGCAAACTCTCTCTGAGCCTTTATGTGGTTTAAATGCACAGCAGTACTGTAGCATGACCTGATGGTGTAACATTTATTTGCCTTTACAAAGAAAAAACACATATAATTATATATTAAGATAATTAAGACAAGATTTTCTGTTTTATTAACTCCAAACATCTTTCACTGGTTAATGCTGGTTATAGTTTTTCCTTCTTGAATAAAGTGCATAGATCTTGTTGCATTTCTAGAATCATGCAAGGCAGATGCATGACTCACCAAACCCTCCACTGAGTCACCAATGTAAAGAGAAAGATCGAGACTCTACGGATCCACCTCGTTTGACTTGAGGAATTCCTGCTATGCCCAACGTAACTTAGCGTGTCAATCACACATAAGGTTAGAGTGACAATAGTCAGACATCTTAAATGACATCACATTAATATTAATCCAAAAGGCGTGGAAAGAGAGATATGTTTTACAAAGGGTTGGTTGTCCACATGTATTTTTTTTTACTGCATCTCCTCACATCCCTCCTCTAATCAAGCCCTTAATACAGTTCTGGATTTTAAAATATGACTAAACGTGTGTAACTCGTGGAAGGTGGAGGGCGAACACACGTCCGTAGTACCATCGTCTCTGACATGCGAGTGAGCGGAATCAAAAACAGGAGAAAACAAACTATAGACAGAACAGTGAAAAGGAACAAGTTTAATAAACACCAGGTGAACACAATACAGGACAAAACCAAGGAACAAACAAAAGAAGAACAGGCTAATCAGGGTGAGGATGAACACTACGTAAATTAGGGAAATAAATATTTAAGGAAAGACAAACGGGAAAACAATGAAACATAAAACTAAGACAAGCGAGGGAAGAAGAAACAAGGAAGGGGAGCACACAGAACCGGCTACTTTAGCGAGACTAAAGATAAGAGACAAACACAGGTAACGGAACTAAAAGGAAAAGCACACAACACTATCGTATATGAAAATGGTAAAGAAACCTAAACAGAAACGAAGCAACGTGAGAACACCTGACGCGAAAAGAGAAAGCAACGTAGACGAGAGAACAGTGAGAAAGTACAATGGACGAGGGAACAGAATAAAACAGAGAGAGAGAGAGAGAGAGAGAGAGAGAGAGAGAGAGAGAGAGAGAGGGAGGGGATGGTGGGAAAACAAGGAAGTGGTTAGGTAGCCATGGAAACGGGCGGCACTCTGGTCCATGAGCATGATATGCCAACCCATTATGTTTTACTGCCCCTCAAAGAAAGCAATCTAGATGTGGAGCTGTTGAAGTATATTGTTAATTTTATTCTAAAAGGGAGAACAGCATTGTGCACGCAGTGAATTTTGATTTTAAGTTCAGTTCCAGCTCACATGGAATTAAACCCCTTATATGTTTTATTTAGCACATGATTCTATTGGTAAGGGTATGAAGCTTGTCTCTGCAGTGCCTGGCATGACAGTATTACTGAGATTTCTTATGATCATGTTCTTAGCTAACCTACATACAAAGAGCCAAATGTTCAAATGTTGTGTCCAGTGTTCATTTGATCCCAAAGTTAGCTGAAGAGTATTTGTACTTTTTTTGCTATTCTAACAAGATAAGGCAAGCAGACTTAAGCTTGTGAGATTTTTTAATGACTTAGTACATTTGGTTTGGCACAAGTTCAGGACATGAGCTGAATAAACTGTTTTGTGAACTCTGATAGAATAAGAGGTCTGAGAGTTGGTACCAACTTCTGTGGAAAGTCCTTCATGATCAGCCAGCATACATGAAGAGCAAACAAACTGGAAGCTTGTGTCATTACATTTGTCTTCTTGACATTTCTGTTTTGTACATTTTCCAGTTCCACAGGATTCAGTGATACATGTTTATGAAATGATAAGAATTCGAGCAGGAATGCTAATGTTAGATGTGACTCTAATTTACCTATTACAGACCTCCCAGTGGAGCTGAGGAGTGCCTGATGGAGCTGATGTGTACCTGGTGGAGTTAAATTCTGCCTGGTGGAGTTATGGTGTACCTGGTGAAGATGAGGTCTGCCTGGTAGAGGTCCACCTGAGCTGCACATGGTGGATTTGAGGTGTGCCTTAATACTACTTTATTGAAGCACACACACAGTGTCACAGCATGTTTATATTTCCCCCTAAGATAATATAAGAGAAATTATAAACATTAACTTCCTGTCACACACTTAACCTTTTAGTTAACTGTCGGAAAATCTACTTACATTGTAAAACATTCCTTGATGACACTAAGCAATAAGTAGGAATAATTTTATTTTCCTTCCTGAAGGTACTAAGGAGATTAATCACACTGTGAACTGTTTGTCTTTTTTTCTAATTCACAGCCACAATCCACAGGAATATTTCCCCAGGACAATTTTAGCTTCAACAGTTTTTTGGGGAAGGATCAATCTGGCATTCTCTTGATTTTTGGTTAAGGTAACATTAGCTAATGTTACTCCCAGAGTGTCCTTTTTAGCAAGAGGAACCATATGAATCAAAATAATGATAACTCAGGATATGACATCATACACATCATAACTGATAATGTAACATCAGACTAATGACATCATCACATAATGTAAAGGCAACCTGGTGAATTTTATGTAGAATGTAACATATAGAATAAGAACTCTGAGTTGTGTTGATTGTGTAGCATTGACTTAAACTTTTTGAGATGTTGAGAAAGATACCTTGAGAGGAATGTTAGCACTGAATATATGTTTAGCACACAATCTTTAGTAAATCCTTCATACAAAACTGGAAACTGAACAGCAAACTCAACAACAAAAAAAGAACTAAGATTTACTAAATGGCCCTGTTTGTGTCTGTAATTTCAGCACTATGGGCAGCAGGCAGGCTGTCGAGGACTTCAGAACTCTCTCAGAAGTGCTTTGCTTTACTTAATAATACCTTTGTGCATAAAGGACTCAGTCTCTCTTACAGAGTAACTGTAAGGAGAGTGAGCCCTCTGAGTGAGCGCATGGTCACACACACTTTCTTTAGTTCTTCTACACCCTTGTGGTTTCCCTGACCCCCCCGCTGTTCCTCAAGTGCTCCTTTCCTGGACGACAGCCAACTCACTCTTTCCATCACATTTGACAGCTGTAATCACGCATATGGTTCCTGTTATTCAGCTCTTGTGTTCTGTCCTCTCAGAGCAAGAGACACACCAAAGTTTAGCAATTATAAAACTCAGACAGATGGATAAAGGGTTCAGGAAATTGAGAACAGGTTTGTGCTGTGTCAACAGTGGACACAGTGGAGTTAAATAACGCATTGAAATATTATCTTCTGCCTGAGCTGTGATTGATTTCCATAGTTGCACCACATCAATGAATACAGATGCATGCGTTCTTTCACAGGTGAAGAATGTACGAAAAAGGGAGGAAGCGTCAGTTTCTGTCTGAAGAGTCAGACAAAGCAAACAAAGAGAAATACAGTGCCATGTAGGCCCAGGGCACAGTGAGTCCTCAAGATGACACTGTTTCTCCTGGTGAGGCCAAGTTTTCTGTCAGATAGTATAGTGGACAACATATATTCTACATAGTGCAGCTTTCACTTTATTTGGAAAATTTATTCCATGATTATAGACATTTAGTTAATAGTCTATAGACATTTTAGGTCATTTTAGCTTTCACTTTAATTGGACAGTCCAGTCTTTTGCTGTAGATGTTTAGATGACAGTCTATATAACATCAGTTTGTTTCAAGTGCTAATAAAATTTCACTAGTCCAATTGATACCTGTACATATTTAAGAGTCAGGTAACATGTAAGACATGATCAGGTGTTGTACTGTTTACCAATTATGAGTTATGATATTAATTTTATTTTACAATTCCCTTTGGATCCATATATAAAACATTAAATAAATGCATTTGTTTTTGTCTACAAACTCACAGACCCTGTGCCCCAGGTCGTCTTTCTGTTTCTAGTAAAGTGGGTTGTGAGTATATAAAAGTATGTGTGTTATTTATAATCCATGCTGTAGTATTAGATATGATCTGAAAACGTATTGTAAAAGTTGATAAATTCCATAATTCTGGTAGTTATTTTTATCAGGTGGATTTTACAGTTATATCTAATTATATATATATATATATATATATATATATATATATATATATATATATATATATATATATATATATATATATATCACAGATATCTATGCACTAAGGCAAATAATCAAATAATCAGAGTAAGTAATCATTACGTGGTGACAGAGTAAATGTTACTTTAACCAAATAAATCTTGGTGGTAACAGTACAGTGCAATTTTCATTAGTGTAATGGATCATTATGCCTTTGTAGGGGGATTAGTCACTGCATTTATTCACCCCTACTCATAATTAAGACAATAGAGTCAGAATGTAGGAGAATCAACAGACTTCTTATGAGTTTACATGTAGAAAAAATTCAAACCAACAATTAAGTTACAATCCAGTAAAAACTGCAATTTAATATTTTACCACTAGGTGGACCCATGCTACAAATTTTACATAAATCATATGGCAACACTAGGACTATAAAAATGACAAAGTTCTTATTAAGACTGATTTATAGAAAGAAAAATGTCAAATTTTCCTTCTACAAGACGAATGTATTTTTTTTATTTACATAATTCACACCTTTAACCTCAGCATTATTACATGGACCAAGAAAAGGCTTTTGATATGCAGAAGTTGAACGCAACAGTACATTTGTGGTGTGAGCAGAGTTCACATCTCTAGTGGTGGAGCGACATTCTTATAGAGTGAAGACCATCTTTTGACCAGCAAACACATCTCTCCTGCAAACTAATTACCCATCAAATTTGAAATGGAAACACACTACTCAAGCTGAAAATGTGCAATTAAAATTCACCCTGACTTATGTTTCATGCACTGCATTGTGGGTAAAAAATAATGCTCTGAAATTAAATGCTCCTTTAAACAGACGTTTTTTAACGTCTCAGGTAGCCAGTTCTGTGGCTGCTGTAATTCCACCTGCTATTTTCATTAATAATCATTTGAAGTACTTTGGGCGCCATAGTGAAATGAACTGACCAAACAGTAGTGAGGGAGGTTATGTTGGATCTCACCCCCTGAGCTTCTACATCGTGTCTCTATGACAAAGGACGGAGCCACTTAACTAAGAATGAGACCGTCCTCACTGACAATTTGAGAATATCTGCTAGATCACGGAATGATAAAGAAGAAAGAGGACATACCACACGACAACTTACAAAACCTCCCGCATCTCTATATTTGGTGTGTGTGTTGTGTTGAGGTTAGTTCGTCAGAACTTCATTTGAATACACTTCCTCTCCACTGTAAGTCTAGTTGTCAGATCATTCAGTAGACTGTATTGAAGAGTGTGTGTATGGTGTATATCAGAAGTCCTGCTGTAGCTGTATTTAGTGTGTTTGGAACTCAGTAAGAATGCAGGTGTGTATTTATCTGCTTCTTGTGCTCCATGCTGCTGATGGTGAGTGTGACTTTCTCTCTAATTCTGTAGATGATCAAATATCTACTCAGTAGCTACTTTATAAGTAACACATGGCCGTATTAAATATATTTATTTATTTCATTCCATTGGGGGTGCCAGTGATGACCTCTCAACCCTGGCCTGGTAGCAGAGGCCTGACACATGTGGCCTCAGATTCTGTTCTGCTGACACTGTTTTCATATTTGTGTTACATACCGCTCTAGCTCTGACTCTTCACTCTGTGTGTGTGTGTGTGTGTGTGTGTCAGAAGATCCTGCGTTCAGTCTCCACTACTGCCAAGTTGCCATTGTTGGGCACTTCAGCAAGACCCTTAGCCCTCATTTGCTCAAGTTGTACTCAGTCATAAGTATAAGTTGCTTTAGATAAAAGTGTCACATAAATGTAAAACTCACTGTTTAGATTTTGCATGAATTCATAGTGCTTATTTGCTCCTGTGAACTTGAATATTCAGCCTGGTGACAAACTGCATGCTTGAACAAGTCAGAATACCACAGACCAAAGGAGGGAGGGAGGACAAATTTGAACAAGTGAAAGTAGGAAGAGGGAAGTGTGTGTGAGCTGAAGTGTTTGTCTCGGTTTCAGTTCTCATGTGTTCACTCACTCACTCACGCCACAGTCCTAAAAACAGTGTGTGTAGGTATGACAGGCTTTGTTGAGGAGCACTCAGATAGTTCTTCATGTAGTCAGTGATGTCTCACTCCTGCTGCAGGGACATCACACGTACAGTAAGACAGTCACAGATCAGCACTAAAGAGGATAGAGGAGGACAGCACACGACATACACACACGTACAACAGATGAGTGTGTGTGGGGGTACTCAAGGCAAATATACACATGCACTGCAGACCTGTGTGTGTGTGTGTGTGTGTGTGTGTGTGTGTGTGTAATTAATGTGTAATTAAAATGTCAACACAAAACTTATTCAATTTAACATTCTGGAAGTTATCTTTTCCAGGTGCACTTTAGTTATAAAATCCTGTCAAAACCAGAATCTAACGTTTTACCACTAGGTGGACCTTAAATTATATGGAAACACTGGGGGAAAAAAAAGCAATATATTTCTTATTAAGACTGATGTAATTTCTTTAAAAACAATTTAAATTAACTCGTTTTCCTTCTATAAGATTGATGTATTTTTTTAAATTATTATTGTGATAAAGACACGAGTTAAATAATTCACGAGTTAAATAATTCAACCAGCACATCATTGTAGGTAAGAAAAGACTTTTGATATGCAGAAGCTGAAAGCAACAGTACATTTGTGGTGTGAGTAGAGTTCACATCTCTAGTGGTGGAGTGACAGTGTTGCACAGCGTGGACCAGTTTTTGGCCAACAAACATTTCCCAAATATGTTCCATCAAATGTGAAACTGAACCTCACTAAACAACTGAACATGCGCAGTTCAAATCAGCTGAGAATTACCTGTCTTGCAGTGCATTATGGGTAAAACATGCCCTGATATTACAACGCTACTTTATAAGTTTGTTCAACATGTCGTACAAATCTCAAATATTCAGTACTTTGGCTGCTGTAATTCCACCTGGGTTTTTATTGTATAATAATAAAAGATCCATTTGGTCATATGCAAGTTTGACTGATGAGGAATAAAGAGGATGTACCAAATGAAGACTTACAAATTTATCGCTGTGTGTATCTTGCGGACAGAAGTACGTCAGAGTTTCCTCTGAATACACTTTCTCTCCACTATAAGTGTAGCTGTGAAGTCATTCAGTAGACTGTATTGAAGAGTGTGTACGGTGTGTATCAGCAGTCCTGCTGTAGCTGTGTGTAGTGTGTGTGTAACTCAGTAAGAATGCAGGTGTGTGTTTATCTGCTCCTTGTGCTCCACGCTGCTGATGGTGAGTGTTACCTTCTCTCTACAGGTGTTGTCATCCTCATACATTCATTTGCACAAAGGTATTTATATCTGGGATCAACAGAGAGTAGCAGCTCACCACTTACCCCAGATCCGGTCTATCGACCAAGAAATTTTGCCTCTTTAGTTTAGAACAAAAGCTGTTAAATGCTAACGTTGCTAACAAACACTGGAGGTCAACAGCAACTCAAATATAGCCTTCGTAAATCCATGCCCACAAACTTCTCTCAAGCCGGTCAAACCGCATCCAAGTGTTAATAAATGTCTCCCAGACTAGTCGGTGTGTTGTATAACTCACTGTGAACTAGACAAGTGAAGAAACATCACCGGGACGCGACCTGGATGAGGTTTGAGGACATGTAGCTTGATATCTGACTTATTTACAAATCCTATTAGGTATCGTTGCTGTTGGCTTCCAGTGTTTGTTAGCAATGTTAGCAGCTTTTGTTCTAAACTAAAGGAGTAAAATATGGACTCCAAATATGTCTTGTCCACCCAGGTTAAGGGAGAATAAAGTAAATTTGTTGACTTTATTTGTTAAGTGGGACTGAAATCTGCGCTGTGGTTCGGTCCACTAGAGAGGAACCGGTGCTAATTACTTGCGAATTGCTAATTACTTACTTCAGACCAGCATAAGGTAGGAATTGTAGGAACATTACTAAGACTGACAAAATTAAGACAGAGTATTATGACTCTAACTAGGAAAATTTCGGTCTATAAGTTTGTACTTTTATAAAACTTTAATATATATATATATGTATGTAAAATGTGCTCAGTTGTTTATTTCTGTTTGTGTTATTTATTCCTCACTTGTTCATTCTGTGTATGATGCAGTTCTTGTCTACTACCCACTTCTGTATCCAGCTGCCTATGACAGAGGTCACACCTCATTGTGGTTGATTGTATATGTGCTACAGTATTTTACATGTGGTGTATGATGTGTGTGTTTGGTGCTTCTGTGTGTTTTTCCAAGTGGGGAGTAGGTGGGTGTTTGGGGGAGAGACTACAGAGGATTCTGATCTCATGAGTGTTGGCATACAAAATGTCACACGCTTTATGAAAAGCAAACACTTCATCCAAAACTATTTCCAAAATGATATTTTTACATCAAGCATCTATACAAATATAAAATGTATGGCTTATTCTGCATGGCAACTACACACTGATATGATAAATGGAAAACACTACTAGCTTGTGTTTTTTAAGTTTCCACTGTGCAGAGCACAGCAGTCTGCTGTAAAGGTCTGTCATAGTACTCACACATACATCTATTTTCACAGATATACAGACTATGTATGTATATTCAGTACATACACACCATAAAGTAAAACACAATTACAAGGGGAAAGTAAAATTTTTTGCATGAACATTACTGCAACACACATGCTGTATATACTGTAATACATAGAAGATAACAAAATAGGCTTGTAATAATGAAACAGAAATTAGGGTGCATCTTGTCTCCTGCAAGGGTTTGGCTACAAGATCTTATCAACATCACAGGTGATATCTCTGGTCAGGCAGTGAGGGAAGTACCACCTGGAGTGACGTATCCACCCCTGACATACTCCATCATCAATGTCACCACAAGCTTCCTCCGTCACCTGGAGAAGAGGTATGTGTATATGGGGTTGGCGATCATGGACCTTCCACCTCCATGCTGAAAAGGGTTGTGTTTCAGAAAAGCTGAGCAGGAGTCCAGTCTAATCTAAGTCACTACACTATGGTCAGTATCCCTGAGCAGCACATGAGTGATGTCACAATGTGTGCAGCCATTAGCCAGAATGATGTCATTTATCATCATGTCACTCTTGGTCCCTACAACTGCCCACGTCATCACCTTCCTCCATACACTACACAACACACTCATTCCCCATCACCAGGGGACTGGACCAGAGCAGTCCAGGTTTGTTGTTGTCTGCAATAACAAGTTTCTGCCAGGCTGCTCTGGTACACACTGAACACTCATGATGTGTTGTGCTTCACCTTCCACTACTCTCCATTCCTAAATCCTGTTGAGTTCTTTTCAGCATGGAGGTGGAAGGTCCATGATCACCAACCCCACCTACACATACACCTTCTCCAGGTGATGGAGGAAGCTTGTGGTGACATTGATGATGGAGCATGTCAGGGGTGGATACGTCACTCCAGGTGGTACTTCCCTCACGGTCACAATGACCGGATTTAGAACCTCTGTGCCAGCTGAGCTGTTTTTAAAAAGAAACACGTGATCTGAGCGAGTCGTGGTTTTGGTCCTTGTGGTTTTAACCAGCAATTTTTAGTATTAAGTGTAATGGCTCATATCAAAGGCACAGTCTAATTATAACTGATCACCCAGGCTCTGTTTAACTGGCTTGTCAAATATCTTTCAAATACATAATAAATAGAATAATACAAATATTTACACTTTATTACATTTTATATTTACACTTTATATTTACACTCTATTGCTGATTTTATGTATTTATGCTGTGTGATGTTTGCTGTATTTATGTATTTTATGTTTATAACGTGTCATGGCTACACTATAAGTAGCGTATGCAGTTTTTGTCCACCAATAGACTGGCTGTGTTACATGGCTGCTTTAACGGTAAGTTGTCAACAAGGAGGCTTTTTCAGCCTTCTGGTGGTTTCTCAAGCCTCATCTTTCTTCCCCCACAGACACCCCCACACTGAAACCACAACATGCATGTCTAGTTCACAGAGGCACCAGGGGCCCTGTGGGCTCTGTGAAACTACACAATGAAAAAACAGACCTCAGGTGTACTCAGGACTCACAAGACCCCACATTACTGTAGTGAAGTCCTTTTGGACTTCAGTGAAGTACTGCTGAGAGATTTCTGGACTGATCTCTGGAGTCAGTGTGTGTCCACAGTGGTAGTGGAGTTCTGGGTGTAGAGTTGTCAGTGTGTGCTGGTGTTTCCTTAGTGACAATGCTGCTGAGTTTGTGTCTTCTCTTCACTGAAAGTGAGTGTGAAATTCTCTTTTAATGCTGAATTGCATGAAATTGTACATTTATTTGTTAATGTTAATAAAAATGTTATTTAAGCAAGCTGACTTTTTTTCAGGTTGAACTGGAAAAATGTTTTGCTTAACAAATAATTATTAAATATTTCTGCATATCTTATGATTCCATCTTATGAAGTCTGTGTACTTTTTTATATATTTAAAATATAATTGTCCTATATTTCCTGTTATATGTTTCTATAGGCTACACTGTAAAGAGTAGAAGACAATTACATGTTATTGCTTTAGTATGTTTTTGTCTCCATGTGCTTTTGTATGTTTTAGTTTCTAGCTCCTCCCCTGCCCTGCCCCTTGACATGTGTCTCATGTGAGTTTTGTCTCTTACCCCTCCCAGTAATTGTTCGCAGATATTCCCTGTTTGTCTACTGCTGAATAAATACCCTAATGCTAATGTCTGCAGTCATGGTCAGTGTATGACCCTACTTTCATGTAAATACTTGTCATGAAATAACTCAGCTCAGTGAATACATCAAATAAAACATACAGGCTCCACTTTTACAGCAGTGTTCTTAATCTATTAGTGGTGTGAGAAAAATATGGTTTGTGGACTAAATTGTGGTAGAAAAGTATTTGATATGTGTATGGCATCTTAATGTGAATATGTGCAGTTTTTAAAGTCAATAAACATTTTGCTCTCAAAACACCTTATGACGCCCCAGAAGAAGAAGGAGACTGTTCTGGTCTGAGAGCTCAGGATGTCTGCTGTGGTTTCATTTCTCACAGTTCCAACCAGTGGGCAGTGGATACCAGATCAGAGTCTAAAGCCCATTTTAGACCAGAAGTGACAACCGTGCTGCTTCGACACCTCTGCAGCTGAGCTGTGGTCACACACTCACAAGCTCACTTTCCTTCTAGTCTATTTCTTGCCTTATGCCATGACAGGCTTATCAGTGGTTTCTAGCTAGAAATAGTACAAAATACTACATTTATTCTGTAAAGTGTAGTTTAATAATCAAAACAGCACAACTCTGACTGCTGGGTCTATTCTAATGTGAAATTGGAATAAAGGATGATGTTTTAAACACAGACTAAAACTAGGACTAGGCTCCAGTGTGTTCTCAGTGGCAGGTCTAGTTTGAATTTAATTTAGTACAAAACAGGTTTAGTATGAGTAGGACTGGTATGGTTACTGATACTTTGCATAATATTGTGTACTGTGAGGAGAGATGTCAGTACTTCACTGAGAAAAGGGACTGCTCATATACTACCCAAACCATGTCTATGTTCAAAGGCTGATTAATAGAGTTTATCAAAGTTCAAATAGGTTCTTATTGTGAGTAATGCAGGTTTTTGTTGTTTGTTTTTGACTCATTCAGTAAATTCAGAACTTCACATTACTCACAAAAAATCTTAAAGAACTTTTCTGCATAAGCAATTGTCCACAACAAATTATTGTGATGTGGAAACTGAAAAACCAAACAAAAAGCAGGTCCTCTCACTATCTAAAAATTCTTGAATGTGTGTGTGTGTGTGTGTGTGTGTGTGTGTGTGTGTGTGTGTGTGTGTGTGTTTGCATGCTTATAGTCTCTGGAGACATAAAGCAGACAGCATTCTGTAGTGACAGTGCATAATAGTTCAAAGTATATTTACCAATAAAACAAATTTGATACAATGAATAAAATATTAAGTACACAGGACATCATAAGATGCAAACATAAAATATATAAAGTCATGAAAAAGTAATGCAAAAATTTGTATGAGCGCAAGCTTTGAGGTGATTAACTCTATAAACTGAATTTTAAAACTATAAACTTAGAAAGAGGAGTTTGAGAATAAGAGTGAGGGGATAATATGTCTGTTTGTTTCTCTCCTCTACATCAGACTCCACCCCCTTTGCTTTATAATGAGCATGTGTGTCTCCTATATGGTTTCACAGATGCAGCATCATGGTCAGTGTGGGGTTGTGGGATACATCACAAAGGAAGAAACAACCAGAGTCCTCACAGGTCAAAGGACATGATGGCACTGTGTGTGGTTTTGTATGTCTCCGTAAAGCTGGTGATGTGAACTTGAAAAGAAACATAAGAGCTGTGGCCAAGTTAATTTGTTCCCAGTTCCTCTCTGCTGGGTGGACATTAGGGTCTGGAGTACTGAAGTAATGCTGTGAGAGTTCTGGAGTCAGTGTGTGTCCACAGTGGTAGTGGAGATCTGGGTGTTGAGTTGTCAGTGTGTGCTGGGAGGTCAGTGGTGTTTCCATTGAGACAAGGATGCTCAGTTTGTGTTTTCCCTTTACTGTACATCCTCTCACTAAAGGTGAGTGACATGAAACTGTATATATATGTGCTAATCTAAAAATGTTATTAAAGTGAGTTGAATCATTCAAGATTTATTTGGCCGAATTAGAATCATACCCTTGGCTAGTCTTAGAATGAAAAATATGATTAAAAGGTCCAGAATGCAAACAGACTATATCTTTGCATGAAGTAAAGTTTATTAATCAAAAATAAATAAAAAAGTAAAAAAATATTTCAGAAAATGAAAAGACAGGTTGGGGAAAATGAAGGGAAAAAAGAAATACAAAATAAATTGCTAAAAAGAGCTGGGAAAAGTTAAAGAGTAGGGCTAATTTTGTTGGAGCGCCTGGCACAGGACAAGGTGCTTTTTATAGCCTGCCACGCTCGTCTGAAGAAAATGCGTACTCTCTTCAAGTTCTGGCATTCTGAGCCTTTATATTTGAAATAAAAGTAGAATTTTTAAACTGGTGTCCATGGAGTGGATGTATGTACACTCTGATAATTGATGTGGTGCTTTGATGCTACTCACCAGCTGGGGTGTTCTCCACTTTGACTGCCTCTGTAAAAGATTCCGCTACTCCACCCAGATCCTCTCTTACATCTACAGATGTTTTTTTTCCCCAAAAGAATCAATAAAAATGTAATTACATAATAAAGTACAGGCACATATTTAAAGAGAACAAACATCATGTCCTACTGTGTGTTCTTAATGGAAAGCTAGATTTTTTCAAGAAAGTACATCTGCACCTTCTACATGGGCGCTGTGGTCCAAAGAGCAAATCTCTCCCATTGACTCTGTGATCATAAAGTATTCAGCAGATCTGCTCGGGATGGTACGAACCTTCTTACAGTCCTCCTGTTTCTTGGGTGAGAAATGAGAAATAGTGATGAATTGTAAAGGAAATGAATCATCCATTGACCCCACCTGGGCAGTGGAAACTCCACTAATGGACAGCATATTTTGGGCTACCATCTGTACAAGTCAGGAAAGTGTGAAGGCTAAATAAATAAAACTGTGGATACAGTGTATATAAATTTTTATTAAAATTATAGTAAAAAATGATGTAGACGCTTACACTTTCTCCCAGATTGGCCGAGTAATGCTGCTTAAACCCAGCAATGGTAGCAGGGTCTCTATGACTCTTGTGTCTTCTGGTAATGATATTAATTAATAATGAAGTTGTCCCTTGGCATCTAGAAAGGACAGAAGAAAGTTCTATTGTATTGAACGATAATAAAGCCGTTTTATTTCTTTTAAAAAGTCAACATTTGTATGTTTTTGGACAACTAAAAAAAATACATTTTTGAAAATTAAAGACTTATTTCTAAGAGGTAATTGAATTTGAACTGAAAATTAGGCTTTGATTACAACACAATTTTCTATAAAACAAGGCTTATTTTACATGCATTTGTGCACAGGATTAATTTTGTAGCCTAGTTTCATAACTCTATGGAAATGAGAAATCAAAGCCTATAGATTTTATTGTTTAATATAGTTATATAACAGAACAAATGGCCAACCTTAGCTCAATTTCTTCTACAAATGTTAAAAATGTGAATCAAAGTTTGCCTGTTGTCCGACAGTGCATAATGGCCACACTCGTGGTCTTACAGAGGCTTTTCTAAAACAAGCGCAGAAGTCACTTTCCCTTGTCTCAGTCAACGCATTTCATCTAATGGAGTTCAGTTACGCGAATACTTTTAGCTACTTCCCCTTTTATTTAACAACATTTCCTTTTAGTTAGTTCATTCTCTGCTCACTTATGCCGCATTTTAAAATATTTGTGCGGTCCGTTAAATTAAACAGCTGAGACGGCCCGAGTGCCGCAGGTCCCACAAACTCCCTTGACATAGACAGATGTTCATTAGACGAACACGAATAACGAACACAGTGGCGCTCACACGAAACAGGCAAGATGAACATGAGCAACGTTGAACACAGCTTACAAACATAAAGTGCACCACGTACGTGAACATTAGCGAGAACACAGACCGACAAGGATGCACACACCAACCGGGGTTTAAACACACACAGACATTAAGAGAATAACCCGGTGCAGGTGTGTGTGACTACATAGTCGTGGTTTCACACAAGATCATGAACTCCCACTGCAGGCGGCGGGCCGTTATCAAATATTTAGTATCTGCCTTTGTAGATAAAACTAAATGCTACTTACGTTTTGTTTTCGTTTCTCAGTACCTCTTATGCGTGAAGAATTGTGTGTAGTCTCTGTTGATGTTTTGTCTAAAATGATCGTCATCGGCAAATCCGCTCAGTACACTGATCTGGGGTCGGAAATAGAATGACACAAATTATGACATAATCGAGCGCTAAATTCTGTTCAGTGGTTGTTTAGAACAATGAAAAAAGTGCAGCTGAAATGACATTATAGTCTCATATCAGAAATCACACTATCACATTTTAAAATAATTTCCCCCTCTTTATGCTATAATTTTGTTATCAGGCTCAGATTAAAAAATCTAAATAAATAAAGTAAATATAACCTATACATGTAAACTATATATAAATTAATTAGTAATCATTCCACATAGGTACAATTCACTCACTCTGTATTCGCTATAATCCAAAGTCATTTGAACACTCATTAAGGATCAAAATGCAACCTAAACAACAACTATAATAATAAATTCTTAAGAAATTATACAATTTTAACTGAAAATTAGGCTTATTGATCACAGTACAATGTTCAACAAAACGGCTTATCTTTACTCTGGTGTTTCAGTACCAAGGCTACGCAGTTATGCAAACACTTTCTTGCATAATATATGCTTATATTATGAAATTGAACAACTAGACAAACAGAATTAAATGCTCCGTTCATTACTGATTCAAATGGTTTATTATTTTTTAAAAATATATTTTTTAAAAGTGCAGGATTGTAGCCCCAAAATAACCTGCACATGGTTTTTACAGGGGTTATTCCAATATGTGCTTTATAACACAACGTTTTGATCACATCTTCACAAAGGTTAATTACTGCTGAAAAGAAATAAGGTTAGCATACATTTTTTAATTTTCTTATAGCCTATAAAGAACACCCAACCAAACAACCTAGCTACAAAGAGACAAGGATAAAAACGTCATTACATGTATTATATAGGCATACAGATTTGAAATTAATGTGGTAAATGCAGTGGACAGGATGGAGTCTAGAATTCATCATCTGTTGAAGCATCTGTGGTGACATCCTCATATGGGTCTTCAATGTCTTCATGAGCCCCACCATAACCTGCCACCATTAGGTGGTGTGTTTCTTTAACAGCTACCAGGTCTGTCTTCAGCTCCTCAAGCTTTGGTAATACAACACTGTGCAGGCCACAGTAAGCTTAGCAGAAATTCCTGAAAGGTAGTTTGAAAAAAAAAAAAATCAAACTAGGTAATAAAAGCACCATGAAAAACCACCACAACACAATCTACAATCTAACAACCAAACATCACACCCCATCAAAAATAAACACAATCACATTCTGAATGCAAGATTATATATAATCAGGTCATAAACACAACATGAATAATTAACTGATCATATTAATAGGGCTTTGAAAAGTAGGATCCAGTGTAGAGTCACGTATGAATGCTGGGAAACAAAGTATCTATCAGTATGGCCCTTTGTAGGAAAGATTATCTGTAAAACAGTTCAAGAACATATATGTAATGCAGGCTTGAACCCAGGTCATCTAAGTGATGATACTAATAGCCTACTGGGTGAGCAACCACACTCTAACAAGGGTGCACCCTTGTCCAAAACAGTTAGATCTTGGATTAGGTAAAACAAAAGGAAAAAAAAACTAAACACCATGCCGAGCATGGAAAAGGGGAGAACAAAGGACGTAACAGGAAGAAATGGCAACCCCGATGCACTGAGGAAAACCAAACTAAAATTTCCCAAACAAGACCAGAAAACAGGGAACAACTTGAATGGCTAAGGGAAGCCTTGGGAGAGAGACAGATTCGAGAGGGAAGGTGTAAAAACACAAACACCCTCACAGATAAGAAGTGAGGTGTAGCAGGAAGTTACCAGCTAGGAGCTTGGCTCAAATATTTAGCAAACACCCAGCTCTGAATGACTGGGTCACGGGGCTTTTATTAGGTCTAACCCAGCTGTTGGGTGTTAAACCTGATTAGTGGTGTGGTTGACTTGACGCCTTGGCCTGGTACCAACCCTTACAGTATCCTATATGAAGTGAACTGCATTAACAAACAAAGCTCAAATTGTTACCTAAATGGAGCAACCAAATTGCTCAGTTATAACTATCATTGTTATAAGGATAGTGAATGTCATTAGAACAATGCTAAAAATCATATAATATTAAAATAAATATTTATTAATCTAACAAGCAAATGTGGTGGAGTCTGACAGTGGGGTGTGTTTTTACAGGTTGCGTATTGGAACACAACAGGGAGACAAAACACATCACTGCACATACAGGAGACTCAGTACTGCTACCCTGCAGCTGCATAGACTTGCTTGCCAAACCTGAGAGTTTCACCTGGAAGAAATACCACCCAAAAAGAAAAACATGGGATGTGATCTCCAGTGAGAGTAAACAGCACAGAAACAGAGATCAGCTAGGTACTGCTCACGCTCCAGGAAATCTCTCTCTACTCATATCACACCTGACGGATGAAGATGAGGGAGATTGCGATTGTATGCATAAGGAATATGAACAACTATACATCAAACTCACTTTTAAAGGTAAGTAACTTAGATCCATATGCTTAGTGCATTGATAATCTCATAAATAAACTGAACTTTAGCAAACTAGTGTTACATTGTACCTGTAGCACCTGTTACACCTAAAGAGCACTCTTAGACCATCAAAGGCTGATATACTGGACATAGTATGAATGCTACAGGTCACTTGGGTAGTGTTTTCTCACTGATGTGGCTTGGTGTGTGGGACAGGTAAAGCCAGATGCTCGCAGATGTAGAGAGAGATTTATTTTGTTCCAACTTTGTGATGGGTGAACAGGCCAGGGTCAAAACAAGGAAAGCCAAGGCTGGGGTAATCCAAATCATATAGGTAAACAGTCCGAGTCCAACAACCAAAGAGCAATAACAAACCAAGCAAACTATACAAACGGGGTAGGAAAAAATCAGTAGTCTGGAGAGCAAAAAGCACAAACGAAACATGGGAAAGCAATCAAGGAAATAACGCTCGGTATGCACAGTCGAAACTAGTGGCAATACCTCGGAATGCTGGTGAGGTCTAAAGAGGTTTATATACAGGTGGGAAGTAGAAAACAGCTGCTGTCAATATTCTGGTGATGAGGATCTGAATGAATGTGTATGATTGGATGAGTCCTTGACCTTGCGACGAATGGCATGTTGGGTGTTGTAGTGTGCTTGGAGTTCGGTCGACGTGACACTTGGTAGATGTTTGTTTGCAAAAGGACAGCTAAAACAAGTCCAGGGTAAATATACATTTCATCCATTTTTATAGGGGTGTATTTGTGGTTAAAGTTGTCTTGTACTTTAAAAATACTTGACTGGGATTTAAATCATGACTTAATCTTCTGGAAACAATCCATAATGTCACTGACCCTCATTTTGTCTTTCATGTTATTTCTAAAGTGTATAGTTGGACCATGACAGTATCAATAAACTGCCAGTGTAAAATTGTTTCCCAGCCACACTACATCTTATACACCCAAAGTGACAGAAATGTCCTGTTTTTGATTCATTGCTTAGTACTAGATGTGTTCCGTTGTCCAAATAACTATTTTATCTATTTTACCTCATAATGACATTTTTCTTAAAGAGTTATGCGTCCTAACTATGACCATCCACAAACAGTAAGTAGGAACTGTGTGAACTGAAACCTCAAACTACTGTGGTTGGGGAAATACTGTTTTGCACTGGCATTTTGATATCATAGTGAGCACATGTCAACATTTATGAAAAATACAAATTTGATGTAAAATGTATTACTTCACAATACTTCACAAAATGACAGAAATCCACTGTTTTTGACTTAGCATCTTGTACTAGATGTGCTCCCAGTTGTCCAAATACATATGTTTTACCTCAAAATTGTATTTTTTATTAACTTTCATAAGTCCAAAATCATGTGTCCTAAGGAAGTACCAGCATCAAACTATTTTTCAGTCACACTAGTTTGACTAAAGGCTTTATCCAAAATGACAGAAGTGATCTGTTTTTGACTCATCTCACCCAATATTAGATGTATTCCCAATTGTCCAAAGACATGTTTTACCTGAAAATGGCATTTTTCTTCATGTGTCCTGACTATGACAGTCAATAAAGTGACAGTGCGAAACTGTATTTCCCAACCACAAAAGTCTAATTACAGGCTATACACCCACATTGACAGCTTTTTGGTCAACATACAAAACAGATTTAAAATATATATTTTAAATACTTCTAATACTTCATTAGGAATTTTATTTTGACATAATTTGATTTGTTTTGTGGCCGTATCACAATGCTCAAGAGGGATAATTCCATTGCATTAGCGCTAACTCTATAATATAACACCATTACTTGGAAAGTCAACACTTCATTATAAAAATTAGTTTTTAAATAAACTTTTAAACATGCGCTGATGAGCTTGTTCACCTGCCCCCCCACTCAGGTGCAGTCACATGTCTACTAGTGTCACGAATGTAAACCACCCTGAATGTTCCTATACACATTTATAATGGGTCAGTACTGTAGCCAAACTTGCAAACACAAGTAGTACTAAAGCAGTACACCATCTTATGCTAACAAACACATGTTCCTCTCCAGGAATCTCAACAACAGAATTTACATCAAGATTTGATGGCAAAACAAGTGCAAAGGCTCCAGCTGATGCTTCCACTACTGACAGTGCAAAGACTCTGACTGACGGTAACATGCATTTACTGCATATCAACATGGTCTCCTAATATCTTAAAAAGCAATTAAAATGCATGCTGTGTAAAAACACAAACACTAACGCACACACAAATACACATAACATTTGTATAACGTTTGCCTTCAGATGTCCAAAACCCTGCTGGTGATTTATTATATATTCTCATGACTACTGCTGTGGGAGCTGTCCTCCTCCTGCTGCTGGGTCTCGTGGGGGTCTTGTGCTGGAGATACAAATGTACACATACACATACACACACACTCACACACACATGCACGCACGCATGCACGCATACAAGTTGTGGATCACACTGTCACACTGGACAAACGAGGCTAAGAAAGGGGCAAACAGAAGAGAAGAGAGAGCAGGAGACACAGGTGAATGCTCACATACCATCCACTCTAACATAAGAAAAACAACCTCCACATCATTACTGGCACATGTCCTTCAAGGTCAAATCTTCCATGGTGTGTGTGTGTGTGTGTTTTTACAGGATTGTTCTGCTGTGCTTTGTTCACCTGTTCAAGTGAGTGCTACTTTGTATTAACAGGTTAAGTTTAGGTTTTGTTGAAGCAGTACCAAATACTTGGGCAGAGGGTTTTATACAGATAGTGTGTGGAGTTCCCTAGTTGTGTGGGGTCCATGGTGAGTTTCTGATACAAAGCAGCTCTTGATGAATGTTTTTGATGATGGCTGTTGTGATCTCCAGTTTGAAATCAGTGGAGATGGTGGTGTGTAGGAAGCTCAGACTCCACATCACTTACTGTACTGAGTTACAAAGGGAGATGGACAGTTGTCTTATTTCAGAAATGTATCATCCATCTCTACTGCTTTTTGCATGTTGACCTCCAAGTTGTTTTCAGTGCACCACAAAGCCAGACGAGCCACTTGACTCCACTAGCAGTTTCGTCAGTGTTGCTAACGAGTCCTGTTAGGGTCATTTGCTTGATGATAGCTGGAGATGCACTTGTTGGTGTAGCAAGAGAAGAGGAGGGCTGAGAGTGTCCAGCCTTGAGGAACCCCAGTGCTGATGGATAGGGGCTCTGACAGATAAGGTTCCAGGCACACAAGCTACTTTCTATCTGACAGGTAGTTGAAAATGCCCTGACAGACACAGGGTTCCACTTTTAGTTGTGTTGAAAGCAGAGCTGAAGTCTAGATACATGACTCTGTCATAGGATCCTAGAAGGTCCAGATGAGTACAGACATAGTGTTGATTGTGACTGTGCATAGTGCAGATTGCTCTGTAAAACTATATCAGTCCAAAGAAGTGGGAGTGATAGACTTGACGTAAGACAGAACCAGCTTCTCCAAGCATTTCATGACTACTGATGTTAAAGCTTCTGACCTGTAGGTATTAAGGCTGGTTATATTGTCCTTCTTTGAACAAGGATGATTGACCACTAAATTCTACCTGTGTTTCACTTCACCTGTGCCCTTATGGAGCACAGCTCTTATCACTGCATTCATATGAAAACGGAGACATGTTCTGGACATGTACCAGTGATTTCACACCACATATAGGATATTGTTGTTGCCTTTTGCATGATGGTCATAGGTGCATAAAGGTAATTGGTGCACTTCAATTGTGCAATTGTGTGCATGTATAGACTCCTATATACAGTCTTTTTGTGAAGTGTGTTTTAGTGTTTACACAAGTTTGCTAATTTTCCATTTCTGTGTTTCTGCAGGAAGATTTGTGTGTCCTATATGCAACTGTAAATCCAAAAGCAAAATGCAAAACAGCACAAGAACAGGTGTGTATCATACTGAATGTGTGTTTTGTAAACATGTGTGTTATGTAACAATTGTTAATGTGTTATTCCTACAGGATGATGTCACTTACTCCACTGTAGTACACAGTCAGAAAACCAAACTAGCATCCACTCCAATGGATAATGCAGATTATACAGAATATGCCAGCATCAAATTAAATTCAATTTAAGCACACATGCACACACACACACACACACACACACACACACACACACACACACACACACACACACACACACACACAAATGCAATCAAGCAAATGGACAAAAAACAAACATACAAAAACATGTATGGTAGCCAGTAAATGGCAAGTATTTTATTTGTTTCATCACTGTAAATGCCTCATTAGGGGTTAATCTGCTGAAAGGTAATTTGAATACTTCTGTGAATTGTTATCTTTTTTGCATGTAATTTATTTAGTAGTAGTGCATTTGGCTTTTATGAAATAATAAATGATGTGTAAATTTTCACAGTACGGCCCCTCCTCCCAGATGTGTGTGTGTGTGTGCGTGTGTGTTCATTCATATAGCCATGCCCTCCCCGTGTTTCACACCTGCTTCTTGTTTTGTGTCGTTACTGTGCGTGTATATAACTTTCCTGTTTAGTAGTGGATGTTGTCGGTGATTGACCATGTATTAGCCTATGTGCTACATTGTCTTTTGTCTGGTGTTAATAAACGTAACTTTTGTCGGCTCGTTCATGCATCCTGCCTAGCCTCCTACCTAGAGTTGTATAGCCTGCACTGTATAGATGAACAACTTTTCAATTAATTTTTATTTAGGTTCAATTCAAATCAGTTATATTACATTGTAAAGCTATAAATGAGACACTGCAGTTCCTGAGGAGTTTTAATAAAACTATAAATGAGTACACTGCAACTTAAGAGAAAATAAGACAAATTCAAAATAAATGTCAACAAGCAACACTTGGAATAATATCTATATCTATATCTATATATCTATCTATCTATCTATCTATCTATATATATATATATATATATCTATATATATATCTATCTATCTATCTATCTATCTATCTATCTATCTATCTATCTATCTATCTATCTATCTATATATATATATATATATATATATATATATATATATATATATATATCATTGTGTTCAAAATAATAGCAGTCCAACATGACTAATCAGATCAATCACTGTTTTTGGTAGAAATTATATTACTACATGGTAAATAATTTACCACTAGGTGTAGCAGAGTCATAGAAAACCATCAGACCCAACATTCATTATATGCATGCTCCTGAGTTTGTGTAATTGAATAATTAATTGAAACAGGTGTGTTCAAAATAATAACAGTGTGGAGTTCAATTAGTGAGGTCATTCCTTCTGTGAAAAAACAGATGTCACTCAGGTGGCCTTTATTTACAGATGAAGCCAACACATGTTGTACATGCATTTCTCTCTGAAAATCTGAGGAAAATGGGTCGTTCCAGACATTGTTCAGAAGAACAGTATACTTTGATTAAAACTTTGATTGGAGAGGGGAAAACATATAAAGAAGTGCAGAAAATGTTAGGCTGCTCAGCTAAAATGATCCCCAATGCTTTAAAATAGAAAACAAAACCAGAGACATGTGGAAGAAAATGGAAGACTACCATTTGAATGGATTGAAGAATAGCCAGAATGACTCCAGGGTGATCAAAGACGATCTGAAGTTACCTGTGAGTACTGTGACAATTAGAAGACGCCTGTGTGAAGCTAATCTATCAGCAAGAAGCCCCCGCAAAGTCCCACTGTTAAAAAAAAGACATGTGCTGAAGAGGTTACAATTTGCCAAATAACACATGGACTGGCCTAAAGAGAAATGAAGAAATGTTTTGTGGACTGATGAAAGTAAGATTGTTCTTTTTGGATCCAAGAGCCGCAGACAGTTTGTCAGATGACCCCCAAACACTGAATTCAAGCCCCAGTACACTCTGAAGACAGTGAAGCATTGTGGTGCAGGCATCATGATATGGGGATGTTTCTCTTATTATGGTGTCGGGCCTATTTATCGCATACCAAGGATCATGGATCAGTTTGCATATATCAAAATACTTGAAGAGGTCATGTTGCCTTATGCTAGAGGAAATGCCCTTGAAATGGATGTTTCAACAAGACAATGACCCCAAACACACCAGTAAGCGAGCAGCATCTTGGTTCCAGACCAACAAAATTAAAGTTACAGAGTGGCAAGCCCAATCCCTGGACCTTAATCCGATAGAAAACTTGAGGGGGACATCAAAAATTCTGTTTCTGAGGCGAAACCAAGAAATGGAGAGGAACTGTGGAAGGTTGTCAAAGCATCCTGGGCTGGAATACCTGTTTACAGCGGCCAGAAGTTGGTCGACTCCATGCAACACAGATGTGAAGCAGTTCTCAGAAACAGTAGTTATACAACGAAATATTAGTTTAGTGATTCACAACAATGCTAAATCCTAAAGATTTTTCAGTTTATACAATAAATATTTGCGTTTGTGAAGAAAAAATGCTAAATGATTACACATGACATCCACTTATTTATTGAATAGAAGAAGTCCTTGGGGACGGTCTGCGCCCAGATCAGGGACGGTTGCAGCATGTTACATATACATTATTTTTACTTTTGCTTTTTGCCTCATCTTAACTGATCCCTTGGCTGCAGGCTTCTCTCTTTTTTAGGAAGTGGGAATAAGATTGGTGTGAGAGACGGTGAAGTCCAGGTCCAATGGCCCTGACTATATATGAGACTCTTCCCAGAATACTGAAGGGAACTCCTCAAAATACTGAAGGCCTCCTCCTCACTTTTGGTGTAGCCTACTGAAAACAAAGTGAACACAATGTCTGCTTTTATATGATTTATTCACTTATTCACGTTATGCCACCCCCCGCATGCAGGTATAAGAAAATACAAATATTTTGTTTGTTGTGACGGCCCAAGTGCCGCAAGGCAAGGCGCAGGAAGCGCAGACGTCTCTTGACGAAGACATGCATTTATTAAACGACCATTAACACCAACCTGAGCACGAACAAAGACCGACAACCACTCCAGTGACAGATGGGTTTAAATACGTTCATAAATGATGCATGTACAAAGGGGCAGATGTGCTGGACTGAACTAACAGCACTTAGGGAGTCATTTTGGGTCCGTCCCACTAGGCCACCACATCTCTGTGACAACGGACCGAACCAACTTAAGTAAGAATGATGACATTCTCACTTATAATGTGAGACTGTTAAGGAAGAAAGAGGACACACCAAATGACTTTTAAAAACTTATAAAACCCTACTGCCTCCCTATATTTGTTGTGTGTGTTGGGGATAGAAGTTTGTCAAAGCTTCATTTGAATACACTTCATCTCCACTGTAACTGTAGTTGTCAGAACATTCAGTAGACTGTATTGAAGACTGTGTACGGTGTGTATCAGCAGTCCTCCTTTAGCTGTGTGTAGTGTGTGTGTAACTCAGTAAGAATGCAGGTGTGTGTTTATCTGCTCCTTGCTGCTGATGGTGAGTGTGACTTTCTCTCTACATCTGTAGATCATCAAATATCTACTCAGTAGCTACTTTATAAGAAACACTGAAAACATCTAGTAGGAGTCCAGTTAGAGACGACATGTCATATATTTCTGATAACGTATAAGAGGCACTCCATGTTATCTGAACATATAAGGTAGAATTTGAACAATTACGATTTGCTGTTTAGACTGCCATCAGTCATAAAACCAAATCTTGAAATCAATGTATTATTGTGGTGCAGTTAAATCTCATGCATATCAGCTGCAGCACTCAGGCTGCTGCCCTGTTCCTGCACTGATATACACACCAGACCTGAGAGCTTCACCTGGTATAAATACAACACAAACAGAAACACATGGGAAGTGATCTCCAGTGAGAGTACAGAAACAGAGTTCATACTTATAACTGACCACACTTTTCTATTCTTGCAGAGGCTCCATATAAACCTGTAACTCTTACTTCAGTGGACACTGACACATCAAGTCCAACAGCTTCAACTAAACCTACTACAACAATGACATCTCCAAATAGTTATAAGTTATTAATTTCACCAACTACTACTGATGGTAAGATTAATTTATTTAATGGTATTCTCCAATCAACAACATAAGATGATTCCCCACAAAATACTACTAATACTACTACCAATAATAATAGTAAGTGACATCAACAATTAATTTCTTAATGCAGGTCACTTCATATAGGATATATTTTGGGGCTACAATCCTGCACTTTTAAAAAATAATAAACCATTTGAAGCAGTAATGAACGGAGCATTTAATTCTGTTTGTCTAGTTGCTCAATTTCATAATATAAGCATATATTATGCAAGAAAGTGTTTGCCTAACTGCGTAGCCTTGGTACTGAAAAACCCGAGTAAAGATAAGGCTTGTTTTGTTGAACATTGTATTATGATCAATTAACCTAATTTTCAGTTAAAATTGTATAATTTCTTAAGAATTTATTATTGTTGTTGTTTACGTTGCATTTTGATCCTTAATGAGTGTTCGAATGACTTTGGATTATAACGAATACAGAGTGAGTGAATTGTACCTATGTAGAATGATTACTAATTAATTAATATATAGTTTACATGTATAGGTTATATTTACTTTATTTAGATTTTTTAATCTGAGCCTGATAACAAAATGATAGCATAAAGAGGGGGAAATGATTTTAAAATGTGATTTATAATATGAGACTATAATGTCATTTCAGCTGCACTTCTGTCATTGTTCTAAACAGCCACTGAACAGAATTTAGCGCTCCATTATGTCATAATGTGTGTCATTCTATTTCTGACCCCAGATCAGTTTATTGAGTGGATTTGCCGATGACGATCATTTTAGACAAAACATCAACAAAGACTACAAACAATTCTTCACGCATAAGAGGTACTGAGAAACGAAAACAAAACGTAAGTAGAATTTAGTTTTATCTACAAAGGCAGTTTTTTTTTTTCCCAAATTAGATACTAAATATTTGATAAGGGAATCGTATTATAAACAAGTAGCCAATATGCGAATTTAAAATGAGAACATACATTTTAATGATGGAGAACTTTTGACTGAACGGAGAACTAATTAGTGGGCTAATAGTGAGCTCCGCTCCCCACTAGTCACGTGGTACGGCCCGCCGCCTGCAGTGGGAGTTCATGGTCTTGTGTGAAACCACGACTATGTAGTCACACACACCTGCACCGGGTTATTCTCCTAATGTCTGTGTGTGTTTAAACCCCGGTTGGTGTGTATATCCCTGTCGGTCTGTGTTCTCGCTAATGTTCACGTACGTGGTACACTTTATGATTGTGTGTTCAACGTTGCTCATGTTCATCTTGCCTTTTTGGTGTGAGCGCCACTGTGTTCGTTATTCGTGTTTGTCTAATAAACGTCTGTCTACGTCTAGGGAGTTTGTGGGACCTGCGGCACTCGGGCCGTCACAGCTGTTTAATTTCACGGACCGCACAACTATTTTAAAGTGCGGAATAAGTGAATAGAGAATGAACTAACTAAATGGGGCGTAGCTGAAAATATTCGCGTAACTGAACTCCATTAGATGAAATACGTTGACTGAGACAAAGGAAAGTGACTTCTGCGCTTGTTTTAGAAAAGCCTCTGCAAGACCACGAGTGTGGCCATTATGCACTGTCAGACAACAGGCAAACTTTGATTCACATTTATTAACATTTGTAGAAGAAATTGAGCTACGGGTGGCCATTTGTTCTGTTACATAACTGTATATAAAACAAAGTTTACAGGCGTTGATTGCTCATTTCCATATAGAGATATCAAACTGGGGTACAAAAGTAATCTTGCGCACAAATGCAGAATATAAAATGTCTTGTTTTGTAGAAAATTGCGTTGTAATCAAAGCCTAATTTTCATTTCAAATTCAATTACTTCTTAGGAATAAAGCTTTAATTCTTAAAAATTAAAGTTTTTTTTTTTGTTGTCCAAAAACACATGCAAACTGTTATGACTTTTTAAAAGAAATGAAACAGCTTTATTATCGTTCAATACAATAGAGCTTTCTTCTGCCCTTTCTAGATGCCAAGGGACAACTTCATTATTAATTAATATCATTACCAGAAGACACAAGAGTCATAGAGACCCTGCTCCCATTGCTGGGTTTAAGCAGCATTACTCGGCCAATCTGGGAGAAAGTGTAAGTGTTTAGATCATTTTATACTATAATTATAATGATTTATATAGACTGTATCCACAGTTTTATTTATTTAGCCTTCACACTTTCCTGACTTGTACAGATGGTAGTCCAAAATATGCTGTCCATTAGTGGAGTTTCCACTGCCCAGGTGGGGTCAATGGATGATTCATTTCCTTTACAATTCATCACTATTTCTCACCCAAGAAACAGGAGGACTGTAAGGAGGTTCATACCATCCGGAGCAGAACTGCTGAACACTTTATGATCACAGAATCAACGGGAGAGATTTGCTCTTTGGACCACAGCACCCATGTAGAAGGTGCAGATGTACTTTCTTGCATAAATCTAGCTTTCCATTAAGAACACACAGTAGGACATGATGTTTGTTCACTTTGTAGACCAGCCATTTTGAGCTATTTGTACTTGTTCACTTTAACACAAGATATCTGAAATTGTACACACAGCACCATGATCATTGAGGATTCAAATTGAAGTAGAAACTTGGGCATCCAAGTTAGACATCCATTCACATCCAGACTTATTTCTCCATCATTTAGGGTCCATTTGACCTCATCTAATAGAGAAGAAAATGTCAAAAAACAAGAAACGCCTTTGATTTTGGAGGCTTATAAGTGTTTCTATTGATGCTGGAGATTTATTTTCATTCAACCTCTACATTTCCTGATTCACCAGGGTCTTGTCCAAAAACATGCAAAGTTTGAGGCAGATACAATAAAGAATTCAAGAGCTACACTGTATTTTCTACTTGGTCTCATCTGGCGTCTCCAATGTGTCCTCCTGGAGCCTCTGTGACTATGCAGTCCTGAGGTGTGAGGGGTGTCCACAGATTGGCAGGGGGTAGAAGCTGATGGCTCTGGGGGTGGGCCAGAAGAGGTGTGAAATCTCTCAGATGGGGGAGGGCAGGGTGAATTTTCTTCACTGCAAGACATGAAGATGAAAATAAATACAAATTGCCATACTAAATAAGAAAATTATTACATTGACTACATACATTTACATCACTATAGTGCCTTTGCATGATCAAGGACGCTTTACAATCATAACCAAGATACCAATGAACTAGAATGATGATCAATGCTAATGCTAATGCCTAGTGCAAAATACATAGGCGCCATCTCAAACAATAATTTACCTTTACATTTAGGGCATGTAGCAGACGCGCTTATCCAGATAGAGTTACGACTTACACAATCAGTGCGATAAACAATACAACAACAAGTACTAGAGTTTCAGTCAACATGGGAGCAAATTGAGTGGACATTTAAATATTACGTAATCAACACTGAACTTTTACAATAAAGAATCACGCATGCTATATGAATTTTATACTTACGGTACATCGAGCACGGCGTCGATTCCAAGCTCAAAAGCGTCTTGCTGAACAGAATCCATGCTAGCAGCCGTGGAACCGTCATCGCTCTCACCTCGCTAAATCTAAATAGCTCCTCATGGACATCAGAAACTGTAAATCGCCTTTTCCTCTCCATTACTGTGATAAAAATGACACATTTTTACCAAAAGCGGAACGTGTTACAAAAACAAAGCGAACTAGCCAAAATGGAATGACTTGCGTATGCGATACGTTTCCAAAATGGAAGACGTTAGTGCGCAACAGGACCTTATATTGTGATTACGCATGGCCCGCCCCACCTCTGTAGTGTAGTATTCAAGGCAAATGAGGTGTCGATGTTTTCTTCTGACGGAATACTATTTGCTGAAAGTGGTTTCAATCACTTTGGTTTCAACGGTCCATTACTATAAGCTCTTTTGATAGGCCAACCATGAACAGCAACGCAATACGGAATCTTGCCATAGGTAGAAAAGCAAAGCAATCAAAAAGAATATTTATTCGATGGACGAATAACAAACACGGATTCTAAGAAAGGAGGGTACAATGCTCTATTCAGGAACAGTTTTAGGATAGTAACGTGCAGTTTGATGTAACTAAAGGTTTGCGTATTTTGTGTTAGGTTATGAAGGAACCGAACGTGTGTTTTTGCTCTAAGAAGTGAGCAAGCTAATAAAGAGCTGTATTAGCATTCTATATACTTTTTTAAACATGTCACGGTGTTTATTTGATGGTAATTGAAGTTCTCTTATATCGGAAGAATGTTGTAAAAGGCAACTTAAAAGGGCAGGCATGTGTTTGTGTAAATTTAGCCGAAAAACACGGTGTATTCAGCATGGGATTTCTGGCGAACGGATGCATGTAGACGGCTGAAAATCGGTAAGCAGGTACTTCTATTAGTCCTAAGAAATGTTATGTTGATAAATGTACTGTACTTTAAGAATATTCGATTTTATCAAGTAATTTATTTAAGTATGCCCGTCTGGGGACGCCCGCGTGCCCGCTAGGGGGCGTGGTGCATTATGGGGTATATGTGCCTGTACTTTATTACGTAATTGCATTTGTATTGATTTTTGGGAAAAATAAACATCTGTAGATGTAAGAGAACATCAAAGTGGAGAACACCCCAGCTGGTGAGTAGCATCAAAGCACCACATCAATAATCTGAGTTTACATACATCCACTCCATGGACACCAGTTTAAAAATTCTACTTTTATTTCAAATATAAAGGCTCAGAATGCAAGAAGTTGAAGAGAGTACGCATCTTCTTCAGACGAGCATGGCAGGCTATAAAAAGCACCTTGTCCTGTGCCAAGCGCTCCAACAAAATTAGCCCTACTCTTTAACTTTTCCCAGCTCTTTTTACCAATTTATTTTGTATTTCTTTTTTCCCTTCATTTTCCCCAACCTGCCTTTTCATTTTCTGAAATAACATCTTTTGACTTTTTGATTAATAAACTTTACTTCATGCAAAGATATAATCTGTTTGCATTCTAGACCTTTTAATCATATTTTTCATTCTAAGACCAGCCAGGTTATGATTCTAATTTGGCCAAATAAATCTTGAATGATTCAACTCACTTTAATAACATTTTTAGATTATCACATATATGTACAGTTTCATGTCACTCAGCATTAAGAGAGAATTTCACACTCACCTTTAGTGAGAGGAAGTACAGTAAAGAGAAAACACAAACTGAGCATCCTTGTCTCTATGGAAACACCATTGACTTCCCAGCACACACTGACAACTCTACACCCAGATCTCCACTACCACTGTGGACACACACTGACTCCAGAACACTCACAGCATTTCTTCAGTACTCCAGACCCTAATGTCCACCCAGCAGAGAGGAACTGGGAACAAATGAACTTGGCCAGAGCTCTTATGTTTCTTTTCAAGTTCACATCACCAGCTTTACAGAGACATACAAAACCACACACAGTGCCATCATGTCCTTTGACCTGTGAGGACTCTGGTTGTTTCTTCCTTTGTGATGTATCCCACAACCCACACTGACCATGATGCTGCATCTGTGAAACCATATAGGAGACACACATGCTCATTACAAAGCAAAGGGGGTGAAGTCTGATGTAAAGGAGAGAAAAAAACAGACATATTATCCCCTCACTCTTATTCTCAAACTCTTCTAAGTTTATAGTTTTAAAATGCAGTTTATAGAGTTAATCACCTCAAAGCTTGCGTACATAGAAATATTTGCATTACTTTTTCATGGCTTGATATATTTTATGTTTGCACTATCTTATGATGTCCTGTGTACTTAATATTTTATTCATTGTATCAAATTTGTTTTAGTGGTAAATATACTTTGAACCATTATGCACTGTCACTACAGAATGCTGTCTGCTTTATGTCTCCAGAGTCTATAAGCATGCAAACACACCCACATTCAAGAATTTCTAGATAGTGAGAGGACCTGCTTTTTGTTTGCTTTTTCAGTTTCCACATCACAATAATTTGTTGTGGACCATTGCTTATGCAGAAAAGTTCTTTAAGATTTTTTGTGAGTAATATGAAGTTCTGGATTTACAGAATGAGTCAAAAACAAACAACAAAAACCTGCATTACTCACAATAAGAACCTATTTGAATTTTGATCAACTCTATTAATCACCCTTTGAACATGGACATGGTTTGGGTAGTACATGAGCAGTCCCTTTTCTCAGTGAAGTACTGACATCTCTCCTCACAGTACACAATATTACCTAAATTATCAGTAACCATACCAGTCCTCCTCATACTAAACCTGTTTTGTACTAAATTAAATTCAAACTGGACCTGCCATTGAGAACACACTGTAGGCTACAGTGTGTTCTCAATGGCAGGTCCAGTTTGAATTTAAGTCCTAGTTTTAGTCTGTGTTTAAAACATCATCCTTTATCCCAATTTCACATTAGAATAGACCCAGCAGTCAGAGTTGTGCTGTTTTGATTATTAAACTACACTTTACAGAATAAATGTATTTTGTACTATTTCTAGCTAGAAACCACTGATAAGCCTGTCATGGCATAAGGCAAGAAATAGACTGGAAGGAAACTGAGCTTGTGAGTATGTGACCACAGCTCAGCTGCAGAGGTGCAGAAGCAGCATGGTTGTCACTTCTGGTCTAAAATGGGCTTTAGATTCTGCTCTGGTACCCACTGCCCACTGGTTGGAACTGTGAGAACTGAAACCACAGCAGATGTCAGATATCCTGAGCTCTCAGACCAGAACAGTCTCCTCCTTCTTCTGGGACGTTCATAAGGTGTTTTGAGAGCAAAATGTTTATTGACTTTAAAAACTGCACATACTTACTTTAAGATGCCATACACCTATCAAATACTTTTCTACCACAATTTAATCCACAAACCATATTTTCTCACACTACTAATAGATTAAGAACACTGCTGTAAAAGTGGAGCCTGTATGTTATATCTGATGTATTCACTGAGCTGAGATATTTCATGACAAGTATTTACATGAAAGTAGGGTCATACACTGACCATGACTGCAGACATTAGCATTAGGGTGTTTATACAGCAGGAGACAAACAGGGAATATCTGGGAACAATTACTGGGAGGGGTAAGAGACAAAACCCACATGAGACATATGTCAAGGGGCAGAGCAGGGGAGGAGCTACAAACTAAAACATAGAAAAGCACATGGAGACAAAGACATACTAAAGCAATAACATGTAATTGTCTTCTACTCTTTACTACAGTGTAGCCTATAGAAACGTATACCAGGAAATATAGGACAATTATATTTTAACTATATTAAAAAGTACACAGACTTCATAAGATGGAATCATAAGATATGCAGAAATATTTAATAATTATTTGTTAAGCAAAACATTTTTCCAGTTCTACCTGAGAAAGTCAGCTTGCTTAAATAACATTTTTATATTAACAAATAAATGTACAATTTAATGCAATTCAGCATTAAAAGAGAATTTCACACTCACCTTCAGTGAAGAGAAGACACAAACTCAGCAGCTTTGTCACTATGGAGACACCAGCACACACTGACAACTCTACACCCAGAACTCCACCACCACTGTGGACACACACTGACTCCAGAACTCAGTCCAGAACTCTCTCAGCTATACTTCACTAAAGTCTGCAAGGATGTCACTACAGTAATGTAGTGTCTTGTGAGTCCTGAGAACACCTGAGGTTTGTTTTTTCATTGTGTAGTTTCACAGAGCCCACAGGGCCCCTGTTGCCTCTGTGAACCAGACATGCATGTTGTGGTTTCAGTGTGGGGGTGTCTATGGGGGAAGAAAGAAGAGGCTTGAGAAACCACCAGAAGGCTGAAAAAGCCTCCTTGTTGACAACTTGCCGTTAAAGCAGCCATGTTTACTGGTGGACAAATACTGCATATGCTACTTATAGTGTAGTCATGATACTTTATAAACATAAAATGCATAAATACAGCAAACATCATACAGCATAAATACATAAAATCAGCAATAGAGCGGGTTGTTTTTTGGTAATGAATGGTGTTTCAAACTATGGATGTTTGTCTCCTCCACCACAAATCCTTTTTTCTTGTAATAAAATGTAAATATTTGTATTATTCTATTTATTATGTATTTGACAAGCCAGTTATACAGAGCCTGGGTGATCAGTTATAATTAGACTCTGCCTTTGCTATGAGCCATTACACTTAATACTAAAAACTGCTGGTTAAAACCACAAGGACTAAAAGCACGACTAACAGCTCGCTCAGACCACGTGTTTTTCTTGTTAAAAACAGCTCAGGTAGCACAGAGGTTCTAAATCCAGTCATTGTGGCCCCCAGCAACATCATTATTTCTCATGTTCCTGTGCCTCATACACCTTCACTTCGGCCCAATCACATTTCACCCCTTGGTAAAAATCTACACTAAATCTAAGAATAAAATGGTTTAAAACATATTACTTTTAATATGCATGGTTTTACCTAATCCTAGAGATATATAATAAAGTTATCTGTTACAGGACAAGGGGATTTTCAGATCCAATACAGACATTAAGTCATATAAAATCAAACACATTTGGAAAAAGAACTAAAATTCTTACACTCTAATGCACAAACATTAAAAAAATTAGATCCCCTCTAAAATCCTCAATGTCAGACCTAGCTACCATACATTGTACATTCTTTAAATGGAGAAGAGCATTTTGAAGTCTGATTTCTGACTCAGTCACTGCTCAAATGGTCAAACCAGAACTGTATACATATTTTTATAATTATGGCCCCTCCACTTACTGGCTTAGAAGCAGTGTTACTGTGATTTGTATTACTTTATCTGACACCAAACCAGAGGTGATAAATCTGATTTTGAACCCTGGCAGACTCAAAGGGGCCTGGATGTTGCACCAACTGCTGTGATCAGATCATCATAGTGAATCAACATACAAGACAACACACCGGGAATGCACACCTCGGGAGGATAACAGGACCTCTAGAAAGTTGGACTAGACATTAATTGCTTATTTTTTCACTTATTAAATTCATTTTTCTTTTTAAATTATTATAGTGGTGACCATTGTTGGCCAGAGGAGGATGGGCCCCCTTTTGAGTCTTGGTTCCTCTCAAAGTTTCTTCCTCTTACTTCTTCCTCTTGGGACATTTTTCTAGCAACTGTTGCCCTTGGCAATCCAGTAAAAACTGCAATCTAACGTTTTACCACTAGGTGGACCCATGCTACAATTTTACGTAAATCATATGGCAACACCGGGATTATAAAATGACAAATTTCTTATTAAGACTGATATCATTTATTTTTAAAAAGTCCAATTTTCCTTCTATAAGATTGATGTATTTTTTTATTGACTTGCATAATTCATACCTTTAACCGGTGCATTATTGTACAGACCAAGAAAAGGCTTTTGATATGTAGAAGCTGAAAGCAACAGTACATTTGTGGTGTGAGTACAGTTCACATCTCTAGTGGTGGAGTGACATTCTTACAGAGTGAGGACCAGTTTTTTGGCCAACAAACAAGTTACTCCTGCAAACAAATTCCATATCAAATTTGAAACTGAACCACACTACTCAAACTGAACATGTGCAATTAAAATACACCCTGACTTATGTTTCATGCACTGCATTATGTATAAAAATAATGTTTTGAAATTAAATACTCCTTTAAACATCTGTTCAAACTTTTTTAAAGTCTCAGGTAGCCAGTTCTGTGGCTGCCCTAATTCCACCTGCTGTTGTAACAGACACAGTTGTGTGTAATGTCGAGAGAGAGAGAGAGAGACACAGTTGTGTGTAATGTCGAGAGAGAGAGAGAGAGAGAGAGACACAGTTGTGTGTAATGTCGAGAGAGAGAGAGACACAGTTGTGTGTAATGTCGAGAGAGAGAGAGAGAGAGAGAGAGAGAGAGAGAGAGAGAGAGAGAGCACCGTCACCTTTCTGCTCGCCTTCTCAACACTCCTTTTTCTTTGGTAACGCTGTACGGTGCTTTTTACTGTTTCCTTTACGTATAAATACAGTGATGGTAGCCGTGTGACCTGGCTTGAAGTGGTCCAGGAGAGAATAAAAGTCTTTCAGATTGCCCACACCAGTGTGTGTCACTCCATGTTAACTCCACGCATCGCGGTTACCCCGTAGCACCTGTTCCTCACTCCAGGTAAGAAGCGTTACACTATTTTCATTAATAAGCCTTTAGAAGTACTTTGGGTGTCGTAGTGAAATGAACTGACCAAACAGCAGTGAGGGAGGTTATGTTGGGTCTCACCCCCTGAGCTTCTACATCGTGTCTCTGTGACAAAGGACGGAGCCACTTAACTAAGAATGAGACCGTCCTCACTGACAATGTGAGAATATCTGATAGATCACTGACTGATAAGGAAGAAAGAGGACGTACAAAACCTACCGCATCTCTATATTTGGTGTGTGTTGTGTTGACTTTAGTTTGTCAGAGTTTCATCTGAATACACTTCCTCTCCACTATAAGTGTAGCTGTGAAGTCATTTAGTAGACTGTATTGAAGAGTGTGTACGGTGTGTATCAGCAGTCCTGCTGTAGCTGTGTGTAGCGTGTGTGTAACTCAGTAAGAATGCAGGTGTGTGTTTATCTGCTCCTTGTGCTCCACGCTGCTGATGTTGAGTGTTACCTTCTCTCTACAGGTGTTGTCATCCTCATACATTCATTTACATAAAGGTATTTATATCTGGGATCAGCAGAGAGCAGCAGCTCACCACTTACCCCAGATTCTGTCTAACGACAGAACTCTTTAGTTTAGAACAAAAGCTGTTAAATGCTAACCTTGCTAGCAAACACTCGAAGTGAACAGCAACTCAAATATAGCCTTCGTAAATCCATGCCCACAAACTTCTCTCAAGCCGGTCAAACCGCATCCAAGTGTTAATAAATGTCTCCCAGACTAGTCGGTGTGTCGTATAACTCACTGTGAACTAGACAAGTGAAGAAACATCACCGGGACGCGACCTGGATGAGGTTTGAGGACATGTAGCTCGATATCTGACTTATTTACAAATCCTATTAGCTATCGTTGCTGTTGGCTTCCAGTGTTTGTTAGCAATGTTAGCAGCTTTTGTTCTAAACTAAAGGAGCAAAATATGGACTCCAAATATGTCTTGTCCACCCAGGTTAAGGGAGAATAAAGTAAATTTGTTGACTTTATTTGTTAAGTGGGACTGAAATCTGCGCTGTGGTTCAGTCCACTAGAGAGGAACAGGTGCTAATTAATTGCTAATTGATAATTACTTACTTCAGACAAGCATAAGGTAGGAATTGTAGGAACATTACTAAGACTGACACAATTAAGACACAGAGTATTATGACTCTAACTAGGAAAATTTTGGTCTATAAGTTTGTATTTTTATAAAACTTTATATATATATATATATATATATATATATATATATATAGATATAGATATAGATATAGATATATATAGATATAGATATATAGATATAGATATATAGATATAGATAGATATGTATGTATGTATGTATGTATGTGGTTGATTGTATATGTGCTACAGTATTTTACATGTGTATGATGTGTGTGTTTGGTGCTTCTGTGTGTTTTCCCAAGTGGGGAGTGGGTGGGGGTTTGGGGGAGAGACTACAGAGAGGATTCTGATCTCATGAGTGTTGACATACAAAATGTCACACGCTTTATGAAAAGCAAACACTTCATCCAAAACTATTTCCAAAATGATATTTTTGCATCAAGCATCTATACAAATATAAAATGTATGGCTTATTCTGCATGGCCACTACACACTGATATGATAAATGGAAAACACTACTAGCTTGTGTCTGCAATAACATGTTTTTGTCAGGCTGCTCTGGTACACACTGAACACTCATGATGTGTTGTGCTTCACCTTCCACCACTCTCCATTCCTAAATCCTGTTGAGTTCTTTTCAGCATGGAGGCAGAAGGTCCATGATCACCAACCCCACCTACACATACACCTTCTCCAGGTGATGGAGGAAGCTTGTGGTGACATTGATGATGGAGCATGTCAGGGGTGGATACGTCACGCCAGGTGGTAGTTCCCTCACGCCCACAATGACCGGATTTAGAACCTCTGTGCCAGCTGAGCTGTTTTTAAAAAGAAACATGTGATCTGAGCGAGTCATGGTTTTGGTCCTTGTGGTTTTAACCAGCAATTTTTAGTATTAAGTGTAATGGCTCATATCAAAGGCACAGTCTAATTATAACTGATCACCCAGGCTCTGTTTAACTGGCTTGTCAAATATCTTTCAAATACACAATAAATAGAATAATACAAATATTTACACTTTATTACACTCTATATTTACACTTTATATTTACACTCTATTGCTGATTTTATGTATTTATGCTGTGTGATGTTTGCTGTATTTATGTATTTTATGTTTATAAAGTGTCATGGCTACACTATAAGTAGCGTATGCAGTTTTTGTCCACCAATAGACTGGCTGTGTTACATGGCTGCTTTAACGGTAAGTTGTCAACAAGGACCTTCTGGTGGTTTCGCAAGCCTCGTCTTTCTTCCCCCACAGACACCCCCACACTGAAACCACAACATGCATGTCTAGTTCACAGAGGCACCAGGGGCCCTGTGGGCTCTGTGAAGCTACACAATGAAAAAACAGACCTCAGGTGTACTCAGGAATCACAAGACACTACATTACTGTAGTGACATCCTTGTGGACTTCAATGAAGTACTGCTGAGAGAGTTCTGGACTGATCTCTGGAGTCAGTGTGTGTCCACAGTGGTAGTGGAGTGCTGGGTGTAGAGTTGTCAGTGTGTGCTAGTGTTTCCATAGTGACTGCTGCTGAGTTTGTGTCTTCTCTTCACTGAAAGTGAGTGTGAAATTCTCTTTTAATGCTGAATTGCATTAAATTGTACATTTATTTGTTAATATAAAAATGTTATTTAAGCAAGCTGACTTTCTCAGGTAGAACTGGAAAAATGTTTTGCTTAACAAATAATTATTAAATATTTCTGCATATCTTATGATTCCATCTTATGAAGTCTGTGTACTTTTTAATATAGTTAAAATACAATTGTCCTATATTTCCTGGTATACGTTTCTATAGGCTACACTGTAAAGAGTAGAAGACAATTACATGTTATTGCTTTAGTATGTCTTTGTCTGCATGTGCTTTTGTATGTTTTAGTTTGTAGCTCCTCCCCTGCTCTGCTCCTTGACATGTGTCTCATGTGAGTTTTGTCTCTTACCCCTCCCAGTAATTGTTCGCAGATATTCCCTGTTTGTCTCCTGCTGTATAAATACCCTAATGCTAATGTCTGCAGTCATGGTCAGTGTATGACCCTACTTTCATGTAAATACTTGTCATGAAATAACTCAGCTCAGTGAATACATCAAATATAACATACAAGCTCCACTTTTACAGCAGTGTTCTTAATCTATTAGTGGTGTGAGAAAATATGGTTTGTGGACTAAATTGTGGTAGAAAAGTATTTGATAAGTGTATGGCATCTTAATGTGAATATGTGCAGTTTTTAAAGTCAATAAACATTTTGCTCTCAAAACACCTTATGAACGCTCCAGAAGAAGGAGGAGACTGTTCTGGTCTGAGAGCTCAGGATGTCTGACGTCTGCTGTGGTTTCATTTCTCACAGTTCCAACCAGTGGGCAGTGGGTACCAGATCAGAGTCTAAAGCCCATTTTAGACCAGAAGTGACAACCGTGCTGCTTCTGCACCTGAACTGTGGTCACACACTCACAAGCTCAACTTTCTTCTAGTGTATTTCTTGCCTTATGCCATGACAGGCTTATTAGTGGTTTCTAGCTAGAAATAGTACAAAATACTACATTTATTCTGTAAAGTGTAGTGTAATAATCAAAACAGCACAACTCTGACTGCTGGGTCTATTCTAATGTGAAATTGGGATAAAGGATGATGTTTTAAATACAGACTAAAACTAGGACTAGGCTCCAGGGTCTAGGCTCAAGGGCAGGTCCAGTTTGAATTTAATTTAATACAAAACAGGTTTAGTATGAGGAGGACTGGTATGGTTACTGATAATTTAGGTAATATTGTGTACTGTGAGGAGAGATGTCAGTACTTCACTGAGAAAAGGGACTGCTCATGTACTACCCAAACCATGTCCATGTTCAAAGGGTGATTAATAGAGTTGATCAAAATTCAAATAGGTTCTTATTGTGAGTAATGCAGGTTTTTGTTGTTTGTTTTTGACTCATTCTGTAAATCCAGAACTTCATATTACTCACAAAAAATCTTAAAGAACTTTTCTGCATAAGCAATGGTCCACAACAAATTATTGTGATGTGGAAACTGAAAAAGCAAACAAAAAGCAGGTCCTCTCACTATCTAGAAATTCTTGAATGTGGGTGTGTTTGCATGCTTATAGACTCTGGAGACATAAAGCAGACAGCATTCTGTAGTGACAGTGCATAATGGTTCAAAGTATATTTACCACTAAAACAAATTTGATACAATGAATAAAATATTAAGTACACAGGACATCATAAGATAGTGCAAACATAAAATATATCAAGCCATGAAAAAGTAATGCAAATATTTCTATGTACGCAAGCTTTGAGGTGATTAACTCTATAAACTGCATTTTAAAACTATAAACTTAGAAGAGTTTGAGAATAAGAGTGAGGGGATAATATATCTGTTTGTTTCTCTCCTTTACATCAGACTCCACCCCCTTTGCTTTATAATGAGCATGTGTGTCTCCCATATGGTTTCACAGATGCAGCATCATGGTCAGTGTGGGGTTGTGGGATACATCACAAAAGAAGAAACAACCAGAGTCCTCACAGTCAAAGGACATGATGGCACTGTGTGTGGTTTTGTATGTCTCTGTAAAGCTGGTGATGTGAACTTGAAAAGAAACATAAGAGCTCTGGCCAAGTTAATTTGTTCCCAGTTCCTCTCTGCTGGGTGGAGATTAGGGTCTGGAGTACTGAAGAAATGCTGTGAGAGTTCTGGAGTCAGTGTGTGTCCACAGTGGTAGTGGAGATCTGGGTGTAGAGTTGTCAGTGTGTGGTGGGAAGTCAGTGGTGTTTCCATAGAGACAAGGATGCTCAGTTTGTGTTTTCTCTTTACTGTACTTCCTCTCACTAAAGGTGAATGTGAAATTCTCTCTTAATGCTGAGTGACATGAAACTGTACATATATGTGATAATCTCAAAATGTTATTAAAGTGAGTTGAATCATTCAAGATTTATTTGGCCGAATTAGAATCATACCCTTGGCTGGTCTTAGAATGAAAAATATGATTAAAAGGTCCAGAATGCAAACAGACTATATCTTTGCATGAAGTAAAGTTTATTAATCAAAAATAAATAAAAAAGTCAAAAAATAATTCAGAAAATGAAAAGACAGGTTGGGGAAAATGAAGGGAAAAAAAATACAAAATAAATTGGTAAAAAGAGCTGGGAAAAGTTAAAGAGTAGGGCTAATTTTGTTGGAGTGCTTGGCACAGGACAAGGTGCTTTTTATAGCCTGCCATGCTCGTCTGAAGAAGATGCGTACTCTCTTCAACTTCTTGCATTCTGAGCCTTTATATTTGAAATAAAAGTAGAATTTTTAAACAGGTGTCCATGGAATGAATGTATGTAAACTCTAATTATTGATGTGGTGCTTTGATGCTACTCACCAGCTGGGGTGTTCTCCACTTTGACTGCCTCTGTAATAGATTCCGCTACTCCACCCAGATCCTCTCTTACATCTACAGATGTTTATTTTTCCCAAAAATCAATAAAAATGCAATTACATAATAAAGTACAGGCACATATTTAAAGTGAACAAACATCATGTCCTAATGTGTGTTCTTAATGGAAAGCTAGATTTATGCAAGAAAGTACATCTGCACCTTCTACATGGGTGCTGTGGTCCAAAGAGCAAATCTCTCCCGTTGACTCTGTGATCATAAAGTGTTCAGCAGTTCTGCTCCAGATGGCACGAACCTCCTTACAGTCCTCCTGTTTCTTGGGTGAGAAATGAGAAATAATCAGTGATGAATTGTAAAGGAAATGAATCATCCATTGACCACACCTGGGCAGTTGAAACTTCACTAATGGACAGCATATTTTGGATTGCCATCTGTACAAGTCAGGAAAGTGTGAAGGCTAAATAAATAAAACTCTGGATACAGTCTATGTAAATCATTAAAATTATAGTATAAAATGATGTAGACACTTACACTTTCTCCCAGACTGGCCGAGTAATGCTGCTTAAACCCAGCAATAGTAGCAGGGTCTCTGTGACTCTTGTGTCTTCTGGTAATGATATTAGTAATGAACTTGTACCTTGGCATCTAGAAAGGGCAGAAGAAAGCTCTATTGTACTGAACAATAATAAAGCTGTTTCATTTCTTTTAAAAAGTCATAACAGTTTGCATATGTTTTTGGTCAACTTAAAAAAAACACCATTTAATTTTTAAGAATTAAAGATTTATTCCTAACAAGTAATTGAATATGAAATGAAAATTAGGCTTTGATTACAACACAATTTTCTACAAAACAAGGCTTATTTTACATGCTGCATTTGTGCACAGGATTACGTTTGTACCCCAGTTTCATATCTCTATATGGAAAGGAGCAATCAACGCCTGTAGACTTTATTGTTTTATATAGTTATTATGTAACAGAACAAATGGCCACCCGTAGCTCAATTTCTTCTACAAATGTTAATAAATATGAATCAAAATTTGCCTGTTGTCCGACAGTGCACAATGGCCACACTAGTGGTCTTACAGAGGCTTTCCCTTGTCTCAGTCAAGGCATTTCATCTAATGAAGGTCGGTTACCCGAATATTTTCAGCTACGTCCCCTTTTATTTATCAAGGTTTCCTTTTGTTAGTTCATTCTCTATTCAATTATTCCGCATTTTAAAATATTTGTACGGTCCGTTAAATTAAACAGCTGAGACGGCCCGAGTGCCGCAGGTCCCACAAACTCTCTTGACATAGACAGACGTTTATTAGACGAACACGAATAACGAACACAGTGGCGCTCACACGAAACAAGCAAGATGAACATGAGCAACGTTGAACACAGCTTACAAACATAAAGTGCACCACGTACGTAACCATTAGCGAACACAGACCGACAGAGATACATACATCAACCGGGGTTTAAACACACACAGACATTAGGAGAATAACCCGGTGCAGGTGTGTGTGACTACACAGTCGTGGTTTCACACAAGACCATGAACTCCCATTGCAGGCGGCGGGCGGTACCACGTGACTAGTGGGGAGCGGAGCTCACTATCAGCCCACTAATTAGTTCTCCGTTCAGTCAAAAGTTCTCCATCATTAAAATGTATGTTCTCATTTTAAATTCGCATATTGGCTACTTGTTTATAATACGATTCCCTTATCAAATATTTAGTATCTAATTTGGGAAAAAAAACTGCCTTTGTAGATAAAACTAAATTCTACTTACGTTTTGTTTTCGTTTCTCAGTACCTCTTATGCGTGAAGAATTGTTTGTAGTCTCTGTTGATGTTTTGTCTAAAATGATCGTCATCGGCAAATCCACTCAATAAACTGATCTGGGGTCAGAAATAGAATGACACACATTATGACATAATGGAGCGCTAAATTCTGTTCAGTGGCTGTTTAGAACAATGACAGAAGTGCAGCTGAAATGACATTATAGTCTCATATTATAAATCACATTTTAAAATCATTTCCCCCTCTTTATGCTATCATTTTGTTATCAGGCTCAGATTAAAAAATCTAAATAAAGTAAATATAACCTATACATGTAAACTATATATTAATGAATTAGTAATCATTCCACATAGGTACAATTCACTCACTCTGTATTCGTTATAATCCAAAGTCATTTGTACACTCATTAATGATCAAAATGTAACCGAAACAACAACAATAATAAATTCTTAAGAAATTATACAATTTTAACTGAAAATTAGGCTTACTGGTCACAATACAATGTTCAACAAAACAAGGCTTATCTTTACTCTGGTGTTTCAGTACCAAGGATACGCAGTTATGCAAACACTTTCTTGCATAATATATGCTTATATTATGAAACCGAGCAACTAGACAAACATAATTAAATGCTCCATTCATTACTGCTTCAAATGGTTTATTATTTTTAAAAAATATATTTTTTAAAAGTGCAGGATTGTAGCCCCAAAATAACCTGCACGTCGTTTTACAGGGGCAATTGCAATATGTGTTTTATTACACAACGTTTCGATCGCATCTTCACAAAGGTTAATTACTGATGCAAAGAACTAAGGTTAGCATACATTTTTTAAATTTTCTTATAGCCTATAAAGAACACCCAACCAAACAACCTAGCTACAAAGAGACAAGGATAAAAAGGTCATTACATGTATTATATAGGCATACAGATTTCAAATAAATGTGGTAAGTGCAGTGGACAGGATGGAGTCTAGAATTCATCATCTGTTGAGGCATCCGTGGCGACATCCTCATATGGGTCTTCAATGTCTTCATCAGTCTCACCATAACCAGCCACCTTTACGTGGTGCGTTTCTTTCACAGCTACCAGGTCTGTCTTCAGCTCCTCAAGCTTTGGGAATACAACACTGGCAGGCCACGGTAAGCTTTAGCAGAAATTCCTGAAGGGAAGTTTAAAAAATCAAACTGGGTAATAAAAGCACCATGAAAAAACAACACAAAACAATCTACAATCTAACAACCAAACATCACACCTCATCAAATATAAACACAAACAATCTTACATTCTGAATGCAAGATTATATATAATCAGGCAGTAAACACAACATGAATAATTAACTGATCATATTAATAGGGCTTTGAAAAGTAGGATCTAGTGTAGAATCAGGTATGAATGCTGGGAAGCACTTATAAAGTATCTATGAGTATGGCCCTTTCTAGGAAAGATCATCTGTAAAGCAGTTCAAGAATGTATCTGTAACACGAGATCGAACCCAGATCAGGTAAGTGATGACACTACTAGCCTACTGGGTGAACAACCACGCTCTAACAAGGGTGGGTCCCTGTGCAGAACAGTTAGATCTTGGATCACGTTTAAAAAAAGGAAAAAAACTAAACACCACGTCGAGCATGGAAAAAGAGAGAAGAAAGGACGTGGTGGGAAGAAATGGCAACCCCACTGCACTGAGGAAAACCAAACTAAAACTTCCCAAACAAAACCAGAAAACAGGGAGGAACTTGAATGGGTAAGTGAAGCCTTGGGAGAGAAACAGACTCAATAGGGAAGGGGACATGTGAAAACCCAAACACCCTCACAGACAAGAAGTGAGGTGTAGCACGAGGGCTCACAGACCTCAATACCTGAAGTTACTGGCTAAGAGCTTGGCTCGAAACTTTAGCAAAGACCAAGCACTGAGTCATAGAATCACTGGGCTTTTATAAGGTCTAACCCAGCTGTTGGGTGTTAAGCCTGATTAGTAGTCTGGTTGACTTAAGGCCTCCCTTTGGTGGCCGGAGGGGGCCTTGGCCTGGTGCCAACCCTTACAGTATCCTATATGAAGTGACCTGCATTAAGAAATTAATTGTTGATGTCACTTACTATTATTATTGGTAGTAGTAGTAGTAGTATTTAGTGGGGAATCATTTTATGGTGTTGATTGGAGAATACTATTAAACAAATTAATCTTACCATCAGTAGTAGTTGATGAAATTAATAACTTATAACCATCTGGAGATGTCATTGTTGTAGTAGGTTTAGTTGAAGCTGTTGCACTTGATGTGTCAGTGTCCACTGGAGTAAGATTTACAGGTTTATATGGAGCCTCTGCAAGAATAGAAAAGTGTGGTCAGTTATAAGTATGAACTCTGTTTCTGTACTGTTCACTCTCACTGGAGATCACTTCCCATGTGTTTCTGTTTGTGTTGTATTTATACCAGGTGAAGCTCTCAGGTCTGGTGTGTATATCAGTGCAGGAACAGGGCAGCAGTACTGAGTCTCCTGCATAAACAGTGATCTCTGTGATTATGTGATGTTCCAGTGTACAGCCTTCAGCTACACCAGTTGAAGTCCCTCACTATCAATTTCTTCAGCACGTGTATTTCAAATGATAAATTCAACATTGATTTTCTTTTTGACATGGCATAACTATCTCAAGCACACAGTGAATTGCTGTAAGCACATTATTATTTGCAGAAAGCCTAATTATCTTTTACATACTTGTAAGTTACACTATACTGTTACTTCCTTTAACTAGTAGAGGGATTGTTGAGAGTAAGATTTACTTCATCACAATATAACAATTGCTTACTTTGCTCTATAATACTCTAGCCTGAGTGCTGAAGCTGATATGCATGAGATTTAACTACACCACAATAGTACATTGATTTCAAGATTTATGACTGATGGCAGTCTAAAAAGCAAATCGTAATTGTTCAAATTCTACCTGGTCCCAACCCTTACAGTACTCCTGCCAGAAGGGGCGGCTCCTGACGTCCCAAGGCCAGCCACACGATCCCACCGAAAGCCTGAATGAGTTCACAGTCCAGGATGTGATAGGAGGGGACCCAGGGCCGCTCCTCGGGCCCGTATCCCTCCCAGTCCACCAAATACTGAACTCCACCACGAACTGGCTGGACGTCCAAGAGACGCTTGACCATGTGCACCGGTGCACCGTCCACCATATGCGGACCCGGCGGGTCGGAGGGGCCCACCGAACACAATACAGGCCTAAGGTGAGATACGTGGAAAGTGGGGTGGACATGCAACGACGGGGGAAGGACAAGGTGATAGGAAACAGGGTTTACGCGGCAAAGAACCTTGAATGGCCCGATGTAGCGAGGGGCGAGTTTGCAGGTATAACCACGCAAAGGCAGGTCCTTGGCCGATAGCCAAACCCGCTGTCCCAGCCGATAAGTCGGCATAATGTTTTTGAGCAGCCGTAGCAGATAAGAGAGCCCTGCATGCCCTCTGCCAGGCCAAGCGGTAGCGCCTGACCGTCTGCTCAGCAGACCGGACACCCACATCAGCCTCCCGGTCGGCAAACATGGGCAGAGCATAACCGAACTGGCACTCGAATGGTGAAATGCCTAAGGAGGAGTGCCACAGGGTGTTGTGGGCGAACTCTGCCCAAAATAGGTGCTCAGACCAAGAGGATGTGCAGGAAGAGGCCAGACAGCGTAGGGAGTGCTCAAGGTCCTGGTTAACTCTCTCGGTCTGGCTGTTGGATTGGGGAGGGAAGCCAGAGGACAAGCTGGCACTCTCACTGAGAATTACACTCCACATGCTTCTGGCTGAATTGTGCCTGGCACAGTGTAACCTCTCAGGTCTGGCGTGTGGGTCAGTGCAGGAGCAGGGCAGCAGGACCAAGTCTCCTGTATAAGCAGTGACGTTCTCCATCTCCACGTTCCCTGCCAGACTGCAGACTGAACGACCACAGACACCCTCCATAAGCTCATGTAGACCCAACAGGAGGCCTTGCTAGTTTGGGGTAGGCTTTGCTGATTTTGATTTCAGATAAAAAGCTAAATGACACCACCTAAATGCTTTGACCCAGATGCTTCATCTGGAGTGATTTTCTGCAGTGATCCCTACACTCTCAGAATGGAGAGGTGAGAGAAGCTTGTTCAGAGAGAATTTTATGTATTCTGTGTGTTAACGGCTCAAGTAAGTTCATAGCTACAGTTTTAATCTAAAATTAAAATTGCCATCTACTACCTCAGTGCTGACTGCTTGCAACCCTAATGGCATTCATTACAACATGGTGGTGCATTTGAGTAACATCTGGTTAAAGTACTGCTCTAAACATGGCTTAACACAGAAGGTCTGGAACAGTCAAAAGTTGTGGGTTCAGTCTAATGATGACATTATCACTGTGCTTCATAGAGATTTAATGGTGAGTACGGTGTCTTTATATTCTCTCCATTTAAGATAACACCTTTACACTCCCCCATCCCCTTCAGTCAGTTGTGATATGAGTAGAGAGAGATTTCCTGGCGAGTGAGCAGTATCCAGCTGAACTCTGTTTCTGTACTGTTCACTCTCACTGGAGATCATTTCCCATGTGTTTCTCTTAGTGTTGTGTTTCGCCCTTGTGCTATCCAATGTGCAGCCTGCAGAAACGTGTGTGTTTTGTAAACGTCTGTGTGTGTGCGTTTGTGTGTGTGTTAACAGTTGGTAATGTGTTATTCCCACAGGATGATGTCACTTACTCCACTGTAGTACACAGTCAGAAAAGCAAACCAGCGTCCACTCCAATGGATAATGCAGATTATACAGAATATGCCATCATCAAATTAATTTCAAATTAAACACACACACACACACACACACACACACACACAAATGCAATCAAGCAAATGGAAAAAAAAAAGCAATCATACAAAAACATGGCTGGTAGCCAGTAAATAGCCAGTATTTTATTTGTTTCATCACTGTAAATGCCTCATTGGGGGTTAATCTGCTGAAAGGTGATTTGAATACTTCTGTGAATTGTTAGCTTTTCTGCATGTAATTTATTTAGTAGTAGTGCTTTTTGCTTTAATGAAATAAAAAATGATGTGTAAATTTTCACGGTACGGCCCCTCCTCCCAGACGTCTCTGTGTGTGTGTGTGTTTGTGCATGTTTGTTCATATGGCCACGCCCTCCCCGTGTTTCACACCTGCTTCTCATTTTGTGTCATTACTGTGCGTGTATATAAGTCTCCTGTTTAGTAGTGGATGTTGTCGATGATAGGCTAATACAATGTGCTATGTTGTCTGTTGTCTGGCGTTAATAAACGTAACTTTTGTTGGCTCGTTCGTGCGTCCTGCCTAGCCTCCATCGTTACATAAATGTGCATATCATTTTATGTCAAGTGCTTTATTGTTGACTCTAGCCATTACTTCACTGTGAGAATTTATTTCTGTTTTAAAAATAAAGAGCAAAAGCCAGATAAGTGTGGTTTCTATTTTTACCTGCTTAAAATGACACATTACACCTTTATAGAGGTGAAGCACTAAAATGAGTTTAGACTGTGTACTGAGTTACCAGTCTATAGGTTCACCTGCCCCATAGCTATGACTGTAGAATTAGTTTAGGCTCTCTTTCTCTCTCCCTCCCTCAACTGGCCATTAGCGGCTGTAATTTAGAGCCCTCTGATGCGTGTTAACAGGCGGGGCTGCCATTTCTCTCTCCGTTCGTCACCCCTCCATCCCTCTCTCCCTCTTTCCCCTTATCCCTGCAGGTGAGAAGGAAAGTGAACCTCACAAAGACATCTAACAGGCTTCCAAAGAGGGCCTCTCATTGACTCCGAGTCACTCGATAATTAAACACACTCGGCTGTGCGTGCGTGTACGTGGAATCCCACCCTCCTCTGCCTCTCCGATCCTGCTTAATTCAATAGAGGGCCAATTATCGACTGTACTGCCATTTTGAAATCCCTTTCAATTTATTTAAACTGTAAGTGTCTGAGGGTCAGGACCTCTGGTTTCATTCATACAGGAACACTTCACATATCACTCCAGTTAAAGCCAAGATCCAGATTCCCCCATCAGACCACGGCTCCAGTCACGTGACAGGATGTTAGTTTTATTTATTTGTGTATATAAGGGCACAGGGCAGACGTCGTGACTGAGGGTAATTCTATTAGCAGGTCATTTGCTGCAAATATTTCAACAGCAACTGGGAATTTATTGTCTGGCCTCAGATCTTTGCTGAAGGGCTCGAGAAAGCAAAGAAAAGAAAATCAGAATTTAAAAGACAAACAGCAGGGCTCTGCCCCTCGGCCCCGCCCCCTTGCATTACCTAATAAACGTGTACAGGTCCTTTTTCTCTGTTCTAAGGGTAGGCGGGGCCTCTCCTTGTGCCCTGCTCCAACAACAACCAGCCATTGGCTCTCGGTCCCAGCCTGCTGCTACATTAGACCTCCCCCTTCTAGAACGATCCAATCACACCTCGGCCTTCGGACCGGCCGGTGCTGGTCGACCTAGCTGCCCATGCATTTTGCGGGTATGCTGTTTCCAGTAGAATTGTGTGCGTACTCGCGTACGGACGATGACGCGCGCTTGCGAGAATCCCTTGCAAAAAGATTTGAACCCGCCGGGAACGTGACAAACAAGAAAGAGCCAGTGAGACAAGCGTGAGACCAGGATGAAACAACTAGGGCCAGACCTCTTCCCATGGGCCACGAAGTTAAACAGGCCATTTTACACATCCACCCTGGATTATGGAAATGACAGCAGGCATGTGTGTGTGTGTGTGTGTGTGTGAAGAAGAGAGACAGAGACAAAGAGAGAGAGAGAGAGCGCCTCATCAGAGCGACAGCTTCAAGAGCCAATCACTGGGCCCACGCCGCACAGAGGGACCCGCCCCTCGCGCTCGGGGCACTCCCACGCGAGCACCCACTTTCCACCGCAGCCACCCGAGCCGCGAAACGCTCCATGAGAACTCCCTATGGGTCGGGAACGGGAGCTCACTTACTTTTCGTATTCCTCGTTGTCCCGGTCGCAGCGGCTGTCCTTGTGCTTCTCCCAGTCCTTTCCATGCCTGCAGGTGGTCAGCAGGATCACGTCGTCCCCATTGTGGACGTGGTGCAGAGCGTTCCGGGTCTCTGAGCCGATGCCGGTGAGGTAGCGCTTCCCCTTGAACACCAGCAGGTACCTCCGGGCGGGCGGCACGTCGTTGGCCGTCAGCCGGATCCTCCCGCTGCCCTTCAGGGGGTGCTCCCTGGGGAACAGTGGGATGGAGACGTCGAAGTCGGGTCGGAAGTTCCCTGCACCGGCGCTGGCCTTGGCCAGCACGGCGTGTCCGGCGTCGAAGCCCAGATCCTCCGCGTAGTCAGGCCAGCTGCCCGAGTAGAGGTTGAAGACCAGGTGGTTGCGCCCCGCGTTCCAGAGCGGCAGCGCCCGGATGTGGCCCCGGTCCCGGTCCAGCGTGTCTACGCCGAGCACGAAGAGGCAGGCCTCGGCCGGGTCGCGTGTGCGGTACCGCGACTCCTCAATGGCGGCCAGCACCTTGCGGTAGCCCTCTGACGCGGCCTCGCCCCTCGCCGGCGGGTGCACGTAGATGCGGAAGGCGTGGCGGCAGCGGGAGAAGTCGAAGCAGGTCTCCATACGGCATCGTCGGCTCTTGTACATGTTCCGGTGGACGTCGTGGCACTCGTGGGGGGAGGTGTGTTGGTGCAAGAGGAGGGGACCATCCTCCTCATGCTCCGTCCCCTCCAGGTAGGACCGCAGCGGCGGGGGGGCCGGCAGCACCGGGCCCTGGGGGAGGCGGGTGTGGAGCTCGGCCACGCGCAGGGTCCAGGCGTAGGCTAGAAGCAACGCGCACGCCCCCGCCGACACCAGCAGGTAACGTTTCTTGGCCTGCATGTGGACAGCCGGCGCGACGGCGTGACACGGGGACGGCAGGCAGGGGTGACGCTCAGCCTGTAACAAAGACTCCCATACCAGCGCTATAGCATAGTGTCAGAGCACAGGCCACTGTGGACGGGGGGACACACACACACACACACACACACACACACACACACACACACACACACACACACACTTTATGCTTAAACAAAAGAGAGTTGTTAACCACACTGGTGGTATTTATAGGTTCTCTGGTACAAGTACATCGATTTAGTTATAGGGATGTTAGATATTCATGATATGGTACAAATGTGTGTGTGTGTGTGTGTGTGTGTGTGTGTGCGCGTGCGTGCGCCGTTAGTAAAGAGCCACGGTACCGTTTCCACAGCAAGAACAGTTTATCACCCTCTTGAATAACTCGCATGTTTTTGAAAAAACATCCGAGCGAGGTGAAAATAAGTGCACGCGCGCGGAAACCGGTCCGCCGGCAAGCGCCGCTTACCTCGCCTGGGCACGTGTCCACGCGCGGGCAACTTTTCTCGGAGCCCTGGTCCTCAATGCACGTCACCGTCGACCAAGCAGGACCATCGATAATTAACGCAATGCTGAGGCATTTTTGGTTTGTAAAAAAAAAGAGGTAATTTCTCTCTCTCTCTGTGTGTTTTTTAATAGAATAGCAGTTCAGACAGGAGTCCTCGCCGAGCAGGATGTCGCGCGTGGTAGCCACATAAGTCCTTCGAGGCTGCAAAACACGCGACAGTGAACTTCACGACTCCTGGAGAACAGCATCACTCTCCAAAGTGTCTGAATACCCTAAATCTCTTTTATGCATGTTGACCGGGAACACATGCGATTACATTCCGGTAGGATCACGGTGCAAAACCGAGTCGGCGGGGCATCTCTGCGCCTCCCGTTTTACCTCCAGCACTCCAAACTCCGAGAGGGGGAAAATCACTCAACTCTCTCGCGTCCGCGCCGAACGGGCGACAGGAAACTTCGAGCCGCCGGTCGCCCGAGCCCACCCAAGTCAAATCCGGACGTGCCGTGTCAGAAAGAGCGATTCCGTCGCGCGCCGTGCGCCCGTCGTCGTCCGTCGAACGCGCGCGCTTACCGGGTCCCGTCGGTGGTGCGCGACGCACGCACGTTCACAGCGACCGACGCTCGGTGTCCCGCGCGGGCGCCGCATGGCATTTTAACGGCTTGCGTCCGTCTTTGGGGACCAAGGCTCGTTCTTGCAGACAAGACGTTCAGCGCGACGAACACACGGCCAGAAAGTTAACGGCGCTGACACCTGAACGCCATCAGTTATTTTTCACCGTGCGATCTGTTATCGGTCCAGCAAGTCCCGGTTTCGCAAAATAAATAAATAAAAAGAATAATATTTTTTTTTAAAAGAAAGAAATGAAATACGATGACGCCGATGCCGACGCCTTCCACAGCCCACGAGCGCGTGCAGACGGAGCGCCCCCCGCCCCCGTGTCCTGATTTTCGGAGCGGATCCGCGAGAGTCGGCGAGTCCGCTCAGCCTCGCCGTGCGCTCGCGCTCTGCGCCCGGGCTGCGCTTGCATGCGCCTCCCACCTCGGGCGCCGTTATTGGCGGAGGGAGAAAATGGTCGGGGGGGGGGGGGGGGGGGGACGGACGGACCGACGCGGTTCGCTCTTGCATCGGGACCGGCCGTGGCGGAGACGTGACCGGACAGACGGAATTTAAAAAAAACAAACAAACAAACTGGAAGTCCGAATTTATGATCGTGACCCCCGTTAAACCAACCTGCTCACCTGGTTCAGGGCCTTCTGTTTGTCACATGATTTTGTTTCTTCTTTCTGTTTGTTTTTTATCATTACGTCTTTTTAAATCTTTCTTTCTTTCCAGTTGGCAAACTGGAATATGCTGCATTGTGGTGGCGGTCTCGTTTGTGTACTGCTAAAGTCGGCAAAGTATTAACAACAACAACAACAACAACAACAACAACAACAACAACAATAATAATAATAATCTGCTCATAGGAAAATCTGAGTGTATGAATACTGTTCACCTGTACGAAAAAAAAGACGCAGGCGTCCCTCTCAGCATCGTCGTAGTCTAGTAGCTCATAGTCTCAGGATCAGGGGTTACACCACATGCACTGGTGATCTGGGAGTAAATGCTGCCATCTAGAGGTACGATGGGTAACAGCAAGCGATTAAGAAAATCCCGCTTGCTGCCTATTAAATGGGGCTTTCAATCTTTATCTCTGATATGAAGCCATTATTAGTATTGCATACATTAAAAAAAAAGGTCTGGTTATTGTCAGTGTAACTGTATGTGCTATGATTTATGGGGTTACGTTTCCCGAATTCTCTCTCTCTAGTTTTTTTTTTTTTTGTACTTAGGGGCTTTCTTATTTCGTGGTAGCAGTGAGGCGGATGTACGGAACCAAATATTTCAGGGCAATTTCGCAGCAGCCTGAAGTTCACAGGTGTGCCTTCAGGCTGTAGTCACACCAGTGGCATGAGAGAGAGAGAGAGAGAGAGAGAGAGAGAGAGAGAGAGAGAGAGAGAGAGAGAGAGAGAGAGAGAGAGAGAGAGAGAGAGAGAGAGAGAGAGAGAGAGACTGTCTTAATCAGGTGCTTAGTTCCCCATAGAGCAACAGTGTCATATAATTTGATCACAAAAGATAAACGGACATGAGCCACAGTTTAGTTGCTGAATTTGAAGTCAAACTTACGTGGGTTAAAGGGTATAAGTTTGAGTGAGCGGTGTGAAATGGTGTCTGTGTGTGTGCCGTGTGTGTGTGTGTGTGTGTGTGGGGGGGGGGTATATCTCGTGTTGATTAAAAGCCCACAATATCGTTGGATAACCTGAATCTTCCGATTTTGTAATGGGCTTGAACGTGTCCAATGCATCTCCGTGTGCAGTTAACGAGGTCACAACAGAGCGCGGATCTGTGTCTTTACCGCTAAACGCAAGAAGAAGCAAAAACGCGTTAGTCAGGTCTCTCCACTCCTGGTTAAATTCACCATGCCTCATTACAAAAATCCATCACCGTCTGTTCTTTAAAAAAAAGTGTCAAAAGATCTGCTGACGTTACGGTTAGGTTCAGGTGTAAGCACAGTGATATTTAGCTGTGTGTGTGTGTGTGTGTGTGTGTGTGTGAGTGGACAGACAGAGAGAGTTGGAGGTCTCTAATTGAGAGTTGTGTACACACCCTGAACGAACAGTGGCAAATGGCATATGTGTGTGTTGGAGCGCAAATCTAATTTTCTACCCGCTTCCTCGTTTCCGTCGGTTCATTAGACCCATCACGGCTGCCCGTGCTGGAGGCGAGGCTACCGGGGACCGCACGCGCCCATGGAACGTGAAGGTTCCTCACACGCCGGCGCCTGAAAACGCCTCGCGACCTCTCACGCAGGAACGGAACAGAACTCGCGGGACGTCACTTTCATCGCTGTCTCTTTCTAAATATATATTTTTAAAAGTTGCATAGCAGTGTTTAAAAATCCGACTTTCCCCTGACTCAGGACGGCGTGGAATTAATTTCACTTCAAATTCTAGCTTTCATTACTTACACCCCCCCTTGTAAAAAACGCTCGCTGCTATGCGAAATGACATTTACCAATTTTAGACTTTTGCAGGCCACCCCCCAAAAAAACGAAATAAAATTACGCATGACATCACATTATTGTTTGGAATAACAAAATATATCTCAGCAGAATTCATCCACAGTGGACACAAATAAGAAGCGGCGTGTGTGCTGCAGGCTAGCAGTTAGCCAGGCATCGCTCATCTGACAGAAACTGTGTACATAACCGTTTCCTTCCTGGCTAAAGGTTTACGGACAGAGTTGGATGGCCTCTCTGAATTATTGTGAGATTTTCATCGAAGGGTAGCCTTCGGAGACTTGTCAGTTAGGTACAATGCCACAGTGTCGGTCTCACTTCTAGTCACCGGGGCTATAGGCCCGCCCCTTAGTGAAAATCATCCATTTCATTGGTCATATTTCCTGTCATTTTGCAGACGGACTTCCACCATAGAACCTTTCAAAATATCACAAGAGTTCCTGCAGACGTGCTACTGGGCAGGTTTGATTAGTTCCTATGATTTGTTGCCATTGTACTGTAGTTCACTGAACACATGGTCTTGCAAGCAAAAAGCCCAAGAAATGTTACGGATTTAGTTTCATTTCAAAGAGTGATAGATCACCTACCTTTATTTAAAAAGCCTGCAGCCTGTAATTTTATGTTATTACCAAATAACAGTCCATATAGACTCTGGGTGTGTGTGTTTGTGTGTGTTTGTGTGCGTGTGAAGTGCTACACACTGATTAAAGTGCGTTTGATGTGCTGATAGGAGGAACGTTTGTTCTGCCAGTTCTCTGTGGCAGGTGAACCCGGTGGCGTGAGGATAGGCGGGCACACCAGGAGCGGAGAGAGAGTGAGCCTGCCTGTCTGCACGCCGCCGGCATCTCTGGTCTGATCCTCGGACGAGCACGGCGCAGCAGCCGCGGTGGGGCATCCACGCGTTTCACGTGTCGACAGCGAGCAGTTGTGGACAGGTTGGTCGGTTTTTGTTTGCTAATGTTTCCGCTGACAGGGAGGGAGAGGTTTCGTGAAGACGTCAGGCATACATGGGTTGTCCCCCCCTCCTTCCGACCACTCCAAAGGTGACGATGAGAGTCGTCTTTGCCCGGGCAGAGGGGCAGGGGAGTTCAGGTTCAGAAGGATGTCCGCGGTTCTGCGTCGTCCAGTTGATTCCGCTAATTCATTCTACACGCGGCTTGAGATAATTAGCTAATCCATACAGCCGGAACAAAATCCAGGGAAGGACTGTTACCTTCTTGGCCGGAAGCTCTCATCTCCGCTCCCAGACAGATGTCGAAATCGTGGTGAAGCGTGAGCGCTAACTTCCCTTGGCGTTCCGCCTCGTGTCCCCGAGGCCTGGGAGTGTGCATTTTGGGAGACTGCATGGTGTAGAGTTTTCCCAGTGTTGACGGGCTCCACTTCACTGGATAATCACCTGATGAGCCGCATCGAATGGATTAGGGCTGTGAGAACAGAACAGTGCTGTCGCAGTGTGTGTGTGTGTGTGTGTGTGTGCGCGCACATTGGACACTGGGCCTCCAAAAATTCCGGTTGGGCCCTTCTGTCTCGGTTTATTTTATGTGTCTATAAACTAAAAGAATTATTAATGGACAGATGCTTTAACTTAACCACATCCCTCACCAGCCAGCCTGAACCTACAGGACCTCACACATTACAGTACCTCACCTACTACTGTGCCTCACACACTACAGTACCTCACACAGTACAGGGCCTCACACACTACAGGGCCTCACCCACTACAGAACCTCATGCACTACAGGACCTCAACCACTACTGTGCCTCATATACTACAGGACCTCACACACTACAGGATCTCACACATTACAGGGCTTCACCCACTAGTGTACCTCACCCACTACTGTACCTCAAGCCCTACAGTACCTCACACACTACAGAACCTCACCCCCACAGTACGTCACACACTACAGAATCTCACCCACTATTGTACCTCACCCACTACAGTACCTCATACACTACAGTACCTCATCCCCTACCGTACCTCACACACTACAGTACCTCACACACTACAGAACCTCACCCACTATTGTACCTCATACAATACCGTACCTCACACACTACAGTACCTCACACACTACAGAAACTCCCACACTACAGAACCTCACCCCCTACAGTACCTCACACACTACAGAATCTCACCCACAAATGTACCTCACCCCCTACAGAACCTCACCCACAAATGTACCTCACCCCCTACAGAACCTCACACACTACAGAACCTCACCCCCTACAGTACCTCACACACTACAGAACCTCACTCACTATTGTACCTCACCCCCTACAGTACCTCACACACTACAGAACCTCACCCCCTACAGTACCTCACCCACTACAGTACCTCATCCCCTACCGTACCTCACACACTACAGAACCTCACCCCCTACAGGACCTCACACATTACAGTACCTCACCCACTACTGTGCCTCACACACTACAGTACCTCACACAGTACAGGGCCTCACGCTCTACAGGGCCTCACCCACTATAGAACCTCATGCACTACAGGACCTCACCCACTACTGTGCCTCATATACTACAGGACCTCACATACTACAGGATCTCACACATTACAGGGCTTCACCCACTAGTGTACCTCACCCACTACTGTACCTCAAGCCCTACAGTACCTCACACACTACAGAACCTCACCCCCACAGTACGTCACACACTACAGAATCTCACCCACTATTGTACCTCACCCCCTACAGTACCTCATACACTACAGTACCTCATCTCCTACCGTACCTCACACACTACAGTACCTCACACACTACAGAACCTCACCCACTATTGTACCTCATACACTACCGTACCTCACACACTACAGTACCTCACACACTACAGAACCTCCCACACTACAGAACCTCACCCCCTACAGTACCTCACACACTACAGAACCTCACCCACAAATGTACCTCACCCCCTACAGAACCTCACCCACAAATGTACCTCACCCCCTACAGAACCTCACACACTACAGTACCTCACCCCCTACAGTACCTCACACACTACAGAACCTCACCCACAAATGTACCTTACCCCCTACAGTACCTCACACACTACAGAACCTCACCCCTACAGAACCTCACACACTACAGAACCTCACCCCTACAGTACCTCACACACTACAGAACCTCACCCCCTACAGTACCTCACACACTACAGAACCTCACCCCCTACAGTACCTCACACACTACAGTACCTCACACACTTTTTCTTTTAGACCCCTCTTAATTATAAGGTGTCTCATGGAAGACAAATGTGGTTTTTAAACTGATCTTTCAAGTGTGATAAATTCATTATTTGAAAATACTTTGAAAACCCATAACGTGAAAGTCATTCCATTAAAATAAATGAAAATCTATTTTATCAAAATGTTGGTTCCCAGGAGCAAAGGTTCTCAGGAGAATTTTTATTTGGCCAGTAGTCTCAGCTAAATATGGCATATATAAAAGAAAATCATGAGTAGTTGGCTGAATTATTCACACACACACACATTCACACGTTTATAGTCATGAATCATGCTATGCTCCATCTTTCTGGCTCAACAGCTCATTGGCCACGCCTCCCTAGCCACACCTCATTGGCCACACCCCACTATCCACACCTCATTGGCCACACCTCACTGGCCACACCTCCTTCTTCCACACCTGGAGGACCTTACCTGCACCCTTTATAAGGCTCTTTTGTGTTTAGATACATTAACCATGCCATGTCTCTCATGCCTTTTTTTCACTCTGCCTTTTTCCTGTCTTTGAACACCTTTTAACAATCGTTTCCACACTTGCGTCCACTTTTTCAAACCACTTAACGCCTTCATCATATCAGCAGACTATGAGAACTAGGCTTTCTGTATTTCTTTTCTATATTGCTTTCAAACAAATGGCATTCAATCACCACTCCCATCAAAATTCATGAATCCTTCTCTCAGTCTGTGTTCACCACCAGCAAAAGTCTGTACAGCTACAGCAAATTTAAACACTCTCTTTGTTATGATTAGCCAAGCTCCTGGCATCCATGTTTCTATGGTTTCCCTGTCTCGTGTTATTGTTTTGCTTCCGTTCCTTAGTTTCGTTCTCTCCACCCCGCATCTGTTTTCCTGTCACTACCTTTCACCTGTGTCTGGTTTAGAGTTGATTAGTTCATGTATTTAAACCCTGTCTGCTTCCCTGTGTCTTGGCTGTTCATTGTATGTATGTAAGTAGGTTAATTGTTTATTTAAGTCAAACTGCTGTATGTAATCCATGTATGTAAAGTCATGTTTATTTATCCCAGCCTGTATGTTAATTCTAGCATCCATTTATTCAAGCCTCCGTGTGTTTCATTCTAGCCGCTGTTGTGTTTATTAGTAGTTCGTGTACCCTAGCGCTTGTTTTTGTCATGTATTCTCGGACTCTCTATGTTGGCTCTATGACCCTGGACTACTCGGACGACTACAACTCTGGATTTGCCCCTAACAAATCTCGCTCTTCTCCGCACATGCGTCCGCCTCCTCACTGCTCACCGTTGCACTCTTCAAAACCGTTAATGTTCAGTTCGAAACCCAACAAAATTCTGACCACTGCGGATGGAAATAGGTTGCACTTTGAAAAATAAATGAAAATACACACTTGAAATAGGCAAGATGGATTATTCTGATTTTAGCAGAATGTTTATTCAGTGTATTCAGTTTTTTTTGTTCTTGTTGTTTGTAGTCTTACCGTCGATACCAAAGTGGTCCTACTGGCATTGAAATGTGCATGTTTATATCGAAAATACGTAGTTGTAGAACAGATATGGTTCCAATATTAATCCAATATTAATGTCATTTCTACCAACGACCTAAACGGTCCGGCGTTGGCCGTCTTACGGTCGGCTTTCACTTTCTGTAGCTTTCTGCTGAACAACATGGAGGCGGAAGACGTTTCTTTTTCTGCGTGGAGACGGAAGGTTTCTGACCATCACCCGAATGTCCAGATGTCACTCCTAGATGCAGTGGCTGGCGGGGGTATGGACCTAAAAGCAAAACACACCCAGGGCTGGGGAGGGCACATGAAGAGATATTTTTATAATTGGTGTCTGGCAAGAGACAATGTTCGCTGTGATGGTGAAAATATATGGCCTAATACAGAGGACAGCATAGATGGACCAGTCCAACAGTAAACATCTAACAGTAAACATCCACCAGTAAACATCCAACAGTAAATATCTAAGAGTAAACATCCAACAGTAAACAT